>NC_142652.1:85957173-86263369 GCF_055504915.1 Nelumbo nucifera | reverse complement strand
GATTGCAGTGTCCTTGTCCAATGGTATGAGCCCCTAAACAAAACCCATATGGGATGCATTAATTATATTAGGAACATGGTTTTCGAACCGTAATTGACCCGGGTGGTCGGATCGTTTGGCTTGAAAACAGTTCAGAGAATCGGTTCTGTTTCACCCCTTGAATCGATCCCTTGTCAAAAAACTGTTGATCGACTTGGTCAGCAACCTGCTAACCCGGGTGGTCGAACCATTAACCCATTCGACCCAGATGGTCAAACTGTTGACCCGGAAACTGATAGCCAAAGTGGTTTTGGTTCGAGTTGGTTTTTCAGTGTGTGGCCCCCACTTTTATGGTGAGGACTGAGGTGAACTCCATTAATTTTAATTAAACTGCAATTACAGGGTAATTAATTAACTGATTGCTTAGACATATATATATACAGACCTGATAAGACCACAAGGTCATGGACAGTGAGCCCTTTGGCAGCAAAATTTTGCTTAAGAGTGGTGAAGTTGGAGAAGGGTGAAGGAATGTTGGCGTCAGCGTCAGATTTTCTTGACACCCTCCCATCTCTTCTACCGGTAAGCACCTCCCACAGAGGCTTCTTGAACTGCAAATTGGTTAACATGAGAAAGCAACATGGATCATTCCCCACGCCATCGATCGCATCAGTTGATGTAGAATTACAGAAGGAATTAAAGAGAATGAATGCATGGGTGTTGAGTAGTCAATCAATAACTCACTTGGAATGCAACAGCATCTCTAGCAGTCAAAGCAAGTATATCAGCACAAGAAACAACTCCAGGGCAGAGTTTCTCAACTGCAGCCTTCACCTCATCAATAACATCGAAACCTTCCAAAGTTAGGTTTGGAATTGAGTCTTTCTCAGCTGTCTTATTCGGGGAATCCAATAACACTGAACCATCGCAACCCTGCATGCAGCAGCAATAGTTAGTTTTAAAGCAGCCAACTCTACTCAGAAGAAAGAAGCAATTAAGCAAAACTGAGGTTTGGCTACTCGTAATAAGTAGTATTACGTACCCTAACAAAGCAATCGTGGAAATGCATCCTGAGGAGGTCTGCAGGCAGACCAGAATCAGCAGCAACATTCTTCCAAATGATGTTCTTAATGGTGTCCTCTGCACCGGGGCAGCTATGCTTGTAGAAGTTTTTCCTTAGGCCACCGCCTTGACAAACTCCAGAAACACAGAAAATTATTGTTAGACAGACCAAGAGAAGGAAGTTGGTCCTCATCTTTCTTAAGCCCACAACCCACTTCTCCCTTTCTCTTCTCAAGTAAGAGAACCGAAGGTCGTTTTCAGCCTCTGCTACAATGATAATTAACATGACCAGACCCAGTGCTCCTTATATAGAAAATCTCATGCATGGTTCCCTTTCCCTGGTAGAAGGGTATCAAGAGAGAGAGAGAGAGAGAAAGAGAGAGGAAGTTTCATTTCTTTTTTGTTAATATTTCCATCTATCCACCATATAACCATTTAATATTTTCTTTTGGTGGGGCGGTCAGATCTCTCCAATGATCAGAATGGTTTTGTTTGAATCTGTAAAATAGAATTAATATATAAGAGATCGAAGCACGTAGAGATCTTCCCTTTGCATATTCAGAATTGAGCATTTTATTGTATGTCTATGGAAGGGCATCTATCAGCTGTCTGCAATCTATTCCTGAGATTTCAAAGCCGATCGACTTGGGCAAACCTCAGCCACTACTTACTTTGCTTCTCATCAGCCTCTCTGCTTTATTTAGAAGTGTGCACATGTCTAGGAGTCGCTTCAATTTGAGGAATTAATGCGTAGCCTTCTGTTTCATATCATCAACCTGAGAAATAAACAAGATTAAATAACATTTCTGCACAATCCAATAAGGTTACATTTTTAACTGAAAATTTACAGTTAATAATCTAATCTATCTCATTATCCTCTCTTCTTGTTTAAATTTGTTTTATTCTGCTTCATGTCTTAATTTACTTCGTACTGCAATCAAACAAAATGAGTTAAAATTTAAAACAAAAATAAGTCAGAATTTACGCTCAAACCATTTGCACTGTCATGATTTTGCATCAGTGCAAATTTATTTGCAATCCAACCAAACACAGCCTAAAGAATAAGTTGTTAACTGCATCTTTTTTAAGAGATTAATCATTTTATTAATAGCAAATTAAAGGATAGGGTAGACATGCTGCACATATATCAAGACAACCCACACATAAGAAGTTACTTAAGCTAGAAGGCCATACAACTGTCCTTATGATGCATTGAATGCTGAAATGGCTCCCAAAAATTAGCATCATCACATGGCACCCTTCCACTGCTTTAGTTCTGGTTCTTGTTTGTTTATTAACATTTCCTAGTTTTTTTGTATTTATTATATTTTATATCTAAAATGATAAATTTGATAAATAATATATATATATATATATATATATATATATATATATATAACATATCTTTAGTTAAAAACGCTTGATTTATTAACAGATAAATAATTTACTATTTTACCCATGATTTTGAAAACCACACCGGAGATGAAACTACTTTGACCATTGATTTTCAGATTAACCGATCCAATCATCCGGTCTGATTTAGTTTTCAAAACCATGATTTTATCATCATTTTTATTAAAATTATATCGTCAAAAATCAAGTATTTGAATCATTATTCATATAAATAATTATAGCGACGAGTATAATCGTGTCTATCAAGTCAAACCTCCAATTATCCTTATTCTTAATGGGAAGTTATGGATGTATGATTTTGTCCCGATTAATAATACAACACAATGACAACCCTAATTAGTTGGAATTAAGTCTGAGTTGAGTTGAATTTTAAGTCAATAATATTAATTACTTATCATCTAATTCAAGGATACATCCATCTAGTATATATAATTCAAGTTGACATCTTATGCTTGGATATGTAATTAATTCAGCTCATACCGCCTTATCTTAATATATCATCTAATGTAATTATTGGAAGCCACTGGTCAGAGCGGCCTCCTTGCTTTTATATATGTATGTGTTTTTTTTTTCTTTTTTATTAATAAAAATTTCAGTGACAAGACCTCTCAAAAGTCTAAGCTGCCATGACCAATCCAAACAAGAGACTAAAATCTCTCTCTAGATTATTATATTTTAAGTTTTTTAAATATGGTATATACCCTAAGATCTCTCTCTAGATTATTATATTTTAAGTTTTTTAAACATTACTACTGCGCGCGCTAGCAGCAAGATGAAAAACGGATGCTCATCATCATCAAGACTCAGTCATATTAAGGATATTTTACAGAGTGGGTTTAGTTTAGTCAACATCTTGCCACAATCCACGGATACACAACTTCTGCCGGTGATTCTGAAATTAAGAGAGAGAGTGAGAGAGAGAGAGAGAGAGCTGATAATTTCATTTCAACATCTTTTCAAGGTTGCAAACAATGTATTCCGAAAGCCCATTAAAGTAGTGCTGACAAATAACAAGGGAAGGAAGGAGTCTCTCAGAGTGTAAGTGTTTTCTGGATCCATGCATGGTCCCAAATCTCAATCAAGGTTTTTAAAATCGGATTTGACAGGAAACCGTTTTGAATCCGGTTTTCAGGTTAAATAGCCCGATCGTTTGGTTTGAATGGACAGTTTGTTCTAATAAAAAAATAAAAAAAAAACTAAAAAACCCAAAAAGGTCAAAAATCATTCCCGGGTTGAATGGCTCGACTGTCTGGTTTAATAATTCGTTAACCAAATCAATGATTTTTGGTTAAATAACGGTTTTAGGGTAAAACAAAACCAATCAGATAATTGATTCCTAATTTTTCTGGTCCGACGGTCCGATCCAGTCCAGTTTTAAAAACATTAGATAAATCAGTCTGGAAAGAGTTAATTAAAAAGTTATCATCACTACACTTAATTAAAAAGGTTTGAGGATTACAAAATTGACTAAATAAATATGCTTAAGTTATGAATGGTTGATCTGGTTCTCGTTCAAGGAAATTACAATATTCAACCTACGGGGTTTGTCAATTCCATGAGTCTCGGATTTTATTATTGTTCAGAGAAACGCGGAAAAGCCCATGAATTCTGAATTTTAATTGGCACAGAAGAAGAAACCTTACTTCCCTCAGAAGCTTTGCTGTATGGACCGCTGTTGGCTCCAAGCCCAAGCAAGTTGTCCTTAATCCTCAGGCATGGAAAACAGAACAAATGAGTTTCTAACAGGATAATTTGAAATGGGTATACTGGAAACCCTATAAATTCCACCTCACAAGTCATAATGCTACTCCAAAATTCTTTCTTGATCTGTCTTGATGTCGAATTGTCCTTGTTCTTGCTCCTTGCTGAGCTTCATTAGTTTCAATTATCTCCAGCTATAGCTATTACTGATCAATCACACCCATGCAATACATGAACCATATAATATCCATGACAAGTGGAGATATATGTAATGTATATGCGTGTGTATGTTTAAATGTATCATAGAAGACTGATCGATGAATATATATATATATATATATATAGATAGATAGATATATACATACATATATATGTACTAGAGTGATTGTGTTAGGAAGACAAATAACTGACAACATTTAGGTTGCCCATGAAATGATGAACACATTGAAAAGAAAGAAAGGCGAACAACTTATGCTTGCAAAATAAATATGGAGAAAGCATATGATAGGTTGGAATAGAAATTTATTGAAGAAACCTAAATTGGGCTTCCATGATAAGTGGGTTAACTGAGTCATGTAGTGTATAACTACAGTCTCATACCAGACCCTAAATAATGGATACCCAACTAAATCCTTCAAGCCTAGTAGCCTAGTGGGGGTATTAGGCAAGAGAACCCTTTGTCACCATACATTTTTGTGCTTTGTAGTGAAGCCATATGTAGAATGATCTGCAAAAAGGATGCTAGAAATAAAGAAATCCTAAGATTTAAAGTCTCGAGAGATGGGCCCACAATCCCAATTCTACAATTTGCAGATGGCTGTCTCATTTTTGCTAGGCAAATGTTGAGAATACGTTGAGAATTAAAAATGTTATGGATGTATATGACATTTTTCTCTCAAAATATTCACAAACAGATCAAAAGACTACTCCCCAACTTGTTAAGAATCCCTATTAAAAAAAAAAGAAGGAAAATTACTTGGGAGCCCTAATCATTGAAGTGAGAGTAGAGGGGACTGTGGATAAAAACTAGTTGGATGGAAGAAAAAGTCTCTCTCCTTAGTAGGCAGAGCAACTTTGTTACAAGCATCTATTAATAATGATGCTGCAATTTCTCATGAGGGCTTTTAAACTTTCAAAATCAATAGTGGAGAGAAAACAAAGAGGGTTCCTATGGAGCCGTAAAGATTTAAAAGCTATCAGTTTAGTTAAATGGGATACGGTTTGCAGGTTGATGGGGATTGAAAAATCTACAATGGGTAAATGCAGTGAGTATTGTAAAGGGATGGAAATTCTTGACCCAACCGAATAATCTCTGGGTGCAACTAATGAAAAGCAAATACTTCGAACATGAGAATCTTTGGCAAGTCACCCCCCAAAAAATGCTTCCTGGGCTTGGAGGGGTATCTTAGAATCAAGGTTTTTAAAATTGAACTGTACAACGAACCGGTTAGGGGTCCGGTTCCCGGGTTGAATGATCCGACTATTTGAATCGAACGGATAGCCCATTCTAATAAAAAATAAAAAAACAGTCAAAACCGTTGGATGGTTTGAACAATTCGACCGCTTGGGTCAGTGGTTTACTGACCAAATCAACGGTTTTTGTCGAAATAACAATTCTAGGGTAAAACAGAATTAATCACCTGATCGATTCTCAGTTTTCTGATCCAACCGTCCGATCCAGTCCAGTTTTGAAAACCATGCCTAGAATTTAGGGATGTCCTAAAAAAAGGGGGGATTGGATGGAAATTAGAGAATGATAAATCTATTCACTTTTGACTGGGTTGGAAACTCCTCTATAGGCAATAGTATGAGTACAGCCCAGGAGGAGCAAAATTGTATGGTTAGTAATTTTACTAATGATCAAAAAATGTAGAAAAAGAAAAAAAAATTCAAAAGAGGAGTTACTTGTGTGATTCCAATTCCATTTAATGATGAGAATGATACACTGATCTGGAAGCCTAAAGAGGAGTTACTCCATTAAATCAGCATACAATCTTATGGAGGCGAACTTGGACCAAAATAATACCGATACTAGGCTACTGCGTGTTTGGAAATTGGGCTGCCCCCTAAGATTATTTATTTATTTATTTTTTCTTATGTATTTGGTGTTAAGAGGCAGAATTTTAACTAAACTGAGACTTATATTAGATTGGGGGATGAAGACTGATGCCGAGTTGCCGACTATCCATTCTATGGAGCAGAGGAAGATGCTAACCACCTCTTTCTTCATTGTGAGGAATCATGGCAAGTCTAGCTAGACAGTTCTCAGAAATCAGGGGTGAACATTTGGTTTATTCAGTTAAAAATTGAATCGAATAAGTTGAAATGAAAAATGAAAACTGAATATATATTATATAATGAAATTCGATTAACCAAATTTCTAATTCTAATCGAATCTGAAACCAAAATTTTCAAAAATCAAATTAACCAAAAACCAGAAAAACCAAAATAAAATTTTTTGGTTTAGTTTTCCAGTTTTAACCGAATAATGCTCACACCCCTATTAGTGGCATAATTCCTAGACCTATACCAGACGAATCTCTCTTGCAAATGGTGCCAATGAGAATCATTGTTTCGTTCTAGAAAATGCAAGTATAACCCTTTAGAACATTTTGTTAAAAAGGAAATGAGAAAATTTTCAAAAACAAATCTATTCCTCCCCCTCGGTTAATGGATAAAGCTCTAGGTCTGAGTGTAGGGAGTTCACCAAAGCTTGTCCCCCTGTCCTTGTGAAGCAATGCATTGCTACGGATGTCCTATTTGGTGGAAGAAACCAGAGAGTAGCAATGCTAAGATTAACTTTGATGCATCTCGAAGAAGAAACATATGGAAGATGTGCGATTGGTATTATATTGAGAGATGATTATGGTAAGATCGGTTATGTGGGTTAGTTGTAAGGATATAGGAGAATGCTCGATAAATGAAGCTAGAGCTTAGGCTGCCCTAGAGGGTTACAATGTTGCGGCAGGATTGCTCACTTAATTTCTCTGATCCTAAATTTCTTTATATTTGTATTTTTATGCTTGGGGACATTTAACCGAGTTCACTTTTGCTAAGACATTATCGTAGTGCAGGGCTAAAACAGAAAATCATGGCCTTGAATCTACTGTAGTGGCCCCATCAAGAAGTTGCTTCATCTAATTCAAGGTGAGTCCATGACAACAAATCAATGGCTTTGATTTACTTGTTTCAGCGCAGGGTTACAACACTGTCATAGTAAATGTGGATTGCATTTAACCAAGCGTCACTATGTCTTTTAAACTTTTCCTTTCTATATATAAAAGAAAATGTATGTATGTAAGTGAGACAAGAATTCGTATCATAGAAAAATGCATTGAAACTTGAAAGGAAGGCCACATTTGTATGACCAATTTATTTGATATAGATAAGCATGCATCATCAGCCGCCCCTATATCTGACTTGTACATTTCTTCATTCAGAAAGGGAGCAAGTAACAATCACTTGATGTGCTGTGCTGATAATAACAACACATTTCACTCTACGCTTAGTTCACAGCATTACACTTGTTCCTGATCTCTCCCGCAGTTCCAGTAAGCACTCCAATGGATCCCAACTTTTGAATCGCAATTCCAAACTCTGTGAAGAAAGCATTTGAGTTGAGCAACACATTGACGATATTTTGGGATACCGGGTTGGTGAGAAGGGCGGCATCAGATTGGAAGAGACCCTTGTTTTGCATCAGATTGGCGAAGTAGTGATTATCGAAGGTTGTGTCGCTCTGGGGATCCATGGGTACCGTGGTTGTGGTGTCGGAGAGGCTCTGGCATTGGCTTCTCAGGGAGTCGGCATAGGTTGAGTCTAGAGAGGGATCTGCGTCTCCCTTCCCTGTGAAGTTGTATAGTCTGTTGCTGAAATCCTTGCAGTGTCCGTGTCCAATCGTATGCGCACCTGAAGACCAACAAATCCCTTTACATGGTTAACACATTTTCAAGTGTTTGGACATTGGGCCCAGACCACCCTGGACTGGATCTGAATTTTTATATTGGTCGGGCTTGGATCTTCGGTCCTTGGGTAGTCCGGGCTCCGGCCCTGCCTAATACTTATAGTAATGCCCCCTAGTCTTGTCTCGCCCGGCCCAAACATGGTCCAACTACATGCAAACAAATATTCCTATCTGAGAGTTACCGATGTTAGATAGATTTAAATATTTCTTTGGTGCCTTGGACCCAATTGGCCTGCCTGAGCCCAACCAATCAATCAAAGATCGGCATTGGCTCAAATCCAATCCAAGTATGTCAAATTTTGTTCCATATGGGCCTGAGTTGAAAGATTGGTCTTAACCTTAGGTTCAGGCCTTATGCCCATGGCTTGTCATGGAAGTGTTGACAACAAGCGGGAGTTGGGGGTGTAGCTCTGCTGTGTCTGGATCTACTTCTCACAGAGCATTCTTCACACCGGCCTCACAACATGTTCTGGCCGTACATTGAAAACAACTAATGTATTTATGCTTATATTTATTATTCATGGGGAGATATTCCCCAGGATATAGCTGTGAGGTTGGTGTGATGAACAGGCCCCAAAGCAGTTTGGCCTAGGTTTAATGTTGTGAACGGCCTAGCCGAAGCCAAGCTAGAGGGAGGACAAAGATGGACTGAGCTGGCCAAAACATCTGAATACCCTAATTTTGTGGTTGTGACTAGTGACGGCTTGCTTACTTTTCCATAATCCAGTCCGGATGAGCTGGAGACAAAAGCATATACACCCGGTTTAACTACCTATCACAATTGAGTGCTCATTGTGGGCCTCATCTGAGACCCAGCTGTACTGAACACCGGCCTGTTCAACTGTGATAGATAGTTCAGTGGGGTGTGTATGATTATGTCTCCAGTTAATTCGCTCCCTCCACAGTCCACATCCATGACGTGACGTGGGAACAAGAACAATTAATAATGGTCGATCCATTCAGTCGGCATGCAAGAGAGTCTTGGCTGAGCCAAGGCCGCCCACCTTAGGGCCAGGCTGGGACTATATGTCCGGCCACTAGTTGGACGGGGCCCGAATTAGTCTTACTCTCTTTCTCCTTATGCTTGCTTACATTCCAAACATGTCCTACTTAAGGTGATGTTAGACCACTAATTAAACCTTTTGATATTCAGATATCTTTGGATTGGGTCGGGCCAACCAGATAACAGGTCCTATAACTTGGGGCCTATTTGATTCACACAAATAGGAATAGGGGTGTAGAATTGGAATTGGAATGGCAATTCCAATTATTTGGTTGGGTGGAATTGAAATATCATTTTTATTCTTGGTGCAATTAATGGTCATTCCCTCAAACTCTCCCTCCCTTGTGAATAAAATCCAATTCCAATTATGGAAATAGGCCATTCCGACTCCAATTCTGACAAATTTTCAGTCCAGACTCTGATTCTGATTATAAACCAAACGAACCCTTAGTAAAAATTAGAATCTTCAATAAATCATAAATGATCAGTAGTTAGTAGAAAAAAAAGGTCATTGGCTGCACTTGATGGCTGTGCTAGGGGCTGCTTAACCAATAATAGCGCCCCAAGTCGGCCATAAATACCCCAGGTCAGATTATGTCTGATCCGGAATCCAAACGCCAACCTCTTATTTGGCATTCATGGATGATGTGGGGCGTTATTCTTGGTTCAACAGCCCCAAGCACAGATATCAAATGCAGCTAATATAATTATTCACATACGTGCATGGTAGAAGCATATATTATATTATATGTCCAACCATAAACAATACACACACATTCACACACCTGATAGAACCACAAGGTCGCGGACTGTGAGGCCTTTGGCAGCAAACCTTTGTCTAAGAGTGTCGAAGTTGAAGGAAGGTAAAGGGATGTTGGCGTCAGCTTCAGATTTAAGCGAAACCCTCCCATCTCTTCTGCCTGTGAACACATCCCACACTGATCTCTTGAACTGCATGCATGCACATGTATCATTCAAACGTCAGAATATATATATCAAACCTGCATCCATTGATCTAGTGGCCTAACTTATTTATTTTTTCTCTATATCTACTGATGAATGAGTGCATATGGAGCGATTTGGTTTTGTCTGTCTAGCTATTTTAACGATTTTTCAAAGAATCATTCAACCTAAAAACTTATACTGTTATATGAAAGTCCATTGGGTTTGAAGTGTGGATAAACACACTCCTAATTATATCTTGTGCTGAAACTTAATTAATTATAATGGGTGTAATGAAGATGAAACACTATTAGACCACTTGATCAAAATGGCTCTAATACCATATATATCAAATAACCATTCAACTTAAAATCTTAATCTCTTAGGTGAGATCCCTAAATAGGCTTTTATTCACTAACACCATCCAACTTACTTGGAAAGAAACTGCATCCCTAGCAGCCAAGGCGATGATATCCGCACAAGAAACAACTCCTGGGCAGATTTTCTCAACTTCAGTCTTGACCTCATCAATAACATCGAAACCTTCCAGAGTTAGGTTTGGAGATGAGTCCTTCTCTGCTGTATTATCTGCAGAGTCCAGTAACAGTGATCCATCACAACCCTGCAGTGCAGAGAGAGAGAGGAGTAAGACCAGCCAAGTTTACGTAAAATATCAACTTCCATGCATTGAATTTTGTACAGAGATAAATTATATGACATCATATATATATATATATATATATATATATATATTATTCTTACCCTAACAAAGCAATCATGGAAATGCATCCTGAGGAGGTCTGCAACCAACCCAGAATCGGCAGCCACATTTTTCCAGGTGACGTTCCTAATGGTCTCCTCGGCCTTAGGACAGCTAGTTTGATAGAAGTTCTTCCTTAGGGCTCCGCCTTGGCAAACCCCACAGATACAGAAGACTGTTAGAGAGACCAGAAGAAGCAAGTTAGTCCTCATATTGGATCCCCCCACTTCCTTTCTCAAGCAAAGAAATGTGGTTTAATTTCAATCAGCCTCTGCTACAACGATGGACAGAATGATCAGATCACAGCCACTGCTCCTTATATAGAAATTTGATGATACTCTTTTCCGCGTAAGAGAATTAAAAGATGAAATATACACAAAAATCATGTGTTGACTCTTTTGAGAGAGAGAGAGGGATTAGATAACGTGTAAAGATAAACTACTTACAAATCAGACAAGACAGTGAACCAAAAGTAGTAGAGAGAGTTTTCAGAGTGGTTGAGAGTTAGGCCCAACATCTGTTTATTAGAAACAAACAAAATAAATGACTTTTTTTTCTTCTTTCTAACAAGGAAAAGTCAGACCATTGATCAGAATCATCAGATAGAGGAGCATTGCCTGGTCTTCAATGCTCAATCCAAGTCACTTGGTTTGGTTAAACTGGGTTTACAGTTCGGATCTGACAGTTCAATGAGCAATTAGAAATTCTTTTACACCTGTTCGTTAAAATACCCCCACCCTAACCTTAAAAAAGATTAAAAAAACTTTTTGACAGTTGTCCAAATATTAAAGTACAGACAAGCTTAATACGGATTTCTGAATTTTACTGTAGAGCTATAAACATTTAAAATGTCAATAATTCTCACTTTATACATCAATGCGGCCTGTAAATTGACATCAATTCCAAGTTAGCACCCACCCCAATTGTACTTTGAGCCTAAAAATTCTGACTCAGGGTTGAACCATCATTCTCCCTATTTATGGAAGCAAATGCTCAGTGAACGTGATTATCATGTTGTGTCTATCTTATCTGGTCTCTTATATATGTTTATGGTATTTATTAAAATATTGTTAAAAGCATGGCTTTTAATTGTCAATGACTCAATGTTGGTTCTATTTTACCCTTTTGAACCGTTATTTTGTTAAAAACCATTGACCCAAGCAGTTGAACTGTTGATTCATAAAATCCAGACATGATTTTTTGTCGTTTTTATTTTTTTTTTAAATTTTAAATTACAAAGCAGTTCTGATTCTAGGTCGATTTTTAAAAAGATTGGTTAAAAACAATTGTTTTTTTTTTGCCAAAGTGGAGGAATCCCTTTGTATTACTATCTGATTAGTCATCATTTACACAACCTTTGCGAAGTCAGCAATGAACAGACTTGGATGAGCATGTGTGGAACCCCCCTCCACCGGAAATTGCAAATTGGATATTATTTGTATTAATTACTTTTGACGACATGATTGGGAGAGGGCCAAACTCAGAAACTACACATATATATCTCAATAAGAAGACTTGCAGAGAAGGAGACAAGGAATCTAGATTCTAGACAAGTAGATAGAGATATAAGGTTTTTTCCAAGTGAGACAAGCCGGTTTTCATACAGTTTAGCAAAACAACGATTGTTTATAATTAGAAGAAATTGTCTAGTACTGTTATTTTCTTCTTTTTGTTCAATTTATCTTCCCTCCCAGCTCATTTTTTAGTGTCTGGCAATATTTTAAAAACTGATGTGGAGGCCATCAAACCATTTTTGCCTCTCGGTCGCAGGCCATCGGTTCAATCGTTTGGATTGAACGGGTCAGACAGTGTCATGTGTTAGCAATATCTATATCTTTGTATATAGGTATATATAAACATGTATTTTATCAATAAATAATATATAATTATATTTATATATGACATATGTATTATTTTATATTTAATTTATGTTTTATTTTAATTTTTAATATTTTATTTGTAAAAAATATTAAAATTTGTAATTTTAGGCCAAAAAAGAGGTTTTCTCGTGAAATTAGTGGGGCATAAAGAATAATTGCATGGATCGATATTCAAAAGAATGATAATTTTGTGTTACCTTTCAATGGAGGCAATCGCCCCATATATATAGACAACTACATCATGATCAAAATAGCAAGACTAGAAAATAGCAACTTCCTAAAACAATACCTTCCTAAAACTCTAGCTTCCTAAAAATCCATATGCACAATATTAGCAACTTCCTAAATACAATATTAGTACCTTCCTAAACACAATATTAGCAACTTCCTAAAACAATATCTTTCTAAATATATACAATATCTCCATTACTCCCCCTCAAGTTGGAGCATGTAGGTCACGTATGCCCAACTTGCGAAGAAGAAAATCCAAATGTCGTCGGCCAAGTGCCTTTGTCAAAATATCTGCCAACTAATTATAAGTCCGTACATGAGTAGTCTCAATAGTCCGGGCATGCAAGGCATCACGAACAAAGTGACAATCAACTTCTATATGTTTGGTGCGCTCATAAAACACCGGATTAGCTGCAATATACATAGCGACACGACTATCACAATGCAATTTCATAGGTCTGGGATGTTCCACCCCAAGATCACGTAGGACACTCTTCAACCATTTCAATTCACACGTCGCAACAGCCAGAGACCTGTACTCTGCTTCTGCAGATGACCGTGAGACGGTATGTTGCTTTTTGGTTTTCCAGGAAACAGGAGACCGTCCAAGCATTACAAAGTATGCAGTTAAAGAGCACCGTGTCAAAGGACAACTAGCCCAGTCGGAGTCACAATAAGCATATAATCTGAGATCACTGTTGACGCTCAAGATGATTCCTTGTCCTGGATTCCCTTTTAAGTGTCGGACCACCCGTAGAGCTACATCCCAATGTTCCTGTCATGGTTGTTGCATAAATTGAGCCAATATGTGCACAAAATAACAAAGCTCAGGCCGTGTTATAGTAAGATAAATTAATCTCCCTACCAGACATCTATATTTTTCTGGTTCATCCAGGAACTTCCCGTCGGTCAGTGCAAGTCGATGATTTTGTTCCATGGGCAGATGGGCCGGTTTAGCCCCTAGCAATCCTGTTTCAGAAATAATATCTAGTGCATATTTTTGTTGACAGAGATAGATGCCCTCATCTCCTCTGGCGACTTCGATGCCAAGAAAATACTTTAGCGTCCCAAAATGCTTCATGTGAAAGCACTAACTCAGATATTGTTTGAATTGATGTATCATTTCTCTATTGTTTCCTCCCACAACAAGATTATCCACATACACCAAAACACATCGTATAGCTCCGTCTTTATGGTAAGTGAATAAAGAATAGTCTGAGTGTGATTGAGTAAAACCATACATCTTCAACGTCGTGCCCAATTTGGCAAACCAGTTTCTGGGTGCCTGTCGCAATCCGTACAAAGATTTGTGCAGGTGACATACCTTGCCTGAATGTGTAGATGAAAAATCGGGCGGCAATCGCATATACACCTCTTCTGCCAGGTCACCATGCAAAAAGGCATTATGCACATCCATTTGATGAAGCTCCCACTTTCGTGCCGCTGCTACAACCAAGAACAATCGAACAGTCACTATCTTTGCCACTAGAGCAAAAATCTCATTATAGTCTATCCCAGCCTTCTGATTGTTCCCTAAAATCACCAATCTTGCCTTGTGTCTTTTGATCGTTCCATCTGAATTATACTTGGTCTTGTAAACCCATTTGCACCCGATTGCTCGCTTCCCGGGGGCAACGGTTCAAGGGTCCAGATCCCATTACACTCAAGAACTTCAATTTCCTCCTTCATGGCTTGTCTCCAATGTGGCTCACGGATTGCCTTTGAAAAATATGTGGGATCTTTCCCTGCAGTTATAGCTGCCAAAAACTATTTATGTTTCAAAGAAAAATTAGTACAAGTCACGTAATGTGTAATAGGATAGGACGCACCTTAGGAGTGGCATGATGTGGCATGATCCGCGAGGGGGTCGTTAATGTGCTGCGCAGTGTGGCATATATAGTCCTTCAGCTTCTCAAGAGGATGCCTTTCCCTACATCCTCGACCAAGGTTTTCACCTTCATTGTTACTTTCCAAGTTCACGTTGCCCTCTCTCTGTTCATTAAGATCTTCACCACTCCCCCTTGCTTTCGGAGTCAGATCTTCTTCAGGAGTTGATTCATCATTCGAATTGTCTGCACTATTCGCCTCATGATCATCAAAGAATTGTACATCATTATTACAAATAGACAGTTGCTCGACCACACCGGGGTTAAGAGATTCAGAAATATCACCTTTATAAGGAAAGATATGTTCAGAAAATACCACATCACGAGATACAAAGAACTCGTTCGCCCCAAAAACTTATCGATAAGGAAAGATATGTTCAGGTACCCGGAAGTCAACACACATTCACCCCAAAAACTTACCGATAAATTTGCCTGAAAACACAAAGCACGTACAACATTTAGAATATGTCGATGCTTGCATTCCACCCTGCCGTTTTGTTGAGGTGTCCCTACACAAGATGTTTGTTGAATGATGCCATGAATATTACAGTAATTAATCAATGCTACAAATTTCGACCCGTTATCACTCCTTATCACCCTAACCTTACTGTCGAATTGGGTCATTACCATGGCACAAAATTTCACAATGTTAGCACTAACTTCACTCTTTTCTGCCATTAAATAAATCCACACTGCCCGTGAGTAATCATCAACGATGGTCAGGAAATATATAGCACCACATGAAGTAGGAGTACGATATGGTCCCCAAACATCACAATGAATTAAGGCAAAAGGTGCAGAAGCTTTATTATAATTTAAAGGAAACACATCACGGGTTTGTTTAGCTCTTAAACAAATATCACATAGCTCACTGCGTGTTTCTTGACTAGCAAGTTTATTTTTAATAGTAGGAAGTAAACTAACAACTCGTTTTGAGGGATGCCCCATTCGCCTGTGCCACAACTCATATGAGTCCACCTTTGCCAACCTGCATGCACTTGTCCTTGCCACACAACGCCAAAGATAGACCCCATCACGCTTCTCACCCACACCAATCATTGTCTTCGAAGTGGGGTCCTGCATTACACATAATTTGTTAGAAAACGTGATTGTACATTTTAATTCATCAATAAATTGAGACACAAATATCAAATTGCAATTCAAGTTGGGAACATATAAAACATGTTTTAAGTTCAATCCTTTCCCAAGCTGCATTTCTCCTTGCAACGCCATCATATTCTTTCCATCAGGGAGTCCAACGGCACAAGGAGCGATTTCATGCACATTCTTCAATAGCTCTAAATTCCCGGTCATATTATGAGAACACCCTGAATCAATCAACCACATTTTCTTACCCGTCAATTTCTCTGAAGTGGATTCCTTGTGTGAATTGATCATTGCCATTAATGTTGCCCACTGTTCATTATTAAGTCCGGGAAAACCAGCTTTATCGCTGGTCCGTATAGCCGCAGCAATGGTGCTGGTGCCACAGCTTCCTGGTGTCTGGACAGCATTGGCCACCGCTGAACCAGATCCTCCTTGACCTCTTCCGGTTCCCGTGCCTCGACCTCCTCGTCCTCCACGACCACCAGAGCGACCTCCTTTGCCTGCAAACCACCAATCTGGGTAGCCTACAAGCTGGAAGCATTCGAGTACCTCATGTCCAGTTTTTCCACAGTGAGAGCACGCCTTCTCATCCTTGTTCTGAGATTTGGTTCTATTTCCACTTTGCACAGCAAATCCTACAACCTCTACTCGTTCTTCATGTGCTTGAGCCACCATTTTGTGCCGTTCTTCTTGCACAATTATTGCATGTATTTGGTTCAAAGAAGGTAAAGGTTCTGTACTCAAAATATTGGATCTAACGGTGCCATAAACTGCACTGTCAAGACCCATGAGGAATTATGAATTTTCTCCTTTTCCCGCTCCAACGCCAGCTCGGTCGCCGCTTCACACTTGCAGCCACCACACGTGCATTGTGGGTTCTTCACATACCCAGCCAACTCTTCCCACATGGTCTTCATCTTCCCATAATATGCGGATACAATCATGCCTTCTTGTTTGCAATTGGCCAAGTCGCTCTTCAATTGGTGAATCCGCAGATCATCCCTGATGGCGAACCATTCCCGAAGATCCTCCCACAGTTCCTTTGTTGTCTCCATATAGGAGGTCGTAGACCAGAGCCCTAGTTCTATGGTATTGAATATCCATGCTACCAACATGGAATTCACACTATACCAATCTTCCAGTTCGTTGGCATCATCACCAGGTTTCGTCACATTTCCTTCAAGAAAAGCTAATTTCTTCTTTGCCCGAAATGCATTCTTCACGGCTTTGGCCCATTCATCATAGTTATCCCCTTTCAAGACGATAGGGGTCACGACCAAGCCGGGGTTGTCTTGCGAACCAAGGTAATAAGGAGATTTCGAATCGGCCATAGTGTAAGTATGGCTTTGATACCATAAAGAATAATTGCATGGATCGATATTCAAAAGAATGATAATTCTGTGTTACCTTTCAATGGAGGCAATCGCCCCATATAAATATATATACAACTACATCATGATCAAAATAGCAAGACTAGAAAATAGCAACTTCCTAAAACAATACCTTCCTAAAACTCTAGCTTCCTAAAAATCCATATGCACAATATCAGCAACTTTCTAAATACAATATTAATAACTTCCTAAACACAATATTAGCAACTTCCTAAAACAATATCTTTCTAAATATATACAATATCTACAATATCTCCACTAGGGCGAGGTGCCATCAACTCCTTGGGCCATATAATCTCTAAGAGTTACACAAAAAAAAAATCACTGCAATTGAACATATCGAAATGTAAAGTTATAGGCATATACACATATCATATGTAATTCATATATAGTCACCGGATTGAATGGATCAAAATTGGATGGTTTTTGACCAATTTTTGGTAAGATGCACTTATTGTTGAAGGTTAACATTTATTTTATTTTATTATCATTTAGGTTGGCAGTGAATACCATTTTTTATTAAGATATATAAGAGTTAAGAGTAGTAGTGATGTAGGTTAGTTAGGTTGCCAAGGAACCTAATTCTGAAACCTGACTGGCGTTTGCTTTGTCAGCGATCTCATCTCTATCTTAGAGGAGCCCCTTGTTTTCTATCCCTCACTACTCGCTTGAAAATTCAAAACGTAGACTGTGAATAAATGCATGAGTTCATAAAATTGAGCATGTAGACGTGGGACCCTTGTCTACAAATATTTAGGGGTGTCATGTTTGACCGCTTTGATTATATTCTAAGCCTAAGCCTCAGTCGCGTCTCTCTTCACTTGGGGCCTACTTTTCATTTTTTAGCATATCTTAGTTAGTAGTGATGAATAATGAGT
The DNA here is from genome assembly GCF_055504915.1 of Nelumbo nucifera. Classification (NCBI taxonomy): domain Eukaryota; kingdom Viridiplantae; phylum Streptophyta; class Magnoliopsida; order Proteales; family Nelumbonaceae; genus Nelumbo; species Nelumbo nucifera. Next base: position 86,245,172 of record NC_142652.1, on the reverse strand, counting down.
CCCAACATTTAATTTCTAGATGGTACATATTCCAAAATCTAACTCATGTTCACATTTGTTTCTTTGTCAACCGTTACAGTGTACAAGAGGTTGGCCTGTTTGATCAAGTGGGTTTAGTTCAAGGAAAACAAAAATGTATTGACCCAGAAAATACTTTAGTTTTTAGGGACACTTTTACTTCTTAAGAGTTGAGAGTGGGAATAAATAATCTATTTTTTTTTGGAAGAATAATGGATATACATACTCTATGAGAAAGCTTAGTTGAAGCTTCCAACAATTGCTGAAGATTTGTCAATCTTCACTGCTAGCTTCTTGTTTGTTTTCTTTTTGGTAGGAACCTCATTATTGCTAGTTTGTCACAATTATGAATCACCACTCGTCTTCATCAGTCACTCTGTTATACTACTACCCAAGGGAAGATAAAGTCGTCAATGTGTTGTCTCCGTGTTCCCTTTACGCGCAATTGAAGTTGAATCAACTCCCGCACCCTCCAGTTTTTCCTTATCTTGTGTTTGTGCCTACCAATACCAAACTTTGATGAGTATTGTTTGTCGTTATTCACGTATGTTTACACTTCTTACTGACTTTTTTTAGTCAATCATAACATATATTCTCCTCCTGCTCCATGCCCTTTTTTTTAGCCACGTGGATAATCGATGATCTTCTCAGTCACGCATTTTCTTGATGATTTGGCAAAGTTAAACCATCTACGTAAGCAATACCTAAAAAGATGAAATGAAGTTCATTCTGTAAAGTTTCGGTCACAACTTTGGCTCAATAATTCTTCTTAGCGGAAAAAAAAGAACAGCTGGCAATTAGGCCTGTTAATGAGTCGAATAGTCCGACGACTCATTTTTAATTGGGTTTCCACAAAATTTTAAGCCAATACACTCAGCCTTTCTAAAATAAGCTCGACTTGAGCCCTAATATATATTAATTTATTAAATACCAATTTATAATTTAGGAAATAAGAATTAATTTATTGGTTTATTAAATTATTACCATATTAATTTATTAAATTATACCATATGTAAGATTTTGTTATGTCTACATCAGATGGCTGGGCTTGGGGTCAGGCCTGGACACTTAAAGAGGCAAAGCCTGGCTCGGGCCAGGCCGTGAACAAGTCCATTGCCAATGGCTTTCTATTATTTTAACTCTAGAACTTAGTTATTAGGGTTGAAATTTAGACATGCATGGATATATGAGTCTTCCAAATATTTGTTTTGGGAAATTAACTGATAAAACCCCCTTCAAACTGTGTTGTACTTCATAGTGTTTGGTATTGGAGTCATTTTCTCCTTCACTTTTTCTGTCATGGAGGCATTTTGCTTTCTCCTTCACTTTTTTTCTTATTTGGATGAGCGTTTTCAAACCCTTTCAACTAAACATTGAATGCTTTTTATTCTGTAAGAGCAAATGGCACTTAATTCACACCAAATAACAATATAAAATATATAATCCACACCAAATAACGATATAAAAAAAAGAGATTTTTAGACTGCACTCTACCTCAGAATTTTGATTTAAATTATAAATCTATAATAATTCAAAACTATAAACAGCTCCACCTATAATACCTATACCCACCCGTGAATTGACATCAATTCCGATCTGGACGTGCTAAAAATTCTGGAGGTGGACTGAATAGTAAAAACTCTTATAAAATATACATAAAATTTAAAGTTACTTTACCAAATTCCGTAACAATGATAACAAACATCCCCTACGATTTTTTTTTAAGGTGAGTGAATTGGACACATCAAATGGGCACACACCCTCATCTTTAGGGGACAAAGTGCCGTTTGATAACAACTAGAATTGACTGAACTCAATGACTTCTTTTCTTGTCGTTTAATGATTAAAATAATTAAATAATAAAATATTCAAACTTATAAATGACCTACCCAATTTTTGCCCATTAATTAAGGCCCCGTTTGGTGTGTCTTTCCACGTGGTCTTTCGAATGTTTATAAGCTGGGCAGATCACGCCCTTTTTCCATTTGGTTCGTAACAGATTTAATCGCCAAAAGTTAATGTATCAAAAAAACATGAGAAGTGCAAAATGGACAGACTTCGGGAAGTTCCAAGTGGAGCTTTTCACGTTTTTCTCGATTTATTGTCGCGCAGAAAGATGCATAGAAAGGCATGCGGTAACCAAATCAGCTTCAGGTTGCTCAGATGTTAATACAAAAATTCAATGCATCTGTCAAAATAATTAATTTTTTTTTTCTAAAAACACTTACCAAACAGCCCCTAAAGAAAAGGAATGGATATTTTGTACACATTCTGTATAACAGGATTTTGTCGGAACGATACTTATTGGCCGATACAATCTGATACATTGTGAAATATCCAATTTCATTTCCATCCTCATCTTAATGTATTAGTTGAATGGTTGTTTTCACAGTGGATCTATTCCTTATGGTAAAATTAATTAATTAATAGCTTATTTGGTTAATTTGAATAGGATATGGGCCATTCCAATTCCAACTATTTGGTTGGACGAAATTAGAATCCGGGAGGGAATGACCATTTACTCTTCCTCTTTTGGAATGAAATGCGATTCCAGCTGATTCTAATTCCTTTCTGAACCAAACAGCTATAGGTATAGGCGACTCTGATTCCAATTCTAAGAAATTGTAATTCGATTCCAATTATAAACTAAATGGATCCTAAATTAAATCCTGGCCCTGGAAGGAGCCGTCAGTCACCCACGAGGAGCCACCCGGTCGCTGTCTCCATAAAGGGCAGCACCGCAGGCTCTGATATATCTGGTGACTGTATAGATTGCTGACATGTTAATTCCTGATTGGGTTTCATAGCCCATTGTACATGTGTGCAATCCATAGTTTTCCTAAAGCCCAAACAGCACTATTTAAGGTCATAAATAGTCTTAGCCCAATCCAAACTCGGGTTGGGTGGACCAAATTTGGCCCGGGCAATACTTTTTACAATTTGTCAAGGCTATGTTTGGTTTGAAGGAAAAGGTAGAGAAAGAAAGGGGAAGACAAGAAAACCAATACAAAGTTTGTAAAAATTTCTTTACCTTTACCTTTCCCTTTTTTACTTACATTTTCCTTCAAACCAAACATGGCCTAAAAGAATATTGGCTGAACTAATTTTTTAATTGTATAAGACATACATGGGCTGGGCTTGACACATGCATCCCAATTGTGTATAAACATACATGGGCTTGGTACGTGTCCTTGAATCCTTGATCCTGTGATTTCAACTGGCACATACATCCCAATTGTGTTCAATTATTCAATTTAAGATTGAATTTATACTTTCAGCAACTACTAACATCAAATTGCTAATTCCAACTGAATTATACGGGTGCAAAGACTGAGGGTTTTCCTTCTCTCCTACCATGGTCAGATCAATACATCTAACAACATCATGAAGCCTTTGATTTTCATCTTTAAACCCTAAATCCCAAATTCATAAATTCTAACCTAAACCTTAAAATGATTCATAAGCCTGCGTTTGAGAACGAGTAGATTATGTTTGTTGTAATGGATGTAAATACGAATACCGATGTAGAAATATATATTTTGTAACATCAACCATGTTGAATGCAAATTTACTTCTTTTTTTATATAAATTTATTTCTCATTTTAGGTGTAACTATACCTTGGAAATTGTGTTTTTGGTCATTATCAATACACAAATGCTTTATTGCCTAACTTCAGCAAAATGAAACCAGAATGCATATTTGCACTGAACCGGTCTTTACACCCTATTTGCACCGTTTCCAAACGTAGCCTAAAATGAAGTTGGTAAGATACATGTCCTCCCTCCAATTGAGTAGTTCCTACTTTGACGAATCACAAATCTCAATGAATTTTGGTGTCCGGTATCATGTCTTTTCGCCCTCATACGAGAGCCCTTTTATTAAAGACAAGTATTTCATGGGTGCTATTCACAAGAGGGAGCCCCAATGACCTAGTGTATGTTTGGCATAGATGTTGCAGAACAATACCGTGCTGCTGATGTGTGGGTTGGAAGCATCGTTTTTTGAGAAAACGGTGTCTTTTTTTTTTTATTTGTTTGGAAATGCTGTTGCCAGGTAAGACATTTTCTACAGCAACAACAAGGTTTTCTGTTTGGTACTAATGCTCCAGAAAATGTTTTCAGCACTGGTACCTATTATCCAGTGCCATGTCATATCCCTATCACTGCCACTTCATATCCCTATTGACAATAACAAGCTGCAGCTTTAAGAAACACCAAATTCAGCATTGCTCCAAACCACATCTTCTCAATTTTCAAGACATGACTTAAAGCACCATTTTTTATAGAAAAACGGTTGCAAACAAATAAGCATTTTCTGGAATACCGTTTTTCGATGTGGTACTGATGTGTCACCGTTTTCTGGAGCAACGACAACAATGCCAAACAGATGCCTAGAGAATAGCATCCCCCTAGGGGCTTAGGGTATGTTTTGGTTTGCCACATCAGCTCTCCACGTGGCAAAGAGAAACCCTTTAGTTGAGAAACGCCACTAACTAGGGTGATGATCATTAGATTCATGAATTGCAACCCAAAAAGGAAAATAAATAAATAAATAGCAATTGTAAAAAACAATAAAATTTCAAACAAGACGGAGCTTTTCTTAACGTAACAAACTCAACTCAACAAGAATAATCACATTACATCCAAATCATCAAACACTCGTCACAGTCAAAAACACAACCATCCAATAGAAGACACCAGACATGAAAATACATTTAATCACCCTTCCGCTTAAACTCCTCTGTAACTTCATGAACCAGCTGAATCAATTAATGTAATATATCCTATTAGATCGATAACCTCTTAAGAGTTGACAACATTACATTTTTTCCTGATCTCTCCAGCGCTTCCGGTAAGGACTCCGATGGCTCCCATCCTCTTCATTGATTGCCCAAATTCGGTGAAGAATTTACTTGAAACGAGCATCTCATCGACAATATTACCCGAGCTTTTGTCGGTCAAGAGAGCAGCGTCAGACTGGAAGAGACCTTGATTTATCTTCAAGTTGACGAAGTAATGGTTGTCAAAGGTCAGAGAACTCTGGGGGTCCATCTCTACTGTAGTGGTGTTGTCTGCCAGGCTTTTGCATTTGGTTCTCAGGAAAGCAGCATAGGTTGAGTTCAAGGAAGGGTCAGCGTCTCCTTTCCCACTGAAATTGTAAAGCCTGTTGCTGAAGAGATTGCAATGCCCCACGCCAATAGTATGTGCACCTGGCATAGATAGAGACCATCATGATTCAGGCAAGGTTCAAAAAATGTTACGTATTGGCCCGTACTGACCAATACGTATCGTATCGGGCCCTTTCTGGTATTGCCCCTACAGGGATTGTATCGGGTCAGGGCCTGATTCAGAAGATAGCCAGGACTTAAACTGCTCCACTGAACCAAAATGAAAAAAAAGTAAAAAAAGAATCGCTACAGGCTGATATGCTTTACCGGCATACGTATTGGCCGGTATCCATACTTTGAACCTTGGATTCAAGCTTTCATGGATGCCTAAAATGGCTAATTAATTAGTTCTTCCATGTCCCTAACCAAGAACCATAATATCGATACGATACATGTGCGGTGTATTATATCAATACCAATGACCATGGAGATGCATAGATATAAACATGGTTTTTAAGGGGAGTTCATTTTCCAATAAATGGGGACGGGTAAGTTGGTTGATCCCATGGAAAAGAAAGAAAGAAACTCGTGTTTGTGTTTTGGTATTAATGGGTCTTACGTAAAAGAATGATTCCTGAGTTGTTCATTTACCTAGGTAAGTAATACGTTCCTAAGGTTTTAATAAATAATTTGGAAAATTGTTAAAACATGATGAAACAATATTATCCCTTCAATAATAATTATTTTATAGATAAAATGATCATTATATAACTTTACTTTAAAAATAAAAGAACACAAGTAAGTGCATTTATTCATATAATTAGTATTTGCCAATTAAGGATAAATACATTTGCCCAAATAAATGTTTATATTCAAATAAACGATTTATCGAAAAACAAATGGCCTGAAAGTTGAAAGGTTGGGGATGGTAGAAGACACCTAATAACAAATAAATTAAGAAAAAGAATGGGTATCAATCATATCGATACATATTGATACCCACTTGTTAGTATTAGGTATCCATATTTTGATCCTTGTCCGCAAGAATTGATCTGCTAATTACCTGATAAAACTACGAGATCATGTTCAGTAAGGGCTTTGCTTGCAAAGTTTTGTTTAAGAGTGGTGAAGTTGGAGAAGGGAGATGGTATGTTGGAGAGGGCCTCCGAAGCATTCGAGATCTTGCCATCTCTTCTGCCAGTCAATACTTCCCAGATAGATGTATTAAACTGCAAGAAATGACCAAAGACTATACAAATTAGACGTGAGAATTGATGCCAAAAAGGACGGTCGATCTCAAATTAACAAAATACATATACCTGTGAGTTTTACTATACCAAGTTCATTCACTAGTTATGTAGTAACAAAGATATATTAAACATAATCATATTTATTAATAAAATAATTGTTTATCCTCTTAATTCGTTTCCCCTTCTACAGCATATGACCATATATGATTGAGTGTGTAATTTTTTCAAAATTAAAAGAAGAAGAAGAAGAAAGAGGGGAAGTTGGTCAATGTGATTTTGATTTTTATTGATGTTATTTTGTCAGATTTATGTAAGGTCTATGAAAAATTTATTTTCCTTAGATATTCACTTAACCTGAAAGTAGGGGTGTCAATTGAACTGGATTTGGTCCAATTCGATCCAGTCCAATGTGAGTCCATTATAAATGGACCGAGTCCAATCCAATCCAATGAATGTTTTGGACCGGTCCAATTCAATGTCTGGACCATTTAATTTGTTCAAATTCATTTTGATTTAGATTGGTTTCAACCCAAACCCGATCGATTGGCACATATATTCTTATCTTATATCAATGGACCATATATTGGCTTAATCCAACCCAATCCAATATAAATTTGTTACAGACGGACTGGGTCCAATCCAATCTAATAATTATTTTTGACAAAATTGGTCTAATCCAATATGTTTTGTTGGTCCATCCAATCAATCCAAATTGATTTTGGAACAGACGAGGTCCAATTCAAAACTAGTCCATTGACACCCTTACCTGAAAGTGATACCCATCTAGGTGATGACTAAATAACTTTTCCATTTGAAAATAAGTTGCCAGACAAGGCAAAATTTTTCCTTTCAATAATGACTTAATTTTTGGTTAAAATGATCATATTTACCTAAGAAATCATAAAAACATAAATTAATGCACTTATCCAGTTACCCACGTAATTAATTTACGGAAAAAGCAAAGAAAGCCTAAATATACATCCCAATTTCAAATTAATCAACTTATAAATAGATAGAAGCTAAGAGAGCTCTCTCTAGTCTATCTCTATGCATGCAACTGGAGACTCGTAACAGTTGAATAATCAATCTTAATTACCTGAAAAGAAACAGAGTCTCTAGCAGCCAAAGCAACGATATCTGCGCAAGAAACAACTCCGGGACAGGTATTCTCGAGTTGGGTCTTCACCTCATCTATCACATCAAAACCTGCCAGAGATAGGTTTGGAGCTGCGCTCTTCTCAGCTGTGTTATTTGCTGTCGAATCTATCAACACCGACGCATCACAACCCTGATAGAGACCAACCAACCAAACCCAACTCCTTAGTCAATAAGCATATATTGATACATATGGACTGTAACTACTACCCATAATTAACTAATTTATCTATTTTGCTTAATTAGACTAGCCAGCATATACAAGGTGGGGATCAGTGAGGATGGAGTTGAAATGAGCCCCCACAAGATAGTTTCTCACAATGTCAGGAGCATTTTTCGATGATATCTTATCATTTCTGGTACTTATCATCCAAAAATATTTTCAACACGGTGGAGATATGCTCTGGCACATTGTGGGAAACTACCTTGTGAGGGGCTGATTTGAACTCGTGAGAATGAATCCAAAACATTAGAACAGCAAGTAGCTTTGGTTTTGGTTCATCTCCTACATGGCCAATCAACCTGGTTTAGTTTTCTAAAAAGAAAAAGGAATGGTCCAACCATTCCAAAAAATCCGAGTCATAATGGATTCACCCATTCACAACCTGGGTCGTGGAAATGCACACACATATATATATATGATTACCCTAACGAAACAATCGTGGAAATGCATCCTCAGCAACTTGGCCGGCAATTCAGAATTGCTGGCTACATGTTTCCAGGTGATGTTCTGAACGATTTCCTCAGCAAGTGGACAACTATCCTTGTAGAAATTCTTCCTCAACCCTCCTCCCTGACAGACTCCTACTACTGCAGACACTGCCACGCAAACTGAGAAGACAATGAAGCTTGCTCTCATCTTTAAAACTAAACCTCTCTCTCTTTCTCTCTCTCTCTGAATGCACTCAGACGTTGTTGCAAAGTTCAGAAGTTCATCCTTCTATATATACAGATCTAACGGACTGTTTTCCTTGTGTAAACCTCTAACGTAAAAAAGGGTAAGCAACCTTTTTTTAAGGTCATCATCAAATCATCTTAAACGAGAGAAATAAAATAGACCATCGTCTTGAGTGAGGAAGATAATTTTCCGATTCAGTTGGCCATTTTTAATATATTTCTTCCTATTGTGTGTAGGCCCTGATAAGCTTTTATCAACTTAGTTTTAGTAGAAGATGGGAATTAATGATTGATGGTTCTCATTGATTTTCTGCTAGCCTGTCAAGATTTTTCCTAAATATTATTTTAGTTTGCATGTATCTCTTTCTTTATGTGATAATAAAATTTGGTTGGTCAGTGGCTCAGCTCGTGAACCAAACGAACCTGCCTACCATGCAAAATAAATAAATAATTTTGACAAGCATGTAGAGTGCAAGAAACACAATTGAAGATGAATTAGGGGGGATTTTAATAAAAGAAAAAAAAAATGAAAAATGCCAGCTTTAATTTTGCCCCACCCAGCAACATGCCCCGCTTATCCTCCTGGCTTCAGGCCGCATTATGGAGTCCCCCCCCCTCCCGGGCAGCTTTTTTAAAAAAAAAGCACATTTTGAAATGAGTTTTTTGAAAAAGTACTTTTATTTAGATGGTCATTGGTTTTTTTTTTTCTGATTTGTTATAGAAAAAGCCCATTTTGAGTTTTTCATCAAATAATTTGGAGCCATTTGATAAGTCTTTTGGGGAAGATCTTCTGGTAGATCTTGACAGCCTGAATATCATTTGATTCAGGCATGTCTTTTTGGGTGAAGATGAATCGAAAAATATTGAAAAGCTCCATTTAGAGCTTCCCGAAATCGGCCCAAAACAGGCTTTGCACGTCTTCTTAGGATGCAATCTTTTGATAGCTAGATCTACCGTGAACCAAACGGGAAAACAGCGAAACACAGTCTGCTAGGCTTGTAAATAGCCGACAGGCCATGCGGAAAGACACACTAAATAGAGCATTTTTATTGATTTTTCTTCTCTAATGTAAAAAGCCTAAAAAATCCATTGGAAAATCACTCCCAAATGCAACCTTAGTATTAAAAACCCCATGGAATTGGGTGCGTTGAGAATAGGGGTGTAAGCGAGTCGAGCTTATTTGTAAGCTACGGGCTTGGCTTGCTAAATACTCAAATGTGACTTGCATGTAATGATCAAATTCAAGTCGATTAATTAGTCAAGCCGAGTTTGATGTTCACAATATCCGACTTGAGTGGCTCACGACCAAATCGAGCTCATAATAAAGTATTATTTTTTTAATATATGGGTAAAATACAAAAACTTCCCCTGAAGTTTTTGACAATCATAAAACCTCCCCTATAATTTCATTTTAACAAATACGCCTCCTGAACTTTGGAGAAACTCAACAAAAACCTCCCTTTCGTCACCTTCCCAGACGGAAAACATTAGGCAAATATAACAACCAACCCAAACTAGAGCCTCTTTATATTCACTAACAATGCAATAAATTATTTAATTCAGCCACTTCAGTTCTTACTAGACAAAAATGAACTCTATCATCTTGATTCCACACGATGATCATCTTTTATTTTTAACTTAGACTTAGAAAAATTTCTCTGGTTGGACGTACCATGTGGAGTGGTGGGACCCAGATTCCGTGACATAAGCCAAGATTCATGTATCAATGTAGCTAAGAAATCATCATAATAAATTAATACTACTAATTCTTATCCTGTAGAGTGTAGACCTTAGGAAAATAATTCAGGATTATGACATATCTGGTGCTGTGCCTATCCTCAAGGCCCTAATTTAGTGAGGTTTATTCAAATCATCTAATTAATTCTTCTAAATTACAGAGCCCAGATCTGCTCTTGCACCATTATGTATCATAGGGTTTTGTAAGCAATTACAAGTGAACATATCAGTGTTCAAAACACATCTTCTCATTAAAGCCATGTTTGACTTGATAGAAAATAAGAAAAAACAGAAAGTTGTTAAGTAATTTTGTAAAATTCATTAACAATCTTCACTTGACTTTGAGCTTCTCTTTTATTTTTAAATTTTAATTAATTAAACCAAATACAACCTAAGAGAATCTCCCACAAAGCACGCCTTAGAGTATTTAAAGAGGAAGGGACAAGTCCCACTTTTATGATGGACCCCAATCTTATAGCGAAATGTACGGGGTTAGATCAAGTTGGTAGGGTGTTGGAATTTGTTCTGTTGGCATGCAGGTGATTTCTACTCCTCAATTGGCTACAACTTTTCTATCCTATAAAAATATTAAGAACTGTGGGATCAAATATGGAAGATTTTGACTTTCACACCCAAGCTGACAGCACAGAGAAGCCAAGGGTCAAGATCGGGGGACTCAATTCATGGATTGAGTAGTTGTATTGTTTGGATATCTATTCTCCACCAAGATTCTTCTTTGCACATGGTTGGAGATGGAGAGAGATCAATACCTACTCTCACCAACTATTTTCATTAATTTGTAAGATTTTGCATTAACGAGGCAGCATGCATTTAGAGATGGGAAAAGGAATACTCCACATATTCTTCACTCCATCTTTTGTTCAAGGTCTGGGTTTCAACCCGACAGCCCCCACAATCTGGCGAGACAAAAGCCTTAAAAAAAGTTAAGATTTCTGTGTTACTGGAGTATACAAGTTACAGCAGTTGGGGTGATGATCTGAGGATGGTATGGATGAGGTCCAATCTAATCCGATGAATACTCTGGACCAATGTTTTTAAAAAAGCAGCATAGAATCGGAACCGATTTGGTTATTAGTTTTTGGGTTGATAGTTTGACCATCCGGTTTGAACGGACGGTTATTGACGATGTGACTTTATTCATATGGATCTCTCCATCCTTTTGAGAACATAACAAATTCACTCTCTCTGGATCTCTCCATCCTTTTATTCATATGGGCTGAGTTTCAACCCAATGGCCCCCACAATGTAGGAGAGATAATAAAGAAAAGCTAGCCTTCTCTTCTAACTAGGCGCTCTCAATTGAAATGTTGAAGTTCTATCTAGTTGGATATGATATGATTGAAAGGAACTGGAGAAGTGAAAATGTATCAGCTATAGATAGTTCAGAGAGTTGTTATTGTGTTGAGGTGATTCAGCTAGGTCGATCAGCCGCGTAAAACTCTTGTTCGTAGACCTGTTTATTGTTTATGGCCGGGTTTAGGTTTAGCTTTTGTCAAAATTTGAATGGATTCACCCGAAACCTAAGTGTGAAGTAGTGGTTAGCTAAACCTTGTTCATAGGGCATTATTATTTGTTAAAACAGCCACTGATACAGCCATCAAGTGCAGCTTATCTAAGACTCCTCATGGCACAGATTAACTGAACTTGTTGGCAGTACTAAGGGCCGTGCAACCAAAAATAACAGCCCTTGTCAGCCATGCATGTGAACTGAAAAATTGACCTATGGTGGCCTTATACACTTTATGGCCTTCGTGGGTAGGGGAGTCAATTGGACTGGATTTGGTCCAATCCGATCCAGTCCAATATGAATTCATTATAAATGGACCAGGTTCAATCCAATCCAATGAATGCTTTAGGATAATTTGGACAAGTCCAATTCAATGTTTGAACTGTCCAATCTGTTCAAATTCATTTTGATTTATATTGATTTCAACCCAAATCTAATCCATTAACACATATATTGTTATCTTATATCAATGGATCAGATATTGGCTTAATCCAATCCAATCCAATATAAATTTGTTATCCAATCCAATCTAATAAATATTTTGAACTACATTGGTCCAATCTAATATGTCTTGTTGGTCCGTCCATAAATTAATTTTTAGACTGGACGAGGTGTAATCTAAAACCGGTTCATTGACACCCTTACTCGTGAGGCGTCCTTATTGGTAGCACAGCCCCTAAGACAGCTCCCAAGTTCAGATAATCCAGACTTCAGGTGAGTTGGTGACCTTATACACTTTATGGCCCTCGTGGGGCCTCATTATTGATAGCACAGCCCCCAAGTTCAGCCAATCCAGACTCTATGGCCCTCGTGGAGCGTCATTATTGGTTGCACAGCCCCTAAGACAGCCCCAACCCTTTTTAATTTTCTCTCTCTCTCTATATATATTTTATTTTTTAATTTTTTGGCTTTTTTAAGCCAAGATACCTTGATCATTCAAACTTTCTTTTTTTCACTACAGTATAAAGCAAATTAACAACGGGATGCAGGATTTGAAATTCAAAATAGCAAAACTTTGGGAGTTTGGACTTTAGAGTGAGAATCTGGCGTGGAGTGAGCTCAGTGGGCTGAGGGCCCACGATGATGCCAAAACATTTGTCTTTGCCTGCCACTACTGTGTTGTTATTTTGCCTTGGCCTTTTTGCATCTTCCCTCAGTATCTTCTTCATTTTCTAAAACAGAATTATGTATTTTTCTTTTAAATGACAAAATTGCCCTTGCATGACATAGAATATGACTAAAAGAAGAGGACCCCCTTTTTTGTTATAAATAAAAGCTCAATTGTTGCAGTCAACTTGAATTAATGCAGGGTGTGTAATCAAAATATGGGTAAAAGATGGAAATGCTATGGGAAGAGTATAAATATAAGATCCACTCCTCTCTTGTTTGTTCTACAATTTGCATGTATACCAATGTTGTTTTAAGACTCAGTCCGGACCGGACGGTCAGACTCTTTCTAGGTCTCGGTTAAATAACGATTTTGGCAGATTGGACAGGCAAACCACCTGGTTAACTGACAAAACCGGGACCTAGAGAGCATTCCATTTTTTACTCCAGTCCGAGTCTTAAAACACTTATGATGTACAGGGTATTTATATCATTTAATGTAAGGTATAAAAGGGTGTTTTAGATGAAAAAGTGATTCTTTTAAGATGGACAGTGAATTGCAAAGGTGCCAACCGGCTGGTTAGTAAAGCCATGAAGTGGTGTTTGAAGCTATTTCAGTGGCTTCTTGGAAACAGTTCTACCAACATAGCCCTCCCAAACGGTCCCCTTAAGTTGCTGCTTTTAGTTTTGCAAGAAAGGACCCCAATTAGATAGTTCATAAGGCTGCATTTGTTTTTAGTATAAAACGTTATCGGTGTAAAACGCCATCTGTAGAGTTTTACATGGAACCATTTAAAATTAGAATTGAAATCTACTAACTACTGGCAACGTTCACCCAGCAACCGCACATCCAAAATATCGATATGAAGCACAATAGCTGTTCAGTGCAAAGCCCGGTCATCATAGCTTTGCATTGGGAATATCTCCCATTCTATAAAGACTGTTCAAACGGGCCTTGCACCTGACTGAAGCCCATCTCCATGAGAGGTACTAATCTCTGGAATCTAATTTTTCAATGTCAAATTTTTTCTGATAGAGTTTTTTATATTTTTGTTATATTTATTAATTTTGGAGGGAAGATTTAAAATTCTATATTTGCAATATTTATTCATTGTCAAGTTATTATTTTTAACGCTCAGTACAAATATAAATATGTACAGTGCAGATGCAGATGCATATAAAATAATACAAAATAAATCTAAATTCAAATCCATTCTATTTCATTTCAAAAGCAACCTTTTTTGGGGATGGGTTCGAACTGAACTTTTGTCAAAATTTGAATGGGCCTGGCCCTAAGACCCAGGTGCGAAGCACTGCAAAATGCTAACTCTGGCCAACCCGACTTGCACCCTTATTCAAGTTACACACTTGCACTTGGGCAATTTTTGATGCCTTGTCTTTATAATTTTCCTTGATCATGTACTTTTATTTTCATTTTAATTTGTACATAAAAATTACTTTTGTTGCAGGCCTTAATGCATAATGCGTAGTAGAGATTGGAGATTTTTTTTTGGTAGTTAGGTTAGATTGGAGATTGAATCTACTACTAACATTTGCCGCTAATATTGGCCACTAATTGAACCATCTATCCTTAAGGGTTGTGTTTGGTACAGGTTTTCTTGCATTTCCCTACCTTTTATTTCAAACCAAACATAGCCTAACATATTTTTACTTCCTATTTTTGAAATCCTAAGGCTGTGTTTGGTTACAGTGCAAATAAATTTGCACTGATGCAAAACTATGACAGTGCAAATGATTTAGGATGTGAATTCTGATTTATTTTTTATTTCAAAATTTACCTTATTTTGTTTGTTTGTAGTACAAATAAAGTTTAAAAAAAAAACGTGAAACAAAATGAAATAAAATCTAAAACAAAATTAAACCAGAATTTGCATTATTTTTATTTGCATTCCTCTCATACATTTGTATTAGTGCAAATAAGATCACATTCCAACCAAACGCAGCCTAAGTGAATCAAGCAACAATTCCTCTTCTTCATAGTCTTTCCTATAACTTTGTTGCCTATGCAAAGCATTTATATTATTTTGGGTACGAGGGGAGAGAGAGAGAGAGAGAGGCTTGTATCTAATATGCTCTCACTGGTTTCCTTTCCCAAATCCCAATACACGATCCCAACAGCCATTACATAGGGAACATCAAGGAAATGTTCCCAATGCTGCAGTTGCTGTTGGAACCAAATTCGAACTCCTATAGTTCCCCATAGCAGTAATGAGACATTGGATTAGCTGAATTTGATAGTTGTTTTACTGGCTGTTGTTGGACCAATCAATTATATATAAGCTATAGATACATATGACCCACAACACTCAATGTCTCACTTGCATTTATGACTGTTGTGGATCCCAATTCCACTCAATAATTATGCAAAAGCTAAACAACCCTAGTTCCAGTTGTATACTTAAAAAGTTAAAACACAAAAGATTCAATTAATTGCACATAATAAACTGCTTTAAAGGCAAAATAGATTTAATAAATGTCTCTTCCTACCATATTGACTTAAATATTTCGACGATAACTGATTAATTGCTCAAAATACGAAGGCATTATCTTTACCAAAAGAAGGGCATTATGGTCAATTGATCATTGAAACAGGAATTATCGCACTTTTAAGGACATTGATCACCTTAACATGTTTGAAAACCATACCCTTTGGGCCTAAAATATAAGCCTGGGCCCGAGCCCACACAGGCCTGGATCGGGTTGGACCAGTATGACTTTTTAAATAAAAATATTAAATATATAATATTTTATATTATATGATAATATATTGTAAATACAATTTATGTTATACTTTATATAATATAAAATAACACAGACAGAATACCAGTTTTTAAGTATTGGGCCCAGACCCGGCCCAAAATGATTACCCCCTGAACCCCCCACAGGCCCACACACACTAGACAAGAATTTATTTTCCTTTTTCTTTTGTCTTTTTTTTTTATTAAACAGTGGTCGCACGGTAAAAGCAAGCACTGGTTCCGATGCGTCGTCCTGATTGGCGTCATGCCGTTGGATCGTCTTGGAGTTCTCTCGGTGCACCTCCCGATAAGCATCGAAGAAGTGGGCCCCATAGAGGACGTGCGGCCCAAGATCATTCTAAAAATTTTACCTCTCCAACGGTCACCTACCCCAGAGACAAAAGGACTGGAAGGGTATTTCTGGTATATGGATAATATGGTCCGGACTGCGGACATACGGAGTGGTAATTACCGATATTTAGAACAAATGCAAGGGCATTTTAATGTCGGAGTAGGCGTTAAAAATTTGAAATTGTTGGCCGTTTGGAAGTTCAGAACTTCAAACTCCAAACCCACTTCAACGCAACTCAACAAAATAACGTCCTTGGATTTAAAATCTCTTTATCTCCTCTGTTAAACTCAGAAGAGAGAGAGAGAGAGATGACAGGGTTGGTTATGATTTCCAAGGGGCTTGGTTGCAGAGAAGGTGGTGGCAAAGGAGGAAGCAGAGGAGCTGAAGACCAAAACCAGCTCTCTCTCGTTGCGTTTCTCATAGCTACTATAAGGAAATCCATGGTCACTTGCCGTGTCGATCGACAGGAAGATGTCATCTCCGCTGTTCACAAGATGGAGATTGGGCTGCCAACCAATGTCCGTCACATCACTCATGTCACATTCGACCGATTTAACGGATTCCTCGGCCTTCCTGTTGAGTTCGAAGTCGAGATCCCCGGTCGAGTCCCTAGCGCCAGGTTTTTATTTGTCTCTCCTTTTCTCCTGGGTACTCTTGAAAATACAGAAATTTGATCTATGCATCTCTCCTAGAATGCAAGAACTGATGCTATTTCGTTGCAGACTTTTTGCCTTTATATAATTTGTGGATAAGAAAACTAGTGGTTTCGAAGCTCAAGGAAAGAAAAATTGACTGTTCAGATCACTGGGTTTTGATTATTTAATCACCAAGAAGTGCAATGTCTTCTGGTAATATTAGTAGCTCAAATCTTAATTGAAGCCTTCCTACTTACAGCTAGATGGATAAATGTTTATTCCTTGAACTGTTGAACAATGTTCTAAGAGATGTATTTTGAGGCCTCGATCTGAGAGATTCTAGTAAATGGAATCTAACAGTGCTTAAGGAGATATGAATTGGGTGTAACCTTTGAAGGAGCTGTTCATTGTAAAAAGAGACTCCCTTCAAAAGCTGTGTGACCTGTGAGGATCATTAGAAAGAAAAGACTATTAAAAAAAGGTAATTTGGGATAGTTGGTAAGATTATGTGGCCAAATTAGATAACCCACCTATACAGGAGCCAGGAAGGGCTCCATTTAATGTAGGAGTGATGCAGTTGTAATCTAAACTGTCCCGATACTTATAGACAAACTAAATAGGTTTTAACGCCATAAATACAACATTTAATGAGTATTAATTACTTAAACTGGCTTTTGCAGTTATGGTTTTTTCTTCTAGACAAACTAAATAGGTTTTAACGCCATAAATACAACATTAAATGAGTATTAATTACTTAAACTGGCTTTTGCAGTTCTGGTTTTTCTTCTATTCTATGCTTGCTTAAATGTTTTTCACCCTATTGTTATTAGAAATGATTCTTCTGCAGGAATTCTTGGTTAATAATGATTCTTCTGCAGTTTTTCACCCTATTGTTATTTATATTTCTCTCCATTTTACCAACTTTAGGTTTTTCTCTCCATTTTATTTATATTTCCTCTAGCTCTGCAAATTGAACTTGAAAAGATCTATTTGCATCTGAGTTATGAGTACAATAATGTTAACTGGTGGCTTTCTTTTACTGCAGTGCAAGTGTCTTTGGCGTCTCTGCAGAATCAATGCAGTGTTCCTACGACTCTAGGGGGAATAGTGTCCCTTCTATTTTATTGTTAATGCAAGAAAGGTTGTACTCACAAGGTGGTTTAAAGGTACAAACTCGTTCACCTTCACCGTCCGAGACTGATGTTAATGTATTAACTGCACCAAAAGTGTAGGTTGTCCCAAGTGCTAATTCAAATTCTCTTACCGATTCCTTTGAAATGGGTATGTAGGCAGAAGGAATATTCCGGATCAACCCTGAGAATAGTCAGGAGGAGCATGTTAGGGACCAGCTGAACAGGGGTATTGTGCCTGAAAACATTGATGTCCACTGTTTGGCAGGGTTGATTAAGGCTTGGTTTCGAGAACTTCCAGCAGGTGTATTGGATGAGCTTTCCCCTGAAGAAGTCCTCAACTGCAACACAGAAGAGGATTGTGTAGAACTTGTGAAGCAGCTCCCACCAACTCAAGCTGCATTGCTCAACTGGGTCATTGATCTTATGGCTGATGTTGTTGAGGAAGAAGAATCCAACAAGATGAATGCAAGAAACATTGCAATGATCTTTGCTCCAAATATGACTCAGGTAATTGACTAATTGACAGATTTAACACTTCCAGTGCAGTTCGCGCTATGCCCATCCATAGGTTCTGATGTAAACTAATCCTGCTAAATACCAAAAAAAACTTCCTTTGTCCAGATGTCTGATCCATTGACAGCTTTGATGCATGCTGTTCAAGTCATGAACTTGCTCAAGACCCTGATTACAAAGACACTAAGGGAACGTGAAGAGACTGCAAAAGGGTATTCACCCTTTTCATCTCATTCATCAGATCTACAAACTGATGAGGACTACGACAGTCAGCAAGAGATGGACACAATCTGTGAATTGAAGGAACCAACTTCGGATTACGATGATCACACCCGTCATAGTGATAGCAGATGTGATGATTTTGTACATGACCAGCTAAATGAAATTGAAGAATGTTTCTTGAGGCAGTTTGATGAAAATGAAGAGCTCACAAGTGACGGCACCGAGAAATCGGCTAGAGAACCTAGGAGGGAGCATATCAGTCCAAGCGGCTGCTCTTGCCTCAACACACAATCTGATATTTTGTTTTCTGACAGTAAAAATGGGAGTTCAGGCTTGAGTACAAGTGATGCGGAAGACTCAGGAACAAGTGACATTTCTATGGGAGAAACAACCAGTGAACAGATCCCTCCAAAAGCATGTAAAAACAGTGGAGATATAGATAAGTGGATGGAGTTTCCACATGGATCTTCTTTGCCCTTACTTGTGTCTGGGGAATCCACTAACTGAAGTTTCATATTTGTTGTTGTCCAGCAGGTTTTGATTTCCTTTCTACAACAATTGCAACATCTGCAATTTTTTGCTGAATTGGCTTTTACTGGCAAGGTTGGAAGTGCCTTGTTTGTGGTGTGGATTGTTGTTGTTGTTGTTACTTGTTAGTTGGGGGGGGGGGTACCTTGTGTTCAGGCTCTACGCTGAACTTTGTGCTTGTATTGTATGTTTCAAACTTTCAGTGTCAAAGGATTTGTGATTTTCTAAGCGTTCATGATTTATTTATGCTCAGCAGTCAAATCCAACATCCATAAAATACAAAAATTGACTAGTGTATGGTAGAGTGCTTTTTTTTTTTGTCGCAAATGTAGCAGACGTGGTTCAGCACTAGGCCAGACCTAACCTCATTTGCAAAAGGAGAATAGAGAGTAGTTTACTTATGCAACTTTGAGAAATTCAGTTTTAACTTTGACTGAACTTTATTCTGCTTCAATAGGAATGGTTGATATTATCTTGGTAACATTTACAATTGAAAATAATTCATCTAGAAAGGAAATAGGAATATCATAAAAGAATACATGCCTGCCAAGGACTTTTTTGAACAGTAATGTGAATATATATGATAACATTTACAATTGAAAGTCAACTTGTTCCAGAAAAGAATGAGGAAATATCAATGAAGAAATACTTGGGCCAATGCATGCCCATATGAAACTCAGTCACAGTTTAACTGTGCCTCACATCATGCAGATAGACCCGTCTAGGCCAACACCAACTAGTGGGTTGATGTTGAGATGTTGATCCGTATGCCTTCTCCAAACCATATTTTACCTACTCTAAAAAATTTGAAGGGCTTTGATGGTTAAGTTCCTCTTGTGAAGGCAAGGCATGAATAATGCCAAATGCCACTACTCTGCAGTAGTTCATGCACCATATACCACCTTATGCTAGTGTGGGTAGTTCATGCACCATATAACTAAAACATCTTGCAGAAACATCTTGGTACAGTGTTTGCAGCAACATGGTTAAAATAGGGATATGCAGGTCTACTCGTATACACTTTATTATCTCCCAGGGCCAGGGGGACTTCTAGACATCCTGATCATTAGATTCGTCAAGCCAGACAAACCTGTCCAATTTCTATCATGTACAAGTATCTCTTCCAAAACCATTTCTGTTGCTTCCTACCAATAATCATTACAAGAACAAATTCCATCTCTGAAATGGTGGAACCTGATTCGATCACGAATCACTATTTCCCGGTTGCAGATCTTTGATATAAATTTGGTTGCAGTATGACAGTCAGTACAAATCTGAAGGTTCTTTACAATCCGGAAAGTACATCCAGGAACAGTGCTAATAAGGCCAAACCCAATTGCCAACTTCTCACTGTGATGCTCCAGTGCCTGCTCTTTCTCTTCTTCTTCTATATCATATAACACCACAGAAGTCTCTGCTGAATATCCATCCTCATACATCTTCCTACCCAGCTCCTCCAACTTCTCACAGATCGCTGTATATCTAGGATGAGACTTGTCACCAGAGATAAATTCATGGATCATGTTATCAACCTCAATGGAACTGCAACCAGGTACCTTTTCAATCCCTCTATCCTTCATGATCTTTCTTACTTTCTCAACATCCTTCCATCTCCCAACTGAAGCATATAAGTTAGACAGAAGCACATAGTCCCCACTGCTGCAACTTTCCATTTCTAGAAGAACCCTTTCACCCAATTTGACATCCTTGTGAAGTATACAACCACCCAGAAGAGATCTCCAAACAACCACGTCAGGTGTGATTGGCATAGTTCTTATAACCTCTTCTGCCTCCAATAGCAGCCCACCCCGTCCAAGAAGATCCACCAAACAAGCATAGTGCTCCAGTACTGGGGTAACCCCATACTCTTTTAAGGTGCAATAGAAATGCCTCCTGCCTTCCTCCACAAACCCTCCATGGCTGCAAGCCAAGAGGACTCCAACAAAGGTGACTTCATCTGGTCTACAAAGACCATCAGTCCTCATGTAGTCAAACATCTGCAAGGCTAGTTCAGCATGGCCATTCATGGCCAACCCATTGATCAAAGCATTCCAAGTACAAGAGTTCTTCTCGCCTAAACGCCAAAATACCTCAACACCCAATTCCACAACTCCACACTTGCAGTACATGTCAATCAGCGCAGAGCCCAAAAACGGGTCCAACCGAAACCGATTCTTGTTAATGAAAACATGGATCCACTTTCCAGCCTCCAAAGCTCCGAGACTCGCACAAGCCGATAGTGCAGTAGATATGGAAATTGAATTGGGTTTCAAGTTCTCAGTCAACAGACGACGGAACAATTGCAAGGCCTCAACTGGGTCCTGATTTTTCACATAACCAGAGATTATGGCATTCCAAGAAACCAAATCTCTCTCAGGCATCTCTTCAAAGACGTGTCTAGCGGCAAATATATCACCATTCCTGGACAATCCAACCACCAAGGCAGTCCAAGTAATGACATTCTGAGCAGGAGCCTGTTGAAAAAGCTGAAACGCTAAATCCATATTCCCCAATTCAGCATATCCATGAATCAACGAATTGAACGAAACAACGTCCCTACAAGGCATTTCGTCGAATAACTTTTGTGCATCAGCTATCCGACCACACTCTACGTAGCAATGAAGGCTTGCGTTCATAATATTACTGTAAGAACCAAATCCAAGCTTTAAAGCCATTAAATGGATTTGGGCAGTGTGGATAATTGACTTTGACCTGGAAGTGGCTTTAAGAAGGAACTGGAAGGTGAACTTGTTCCAGGCAAGATGGCCCATTTGGGTCGCGAAGAAAGCGATTGCATCGGTTGGTGCGGGCGAGTTTGCATACCCCAAGAGCACAGAATTGTACGAGTAGAGAGAACAATGTGGCAATAAATTTTGGAGGAGGAGTTGAGCGTGGATTTGTTTGAGCTGTTTGGTAGTGGTGGAGGGAGACTGCAAGAGATCAACGAGTTTGCGTCTCTGGCTCCGCAGTGAAATTGACATGTGTTTGGGTTGAAATGAAGAAGATGCATTACTTCGCATCTTCTTGTCTTCTCTCGCCCTCGCCCAACCCGAGTTCTTGTATGGGTTGGGTTGGGCTGGGCTTGACTTTTGTATGGGTTCGAATTCGATTCTATCAGCATGACAGCAAGTCAGCAACGGCATGGGTTTTTTTTATTGGATTTGAATATTATAGTTTTATTAATCCATTACAAAAATAATATTTTCTATTTTTATTAAGAAATTAATCTGATAATGACCAAAATACTTGCCACGGCTTCACGTCCATACCACCAAAATATTTTATATTTTGAGTTCGGATCTCCTTGTGCAAACAACAGAAAACTGTCCCTGCATCCATATCTACAGCACATCATAGGCGCCTATTGGGAATATCTCATTTATTATTCACGGGGAGATGTTACAAATACATGGATAAACGGTTGTACACATTTTCTACCTTGTTAGGGTTGTAGTAAGAGAGAGTGGATCCCCCCACCCCATATGCTCTATTTATGCTAGTATGGAGCATATATGGCATGGCAGCGGTTGAAATCAGATATTGAATAGTATAAATAAATTAAGGGAAAATTCTTAAATAGTATCATGTACTTTTAGGGGTTGTGTTAAGTCAGTCTCTGAACTTTAAAACGTGTTATTGTAGTATTTAAACTTCTAAAAATTGTCTAATAGGTTTTTACCATTAACCGATTGTCAATCAACACCGCCACACGATTTTAGGTGCGAATTAAATAATTTCAAAATGATAAAAGTATCCTTTATGATATTTTTCTAACCATTTTACCCTTTTCATTTGAGCGTCAAAAGAAAGGAAAAAAAAGGTTCTTTCTCTTCAAACTGGGTTGAATGAACGACAAGGAAGGCTCCCCTATTCAACAATCAACTACAACCGGCTATTGACAAAGAAGGTGGTAAGTTTATGTTGATTCCCTTTACGTATTGATGTCTTCTTCTCAATCCACAAGTGCCAGTCATGCTAGGTACCTTAAATACAAGCCAAAGGATTGTAAATGTGGTAAGAGGGTTGTGATTTAAGTTCCAGAAACAGATTATAATCCGAATAGGATATTTTATAGCTGCCCAATTAGTCTTGAAAGCAATTCCTAAATTTTCCCATAAATTAAACTAAAAATGATCAACATACTATCATGCTATATAGTATTAATAAAATGAACTAAAGATACGCTAACATCAAATGGATGTTTTTAACCAAAATGGGAACACATTTTTCATCAAAAATGTATTTTCCACTAACACGATTCAGGCTTGATTAAGTTGTTTCTCAACTTAAAGACAACCATAACTAGGGGTGTCAATTGGATTGGATTTAGTTCAATCCGATCCAGTCCAATGTGAGTGTTACAAATGGACCAGGTCCAATCCAATCCAATGAATATTTTGGACCATTTTAGATCAGTCTAATTCAATGTCTGGACTGTCTAACCTGTTCCAATTCGTTTTAACTTAGATTGGTTTCAACTCAAACCCAGTCCATTGACACCTATATTCTTATCTTACATCAATGGACTAGACATTGGCTTAATCCAACCCAATCCAATATAAATTTATTATGAATGGACTAGGTTCAATCCAATCTAATAAATATTTTGGACTGGATTGGTCCAACCCAATATGTTTTGTTGGTCCGTCCAATCCATTCAAATTGATTTTGGACTCCAGTCCAAAACCGGTCCATTAACACCCTTAACCATAAGCTCTAGGCAACAGTAACAGTTATAGAGGCATGTTTATATGGACTAATTTAGGGGTGATCATTCTCATCTCGACCTAGAAATTTCAGGCTTTTGAAAGAAAAGGTAGGAAAACTCTGTCATTTCCCTACCTTTTCTTTTAAACCAAACACAACCTGAAATATAACATGGGTCAATACAGTATCGTGTCATGCCGAGCACAGCCTGCATCCCCGAGCTGAGCTGGGCTATGGGGCTTAAAGTCTACAGGTAGGGGTGCAAATGGATTGGATCATGCTTCGATCCTATTTGGTCAAAATCGGATCAACCCCTTATCCGATCTAAGATATATTATATATTTATAAATATAAGCATATATGCTATTTATTTATTTATAAAATACATGTATTTTTTGTTTTTACTTTATTTAAATTAGTACACTATTTTTTTAATAATTTATTATTTTTTAAAGAAAACAAGTCGGATTGGATCAGATCTGAAGATCCAACTTACCGATAGGATTCAAATTCAAATCGAGTCCTATCAGATCTGATCGGGTATTCGGATCAAATCGAATTCGAATATGCCCTGATTCAAATCCGATTCTATCCGTTTGCATCCCTATCTACAAGCTAACACATCTCATGTTGCAATTCAAGTCATTTGTAAATTTTCTTTTCTAATTCCATTCTAAATTTTTATTTTTCAATTTTATTACATTATTTCATTCCAATTTCATTACACCTATATTTGGAATGCCTTACAACTAATACATTTAAGGGGAATAGGCAATTCAGCTCTTCATTTGTTACTAATATTCTTATATCATCTAGTGGTTAAGGATTTTTATTTATCATCATATTTTCTAAAATATACATATACATGTATGTATGTATATATATGACTGTATGCACGAATGTATGTATATATCTTGTAAGAAGCAACTTGGGTTTTAATAGTTAAGAGCAAGAAAACACTGTCATGTTTGAACTTCAATAAGAGTGGTTATAGGCAAGGTTCCAAAATATCAACATTGTGGAGAGTATCAAAAAGACAATTTTAAAATATGAATTCTTGGTGAATATTAAATGCATGGAGACAACGGAATGATCAACCCATATAAATCCACAAATACATTAATAACGCAAAATTTAAAGTTCAAATGTCCATAAATAAGGACACCCCGGCTGGCAATGAAACTAAGACATCGCACCCATGCTTTCCACCCTCTATCTATCCCAATACTCTTATAATATATGTATTCCATGCATACATACATATATGTATGTATGTATGTATATATGTATGTATGTATTGCATTTCATATCAAGATGTCAATACAAGCATTTTTGACAAAAAACATGTTTAGTAGTATTTGTGCGATTAGGCATTGAACAAGTGTTTTGAGCAGTATCGTGTTTGGTATTTGCATTGTTACCTAAAAACTTTTAAGTGAAATGTTTATTCAATTCATAACACCCTAGCTCCTATGACGACTCTCATCCAATGCTCAAAATTAAAAATAAATGTCTTTTAGATAATTGGCTTGTTATTACGCATAGATTAATAGATGCAAGTTTAATGGTTCTAGAAGCATAAAACCAAGAAAATAATCTTTGTTTATACTAGGCCTGTCAACGATACCCGTAAACCTGCGACTCAATTCGATATCTGATCCGATAATCTCATATTTGGATGAGGTAAATGTCATATCGGATCGGATTCGGATGGCAGAAGTAGAATCCGACTAAAAATTGGATTGAACTCGGATTCACCCCATTTGACCCGATAAATTTATAAACATAAATCTATTTTGTATTATATGCTTTTTTACATTAATGGAATATATAAAACTTCTTAGGGGTAAATGAGGAAATATGTTCCTCAAGCCCTTAGTCGGTCAGCCCTAAAATCCTAAACCCTCATTTGACACTTCAACAATCGACATTTTCTTCTCACTTCTCCTCTTTTACTGTTGCCTATCTCACCTTGCCATTTGCTAGGTTGCTACCGTTCTCTCCTCTCTCAACTCTCACTCTCTACAACAACTAAGTCGTCGTTGCCGTTCTTTTCTCACCTACGTTTTCTTTTTGACCATAGAGTTCTCATGTACTGTTTTCTTCTTGACCATAAGTTTTCATTTATTCTATATAAATTATAGATTATTTCAAAATTTGTGAAATAAAAATTTAAATTTTACAGATTACAATATTGTTTCAAAATGTTTGAGTAAAAATTATTGATTATAGATTTTGTTTTAATGATATTACATTCAGCAATTGTGACCATTCAACTGCTGAAATAGATAGCTTCAGTCAGAATCAGATTAAAATCCGAAATTCAAAAAATCCAACCATGTCAAATCAAACTCGGATTTAGATGAATCCGATCCGATGGCATGCCTAGTTTCTAGGCTTCCATGTAGGATGCCAACTAATTAAGAGCTAGGTCATTGTATTGTGATGATGAAGGAGAAATCAATTATGACACTTGCCCCGACACCCCATGGTTACTTTTCCAGTAGAAATGTTCTATAATTGTTTTAACCCAAAATAGTCTCCACCAAAGAGAAATTTGACTTTTAAACCCAAAATGCCTAGGTGGTGTTAATGTGTAAGCCTTTCAAGTAGAAACAACCACTCCAAAAAAGATGAATGAGATCAATAACTGGACGACTCAATGAGGTTGTAGGAACCCAGTTTCTTCCAAAGACACCTATTAGAAAAACAAAGAATCCTAAGGTATATCCTTTAGGTGAACTCTTTGATGCACCAAACAGCAAAAAAGGAGGCGAGGTGAAGGCTAAAGGAGGGTTATAGTATGCGTACCTCTATCTGGGGTGTCTTATCCATGGTTTTCAAAACCGGATTAGAATCGGATTTTTGCCAAAAAAATGTTGATTTGGTCAGTAAATTATTGATCTGAATGGTTGAACCGTTTGAACCATTCAACGGTTTTGACTGTTTTTATTTTTTGTCAGAGTGGGCCTTTCATTTGATTCTAATAGTTGAACCATTTGACCCAAGAACTGAACCCTTAACCAGTTCGTTTTTCAGATCAGTTTTAAAAACCTTGATCTTACCTATTTATAAAAGGGGGTGTTGTATTTGTTGAGGAGTTCTAATACTGTCGGGAGACTACTGGCTTATTGGGATCTTAAGCGCACTAGAGGTGTCTGAGTGAAGCCGATTGGTTGGTTTGGCGATCGGGCTAGCTAGTTTAGGTCATCGGCAAATTCTTTGAGCATTTTATTCAAGGAAACGTGGTGGCTTGAGATTGGGCTGCACAAATGGGCCTCATCAATTCCAAACATCACCTAAGCCGGTAGTTTAGCATATGGTGTTTAAATAATTAAAACAAAGTAATACCTTGAAACCTTCAATCACTTATTAGTAGATGGTTTAAATGGCTCAAAACATTCGGAACTATTTAACATCAATATTAATCCATCACAACATATTGTTGATTGGGTTAGAAGTTGGTGAAAATTGTGTAAACATGATTCTCAAGTTGATCATTTTATTGCCGTCACTCCATCAATCATTCTTTGGATCATTTGAAATGAGACATTAATTTAGAAGAGTTTTTGAAGACAATTGTTCCCCTCTAATGTGTCAATTGCTAAAGTGAAAAAATGGCTTATTGATGTTAATAATATTCAAAAAGCTCCCAAGTATGTCAGGACTCAGGAGTAACAACTACTTAATAAGTATTCCGGTAAAGGAGATTAGAAGGGGGATTCGATGGTTGCTTGAGAATTTTCTATGCTGTATCGCTTTATATCACTACTTAATAAGTATTTTGACAACTGTCAAAAGTGGGGTTTAATCTTTTTCAAGGGTGGGGTGAGGGTATTTTAAGAGACTGGTGTCAAAAAAATTTTCAAATACTCATTGAACATGCTTACAATATTGTGTCTACCTGATCCAAACTGAGTCGCGTGAATCTAAGCGATGGTGGAGGGGTTAGAGTTATTAGAGATGCTTCTTAATAGATACTTGAAGTTGGGCAATAATTGAAAGTTTTCACATATTCCTGTGAGTCGTCTTAGAAGGGTTTTTCATGAAGATTATGACGATTAATAAATTTGAAGGTGGCCACCCTTCCATCTAGAGTAAAGTTTGGGGCTAAAGAAAGTAATACCTTGAGAAAAATCATTTCCTAACCCTGCGTTTGGTTGAACTGCAAATCTGAACCAGATACAAACCTTCCAGTTCAGTTTTGCCTTTGTTTAATTTGATTTGTAATTATGATTTGCAGTCCTAGCTGATATAAAATTTGTAATTTTATCTTATTTGCATTCACTAGTGGTGTAAATTTTGCATCTCACATATAAAGTGGAGATCACATCACCTTGCTTCTTACCTTATTTCCAAACAAATAACCCCCCTACCTCCTTATCTTACATATAAGGTGGGATCGCACCATTTTACTTATTTTACTATTCACAGACAACCAAGATAAAGTCACACCTGAAGCAAAAATAAATCAGAATTTACATTCAGCTTATTTTGTACTCCCTTGCATATACACCTGTCCAAATGAATTTTGCACTGAAAATATGAAACCAAACCAGCCTAAATGTTTTATTTTATTATCAAAAAATAATTTTTATTTTATTTATTTTTTGGATAAAAAGAACCTGGAGATACAAGGAAATCAACAACAAAAAAGAGCAGCACCCATGCTAAGGGGCCCAGGCCCAGGCCCATTTGACCAACTGCAGGAGGAAATCGTGATTTTTTGAAAGGGTTTTTATTTATTCCTTAGAACTTTCCTCAACTTTCTATTTCTCTACAGACCAAATAGAGCCTCTCAAGGGAGGACACTTTTGTATATTGTTTTAATTTTTAAATGATACCTGACTAGATTTGTCTATAAAATATTTTATGTTGCTAATTGTCAAAAGTGTTTTAAAGCATCAACATAGAGGCAATATTATTTCATAAGCACATCTTTCCAACTGTGTGTAACCAATAATAACGCCGGCCCCACATCTGCCCCACAACCACTCAATCTCTCACTTCGCGTGTATGGTTATTTATTTGATATATAGAGAGAGTTTGAGAGAGAGAGAGAGTGAATCAGGTTTTTTAAAATCGAATATATCGAATGGTTTGACTATTTAAACTGAACAGATAGCTTATTTTGATAAAAAAATTAAAATTTTAAAATATAAAAAACAACTAAAATTATTGGACGGTTAGAACAATTCGACCGCCTGAATTAATGATTTTCTGATTAAATCAACAGTTTTTGACGAAATAATATTCTGGGATAAAACGAAATCAGTCACCTCCATTCCTAATTTTCCGGTCTGACCATCTGATCTGGTCCGGTTTTGAAAAGCATGAGAGAGAGAGGTTTTTCAGGCTTTCAGCTATATTTATTAACATTACACATCCTTCATTGATTCCCAGCTCTCTCTTATATCCCTCACTGATGAAACCAAATTATATATACCTCTCTAAGATCATCCTAGCTTATATTGAAGCTACTAATAAAATGTCTTCCCCAACATGGCCATTGGTTAATATATGGGGCTACCAAAACTGAACCCACCTGTCAGTTGAACCACCTCCCATGATGAGCACCAGACCAGAGTCTCCTTTCTTGTTTGCCTTCTGCTCCATTCTCCAAAACATTTATCATCATCTACATGGTGGCATCATGATACAGTTTGTGAGAGATCTGACATCAATTATTTCAATCACACAATTTTAGAAGAATGAAACGACAAATTTGAGAAGGATCTTTGCTAGAATTGGCACAAAAAAAATAAAAACCAAAGTTGATCAGACAAAGCCAATGCAAATGGGTCCATGTGTTTTCTCCTTTACTTTCATGTGGCTAACAGATAACATCACAATCTTTTAGACTTTTTAGTGTAGATGTTTCTGTCTGTTACAGAGAATAAAAAGAAGAACACCTTACAGCATACAGCCGACCGACTTTCATGGGGATGAATTAATGATCTGGGAACAGACCAGAATTGAGATATATATCTCTCTCTAGCTACCACAACCAGCCTTCCCCATGCATCCATGCGTCTAGCTAAAAGCAAAAAGATGTGATAACAACCCAGTCAGCTGCGACCTGCGAGCTTCTTTATGTTACTTAAAGCCATGGAATTAGCCAATTAGCAATGAATGACTGAAATAAAATAAAAATTAAAAAGTTAGGTGCCCATAAGATGTGCTTCTCTAATATAATCCAAACAGGGATGCAAGGAACCTTTTCTTCTTTAATTATTTTTTTTCTGTCATCTACAAAGATGGTAGCTAGGGTTCTTTTGATTTCTTTATTCTTGTTGTTTAAACTGCTACCAGATCCACAAAGAGAGATGCAAGTGCAAGAATCTCTGTTTTTTTTTTTTTTCCTTTTTTTGTTTGTTAATTTTCCTCCTTTTCATTTAAATATATGCAAGGAATCCAGCTTTATTTTTTTCTTCACTTGAAGCTTTAAACTACCAGATCCACAGCTCTTTGACGACCAAAATATTCTTCAATCTAAAGGAAGCTGGCTTGGACCATGGAAGGTGCAGGTATAAATTCGGGCAAAACCAAACCCAAAAAGACTCAAACTTTACCTCCACCATTATTCGGTCCCACCCCATGAACAGCAAGGCCATTGCGCCACTGTCGGAGATGGAGAAAACTGAAAAAAAAAATGGAGTAAATTAAAAAATTAAGGAGAAATAATCTTAGACAAACAAATGGAGAAGAGCTGAAATTTTTGTTGTTCTTTCCCAAGTTACAGTATTGATCTCAAAAAGCATAATCATTTGCATTCATATATACAATTGAAAGATTTAACAGAAGAGAATGAGAATTAAAGGATTTGCCAATCGGAAGATTAGAAGCAAGCCTCATCAGTCATGCTCCCATGAAGACATGCATACAACAGCTAGCTCTTATGCATGTCTTATCTTAATTAATTATCATCAGGAAGCCAAACAAGTTTCCCAGAAGAGTTTGCTCTTCTCCATCTCATTCATTAGCTCTCCGTCCTGGCCTTCATCCCTGGACTTGGCTCCTCCTGATGAAATATCCGACAGCCCATCATCCTCATCAGAACCATCGGCATTATCATCATCATCGCCAAAACCATTGAAGCTCTCGTGGACTGTATTACCATTGATGAACTCACTGCTGCATGAATCTGACGTACATGACTCGGCATCGTCGTCGTCGACGGTCGAAAATTCGTTGCCGGCGGTTGTGCCGATGGGATCACAATCAGCCTCGGAATCCCCGGTGGCCTCCACAAGGAAGAAAGAAGAAGCATCAACAACTAGCCTCCAATTCCAATCAGTCCCTGAATGAGTAGTTTGTGAGAGCTGGGAGGGAGGGTCGCCTCCAACTCCAATCCTCTTATCTACTTGCAGATTATTCATCATAAACATGTTGGAAACAAATTAAAGAGCAACCTGTCGATAGGCGTTGGTCTGTAGCTGCAGCCTGCAGCCTGCAGCAAAGGTTCTATATAAATAGAAAGAGAGAGAAGGGTGGGTGTCTGTTTGGAGATTGGGTAGGCTCAAATCAACGAGCCTCAACACTTGGGTTAAAAATCTTTGATGGGTTTTAGTCCACCATTCGGGCCAACGTCTCCGTCTTCTAGATATCACAAAAAAGGAGAGTAAAAAAGAAACAAAACCAATGTGCCAACCCAACCCAAACCTCCTGGTCTTAAGGTTATGCGTTGGAATGGGACTTGTTCTCTCTCTTTCTGATCAGCTACTCCCATCCCACCCAGGACAGCATACATGCGGCTTACCCATCAAGGTCTGGAAAAGTGCCGACCGTTGGATGTAATGGCTTTGGAAATGTCTCGATCAGATGGCTGCAATCATCAGATCATGAAGCTTTGGTATGAGGGAATAGGATGGGAATTTGGGATCTATTCCTACATCCACAAAACCACAATTCCACCATTTGATAAAGTGAGTAGTCACATGGGGCTTTCAATTCATGGTTTCATTCATATTCTCTCCTCCTTAACACCATGTAATTGGTGGGTGGGGGCCCAACAGTCAAGTCTTGGGGTTTGGGCCACTGCAGTGCAGTGCAGGCTCAACCATCGATGTACAGGCCCTAAGCCTATAATGCTATTAGTAGGCTGTACTCCTCCTTACCCAAATACCAAATAGTTAATTCAATTGTAGTCCTCAATTCGCTCAACATGGCCCACCCACTACCAAATCGATCCGGACCGTTAATTTGGAAGCCCAAGATATATATATATATATATATATATATATATATATATATATATATATATATATTACTTTCACATGGGTCAAACAAGGAGGGCCCTTCCAGATTTGGGCTAACCAATTGACTGGACTGGTTATGGAAGTGGATGGCCCATGTGCGTGCGTGAACCTGTTCTCATCAATCTTGGGACCCACCAAGCTTCTAGAAGATTTGACCGATGGGTTATCATATCTTATATAGTTATCCAGTTCATTGTGCGACGGAGGATCTCCATCACAAAAAAAAACTGAAAAAAAAAAAGTGAGAAACGGGTACAAAGCTGCAAACAAGGGGCTTTGCTTTTATCGAAACGTCAGCGTTTCGTAAAATTACAGACGCACGATATTGGCCTGTCTCAGGTTTTCAGTGAGAGTCCACATCTCATTGTGGCTATGTCATCACTTTTTTATAGCCACGTGTCTTATCAGATGGTGACATAACCTTCACAACAACTTTGGATCTGCATCGGATTGGCCCAATTCCTCGTCCCTACCGGGTTGACCCGGTCGGATCCAGTACCCATCTGAGAGATGGGAAGCTTTTGTCTCAAGTAAACAGCAGTAAAAAAAATGGAATACTCTTGTGGGTCTCTGAATTCTCTCCCCTAAACGGGTCCACTAGCAAACCCGTGCCCATTATTAAATTGGTTTTCTTAGTGATTACTCATGGTTAAGTTAACCATGGAGAAAGTTTTAAAATGGTGAATTCTCTTCTCAGGATTGTCTGTCTCAGTAGCGAGATAATAACTCTCTCTCTCATTCTCATTCTCATTCTCATTCTCATTGGTAGGTGGCTGATGATTGATTAAGCAGGAGACCATTAACCACGTGAAGCTTCAAAAAGCATCACATGGCAAACAAACAAAACCCAAACTGTAGCCATGAACCATTGACTGTTACCTAACAGTCCTTTAATTTGCCTATTACTACTCTTCCCAAGTCCCAACCTCTCCTAATTCATAAATATGGATAGATGGGCTTTAATTCAACATCAACATCCATAGAAAAGGGCATAGATCTTTAAATATTCTACACATGCAGCTTATTCACCAACTAATATCTAATTCATGTAGTAGTTCTTCCAATTCTGCACTGCTTCACTTAACCAAACCTTCATAATGCATCTCAAGTTAGCACTAAGTATAAATAACACACCTTAATAGTTTGTTTAGAGTAAAATATTGCAACCAATAATGAATTAATTTATGTTTGAACTCTTAACTTACCAAAAATCCAATGCATTATTTATGCACATGAATCATTACTTTATTGGCCATAACAAATAAATATAAAAAAATTATTAAATAATATATTTATCTTGCATAATTTTGAATTTTATTAAAATATATTTTGACAGCTCTGTTTAAGTAGTTCGAACCAGTAGAGAGTAAGGGAGAAAGAAGAAGAAGAAGAAGAACAGTCGAATCTGATAGCATAAACCCTATCAGTCGATCCTAATATGGATTAGCCTATAATTAGTTGTACAAAGACTAAACTGCCCCCACTTAAGTATGGGATAGGAAGTCTTTATTAAAACTGCCACATAAGTACATAACTTAATAGAAATAAAATGACTAATCTACCCTTATTCGGCTAGCTCTAATACTCCCCCTCAAGCTGGAGAATATATGTCATATAATCCCAGCTTGTTACATATATAGTTCACTCTCCCTAAGCTTAAGCCTTTTGTAAACAAATATGCCCATTGATCACCTGAGCCCACATGTTCTATGCTTATCTCTCTAGTAAGGACCTTCTCCCTCACAAAGTGGCAATCAATCTCTATGTGCTTTGTTCTCTCATGAAAGACAGGATTAGATGAGATGTGGAGTGCAGTTTGATTGTCACAGTACAATTTCATAGGTCTATCCATGGAGAACTCGATTTCTTGTAGGAGATTCCTCAGCCATATTAATTCACATGTAGTGTGTGCCAAGGCTCTGTATTCGGCTTCAGCACTGCTCCTTGCCACAACCATCTGCTTCTTACTCTTCCATGTCACAAGATTTCCTTCAAGAAATGTGCAGTAACTTGTAGTAGATCTTCTATCAGACACAGAGCCTGCCCAATCTGCATCTGTATACCCAATTACCTCAAGTCTTCCTCCTGATTTGTACAATAACCTATGGCCTGGAGCTCCCTTCAGGTACCTTACAATTTTAAGAACTGCATCCCAATGAGGTATCTAAGGGTTCTGCATAAATTGGCTCACCACACTGACTGCAAAGGAGATGTCTGGTCTCGTGACAGTCAAATAGTTCAGCTTCCCCACTAACCGTCTATACCTTCCAAGATCATCAAATATTTCCCCTGTATCACTGCTCAACTTAGCATTTGGCTCCATGGGAGTTTCAATTGGTTTTGCACCTAATAATCTTGTTTCATCTAGCAGATCAAGAATATATTTTCTTTGGCACATGTTTACACCTTGTTTTGATCTACCAACTTCTATACCTAAGAAATACTTCAATGTCCCAAGGTCTTTTGTTTGAAAATGGTTATGCAAAAAGACCTTTAGTTTATCGATCCCCAATTTGTCACTACCAGTTATGACAATATCATCCACATAGACCACTAGTAAAATCTTTCCGGCTTATGAATCATAGTTGAACACCAAGTGGTCAACCTAGCATTGTTTCATTCCAAAATTCTTCACCACTTTACTAAACTTCTCAAACCAAACACGAGGCGATTGTTTCAACCCATAAATTACCTTTATCAATCTGCACATCTTACCATCATTCCCCTGAGCAATAAGCCCAGGTGGTTTCTCTATATATACCTCCTCCATAAGATCACCATGAAGGAAGGCATTTTTAATGTCAAGTTGAAACAAGGGCCAACCATACATAACTACCAATGAAATTAAGACACGGACAGAGCCAATCTTAGCCACTAGAGAGAAGGTCTCCATATAGTCCACCCCATACAACTGTGAATAACCTTTAGCAACAAGTCTGGCCTTCAAACACCCCACACTACCATCCAACAAGTATTTAACAGTATACACCCATTTACAACCCACAACATGCTTACCGGGAGGAAGAGTAGTGAGCTCTCACGTTTGAGTATGCTGAAGGGCAGAGAGTTCCTCCTCCATTGCCTGCCGCCACCCAGGTGAGCTAAGAGCCTCTTGGACATTCTTAGGTATAGAAATAGATTACAATAGTGAAACAATCTAGCGATGTGAAGCAAAAAGGCGAGAGACTGAAACAAAATTGGAAATGGGATGGAGGGTACAAATACATTTACCTTTTCGTAAAGCAATGGAAAGATCAAGTCCTGAAGGTTCTAGGATAGGAGCAACAACAGGATCTGTAGACAAGGTAGAAGCTGGAGGAGGAGCCTGTCTATCGATGAGTATACACGTGCTGGATCGGTGGTCATTCAGTAGGGATCTGCACTGGAGGAGGTGAAGGGTCAAGTCCAACTGGAACAACCAAAACGTGATCATTGACTAGAAGAGGAAGAGGAAGCAAAGGTGGAGACACCGATGCTTCAGGTCCCGAGAAGAAGGGGACAGACTCATAAAAGGTGACATCAAGACAGACATAGCACTTTCGAGTAATGGGATTGTAACACTTGTACCCTTTTTGAGTTCGAGAGTAGCTAAGAAAGACATACTTAATAGAGAGTGCATCCAGGTTGTTTATCCCATGAATCAGATTGTGAACAAAGCACATACAACCAAAGATGCAGGGTGTTAATGGAAAGGGAGACAAGGTGGGGAACAAAATAGAAAAGGGAGACCGACCATGAAGGATGAAGAAGGGCATCCGATTAATAAGAAAACACATAGTAAGTACAACATCACTCCAAAACCATTTAGGAACACTCATATGATGAAGAATAGACCGAGCAGTTTCAAGGAGATGACGGTTCTTTCGTTCAGCTACCCCATTTTGTTGAGGAGTCGATGCACATGAAGTTTGATGAATGATGCCATGTTGTTCTAAATACTGTTGAAAGGAAGTAAGAAAGTATTCACGATTGTTATCTGAATGAAGAACTTTGATTGAAATACCAAATTGTGTACGTATTTCAGCATGAAATTTTTGAAAAATGGAAATAATTCACTCATTTCTTTCATTAAATAAATCCATGTCATCACTGAACAATCATCAATAAAAGTGACAAAATACTTGTAACCATTATAAGACTCTATTTTAATCAGACCCCAAACATCTAAATGAACCAAAGCAAAAGGACTTAACATATGACTTTCAACTCTAGGACTGAAGGGAACACGATGATGTTTCCCATACTGACACGACTCACACTATAAAGACAACAAATGACTCAAAGACGGAACCAGTATCTTTAGTGCCTTGAGAGATGGATGTCACAGTCGATAATGCTACTGTAGAGGAGTGAGTGAAGTCTGAAATGTAACTGACGATCCACCACCGTCAAGGTAATACAATCCACCAGCCTCATGCCCCCCACCAATCTTCTTCCTCGTCTTGAGATCCTGAAAAACACAAAAGGAAGGGAAAAATGTAATAGAGCAATTAAGAATCTTGGTTAATTTACTAACAGACATAAGGTTGAATGAAAACTTAGGGGCATATAGAACAGATGATTAAGAAAGAGAAGTCGTGTCAACATTACCAACACCATAGATGGGAGAAGAGGAACCATTGGAAAGGGTAACAATTTGAGATGTGGAAGTTTTAGAGAGGGAAGAGAACACACCTGGAGTCCCGGTCATGTGATTAGAGGCTCCAGAGTCAATAATCCAGGGAGAGGGTTTGGATGCCAGACAAGCTATACCTGAGTGGGCAAGGTTGGCTGTAGTATGCTGTGAAGTAGCCCGGAGAAACCTCTCATACTCATCACGCGATACACTCACCATCTCTTTCCCAAAAACAGATGTAGATGTGGAAGGTGTTAGATCTGCCTGTTGGTTATCATTGACATCATCCCCACCATCTACTGCATGATTAGCCCATGTAGAAGGAAGGCCATGGAGATCATAACAAAAACTCACCGAATGTCCGTCCCTTCCACAATGGGTACACTTTCCTGTAGAGTAACTTTTTCCTTTACCACAACCTCCCCCTGAGTCACGACCACCACCACGGCCAAATACGGAACCACCACGACCTCCTCGAGAGACATGTCCTCCCCCTTTAGTATCACGTCCACCTCCTCTAGCTATCACAAATGCTAAGTTGTTAGACTATGTGGGATTCTCTGTAGATCCCAAAGAAATCCTACGAAGCCATGCAAAAACTTCCTCAAGTGTAAGAAGAGTAGAGCCTCCCAATATTTGGACCCTAACTGATTCATATTCTGATGTCAACCCCACTAAGAACCTAGTGACATCTAGTTGTTCCCTTTGTTGTTGCTGAACCTTAACATCTGGAGTGAGGGGATGATAGACATTGAGTTCATTTCTGAGGTTTTCTAGGGTTTTATTCCCTTGTTGTAGGACGAAATACTCCTGATAGAGCTGATATACCCTTGTAGTATTATCCTGCCCAGAATAAAGTTTCTTGGCATATTCCCATATGTCCTTAGCTATATCTAAGAACATAAAGTTGGCACTTATTTTGGGCTCCATACTATTCCATAACCATGTCATGATTTGGGCATCTTCTTGTTCCCAGTCATCAAACCCTAGAGAGTCAGCTGATGGTTTATCTTCCTTCACATGTTTCACTTTCCGCTTTGCCTTGAGGAAAACTTTCACTAACTTGGCCCATGGCACATAATTCTCACCATTAAGTTTAATGGAGGTCATCTGCACACCCAAATAGTCGGAGGGGATCATCACACTCGATTTCTAATCACTAGAACCATCTCTTGTTGCTGCCATTATGTCCCCCACTGCTATCTCTAATGCTGAACTCTTAGTCACCAACCAAATATTGTTGTCAAGGCAACACTATAGCACACTGATAACAATCTCACAACTAGTCACAATCAACAACTTGATGTAGACTAACATTAAGGTTAAGAATTGGATGTTTTGACCAAATTTGGCTACCATCCAGATTAGAACATTGATGAAAGCTACTAGGCTGAGGTATTCGGCCACTTCTTTCAGCACAACTTTTTTTTCTGTTCACACCACTACTGACACCCCAGAAATATTAGGCACCATTACAACAACACAACACTCAAGCAACCACAAAAAAAAAGGAAAAATTGTTCACACCACTACTAACAACCCAGAAATAGTAGTCACCATGACAGTAATGCAACAACTCGAGCAACCACACATAAACCCTCTTGAAATTGTTCAGTAGAGGGTAAACACCACAAGCACCACCATATGACTAGGGTTGTCACACATGGTGACAACAATATTAGGCTGATATACTAGGGTTGTCGCACCTTCCTAATACTTGTAATAGGGATTGCGACGGTCCTAAAACAAAAAAATAAATAACAGATGTCGTAGCTATTAGATAGTGTACCTCAGATTCACAGCCCAGAGAAGAAGAAAAAAAAAAGAGAGTGAACTTGAAGTCGCAGCCTTCTTCTTCGTTTATGGCTCTGATACCATGTTTTGACAGCTCTGTTTAAGTAGTTCAAACCAGTAGAGAGTAAGGGAGAAAGAAGAAGAAGAAGGAATAAGAAGAATAGTCAAATCTGATAGCATAAACCCTATCACTCGACCCTAATATGGATTAGCCTCTAATTAGTTGTACAAAGACTAAACTGCCCCCCACTTAAGTATGGGACAGGAAGTCTCTATTAAAACTGCCACATAAGCACATAACTTAACATAAATAAAATGACTAATTTACCCTTATTTGGCTAGCTCTAACAAAATACAAAAACCAAATTATCACGGGGCTAGTCGACGAGGCCATGTGCGGCACTCGTTTGGATCAAGTATGCCTATGAAAGCACATAATAACACACAAAAGTAACAAAAAAGGCATACGAATTAGTCAAAAGGCTCTTTTGTATTGCATAAAATGATGGCAAGCAAAAGCACACAGTTTAGTGTCGAGGGGATCTCGTGCTTAATCTTTACACGTTCTTAGCACACTCGACTACCTACGTCCCTTCAAAGAGTAAGTTAAGCTTTTGGGGGAGTGACAAAAGGAAATACCAAAGTGCTGAAAAATTATACTACATAATTATAGTATTGCCATTGGCATCCTCCTCTTACAAAATACATAGATAGACCCACCCAAGTCACACTCATGACATGTTGAAGGCATGATGCGAGCATGGTGGATGGCACTTGTGGGCGCAACGAAGAGTTCACTTGTGACAAAATGATCTAATGCAAGCAAAAATTCTTAGAAAACAATATTTCACTACAACTTTGTCAAGTAGCACAATGTTTATATTTGCTTTCCTACAACCCTAATTTTATAGTTTATACCATTCACATTTTAATCACTACTAAAACATCATGAAGAAATCAATGAACCTATACTACTATAAAAACTTCAAAAATGGGAATGACTCCCTATGGCTTCTAGACTTTTTTTCTCAAATACATTAATGTCCCCCTTTTGAAATTGGTCCCTCTCTATTATGAGGGCAAACATTGCAACTTTAATTCTATTATTATGTTCATTGCATTTCCTCTTATTAAGTATCATATTTAAAGTATTAACTCTCATTAAATCTTATATTTAAGGTATTTTTGCTTCTCAACATTAAATTTCACTAATTAAATTTATGAAGAATCTATATCTATACTACTATTAAAAGCAATGAGTTTGTGGAACATTCCTTCTTGACTAAAATATCCCTATTTTTGAGTCCGATCCCTCTCTAATTATGATGGCAAAAATACAATTTGAACTTCTACTTTTTATCTCACATAATTCCCTCTCATTATGTCTTATATTTAATGTATTAATTCTCATTCTCTCTTACTAAATCCATATCTAAGGTATCTTTTTCCAATAATTTCTACTAATTAGATCTATATCCAAGCTTTTAAAAATATAAAACTCATATCTTTCTAAATCAACACAAAAACAAAATTGTTATTCCATCCAAATATCAGGTGAGCAAGTTAACCATTTGGATCAAATGGATCAATTGCTTATGTCATAGTTAAATAATAAAACTTTTTAAATAGAAATAAATATAAAAAAAACTGCAAAACAATTTGGGCACCTATAATATTTTATATTAATCATATTAAAGATAAAAAGTGTGATAAACAATAATTGTTTTATTGATAATAGAAATGAAATACTGAATTTAAAATGGACCCCAAAAATGAAACTATTTTCCTTTTT
Organism: Nelumbo nucifera; assembly: GCF_055504915.1. Classification (NCBI taxonomy): domain Eukaryota; kingdom Viridiplantae; phylum Streptophyta; class Magnoliopsida; order Proteales; family Nelumbonaceae; genus Nelumbo; species Nelumbo nucifera. The sequence goes on along the minus strand of NC_142652.1, from coordinate 86,205,064 downwards.
GGTGGCAAGCTAACTGTTTAACCTTTCAAGTAAAAAAGATAGAAAGGCAAAAGAATAAGAAAAGCATAGAAACCTTGTAGAGAACATTTGTGCACATCTCTGATATTATATATTGATCATATTACACCAAAATAAATTTAAGAAATAAGAATTATTTTTATACACATGGAAATAAAAAAATATATAGAAAATTTTGATAACATATTATCACTGCAACCACCACCATCATCATCATCATCATTATCAATTAAAATTGACATTTGCTAGTATCTTAAAATGTACAAGACAATTTACAAAAAGGTTTTTTTGTTGTACCAAATGAGTATAAAATTTACTATTTTAACTACATAGGTTTTCACACCAAAAGAAATATATTGACCATTCCCCAATAACCTAATATTTTTGTCTATTAATGTCGCATATTTAAACCATTAATATATTATTCTTTGTTTTAAACTACGAGTGTGAGAAAGACGAGCATACTGAAAATCTACTTGAACTCAACTCGCTAAATACTCAAACTCGGCTTTAAGTAATCGAGTTCGAGTCAAGCTTGACTCAAGTTAAGTAATTGGCTAAGCCAAGTTTGAGCTTCGCAATACTTGGCTCAAGTGACTTGCGAGCCTAATTGAGCTCATAATAAAATACTAGCCATTTTTAATATATTTACATTTATAATATAAATAGACATTAATTTGTTAACATTAACTTATTTATAATAGAAATTATAAATAAACTTATACTCGATTTTCATAATATATTTTTATTTATAGTATTTAAAATATTAATTTATCAATAATTTTTAATATATACTCAAGTTTTCTAAATATATTTTTATTTTTAATATTTTTAATATGTTTAATATTAGTTTTATTTATAACCGATTCAAGTCAAGCCGAGCTCTAGTGAGCTTGAGTACCTCTCGAGTATTGACTCAAGTTGAGTACCAAGGTTTTTGAGCAAGCTCGAGCTTGAGCTCAAGCAGCCTAATACTCAACTCGACTTGTCTCAATTATACCCCTACTTTAAATTGAATTATTAATTGGTATCTTTATCGCAAAAATAATAGGATAAGTGGACTGCAATCCACCTCAAAAATCTGAATTGCAACCCCCTCCTAGTCTACTAGTAACCCCCCCCCCCCCCCCATAAACCACATCTGTCCGTGAATTTGGCATCAATCCATGGGCAGGATTTAGTCCACCCCTAAAAATCTTAGCCCCACCCTAGGGTGGACTGAACTATAAAAACCCCAAAACAATATTGGATCCAAAAAGTCTTCGAAGATCCACTTCACAAATCTAAGACATTAATCATGTGCAAGTAATATTTTATTTATTTATATACCTGAATAATTAATGAAAATTAAGAGAAAATCATTTTTGTATAAATTATTGATGTATCTTTCCACTTGATAGGTCATCCATAAATCCATAGTATGGTTCTTTCTTACCATCAAAATCACGCATAAGAATGAATTATTTCTTGCTATTTTTATTTTGCCTAATTTTTTAGAAAATCCATAGATCCACTTATACAAACCAAAAAATCATAGTTTCAAGATGAGATTAACAAATCCAGTCATTTCAAGCACCCAAACATGTAAATCCATCGAAATTCAAATGAATCAGTGAAAAAAAATTGCATAAAAAATTAACTTTTCCTTGCCCAATGGGGATCTAGCACCCAAACCCACTTCGGTTCAAGAATCTTCAATTTCAAAACTTTTGTTTGTTCTTTTTTCTTCTCAAAATGGCAGATTCTATGTCATTTTTCTGTCGGGAATGCCTCCACCAACTTCAAGCCAAACCGAAGAGGTTTGTTTGGCAAGACTAAAGGTCAGTTTTCTGAGTTTAGGTGGAAAGAGAAGACATTTCTCCTATACCAGTGTCCAATCACCTTGCAATATGATGCAATGGCCCCGCAAGCATATTTCTGCGTGTTCTTTGAAGAGCCCATACACATTGATATATACTTTAAGTAAGGTTTCCAGTTTCCACCACTTAAAATTAATCAGCATCTTTTTGAGGGGATGCATTGGGCCCAACCCAAGCACACTCTAAGACAATGAACACCAGAAATACCAAGCATCTGTGCTTGTCTGTACTTTCTAGGTCAACCAGTTTTGTCTTCGGAAGTTAAATTAATGATGTATTAATATGGATATCCATTGCAGACGCAAAACTAACTTTTGAATTATTTGAGATTGATGACGTTTAGCCAGTCTAGGAGAATCAATTCCAACAGAAGTACGCCCTTCATAATTAGATTCGAAGATTACTTGTAATCTTTGGAGCGTAAGAACTTGAGCTTCTGGATTCAGAATTAGAATCACATTAGCTTGGAAGTTGTAACCAAAAAACAGAACACCAATAGAGTGGGTTAAAAAATGGTAAATTGTAGAAGCTTTGATGGTTGTTCATACTTCATAGGCAGTCAGGATCTTTTGCCGCCTGCATTTGTCTTGCACTTTAATTCAGCCCAAGATTCAAAGTATTGATACATATTGTGTCGATGGCTTACTGATACATCCCTTCAGAGGTTGTATCGGATCAGTCACCGATTCAGAGGGTAGCCGGGCCTTAAACCGACCCCTCTGAATCAGTTTCAAGAACAATAAATAAAACATAGAAAAATGTACCGACACGGGCCTGTGTCAATATTTAAAACCTTGATTCAGCCTGTGTAATGAAGTGCAAAAAAGTAGTGCAGTGCAGCAGATCCCAATTGAATTCACATCTGCTCCCACAGAATGTGCCCAAAAAATACCCCACATGCACATCTCAGCATTCATTGAGAACATTTCTCGTACTTGTCATTAGGACATGATTCAAATACACCCTTGAGATGTGCTGTGGGACATTATTGGGGTGCATTCTGTGGGGGCAGATTTGAACTCCAGATTAAAGCATTTTCGCGTACAAAACTCACTGGGGGTCTCCGACTTGTCCTGAAGGGATCGCAGGAAATGTGTCTCCCACAGTTTGTGGCTGAGATTTCTACATAATAATATGGTTAAAAGTTGAAATGACGGAGCTCCCTTATTCTAATTCAGATATGCTGAGCACAAAATGTTTTCCTCATGTGTGGCTGTATTGTCTTTGTACACACCATCCTTGAACCAATTGGGGTCAAGGTTCTAAATATCGATACACCCGCCAATAGAGGCGTATCGGACGATATCGATAGTGTTTTTTTCTTTTATTTCAGTCAGAACCCCAATACACCCTCTGTAAGGCGTATCAGGAGTTCTCGAAACGATACGCATCGGCCAATACATGTCAGTACTTTGAACCTTGGTTGAAATGAGTTCAAATCTGCCCCACAGAATGCATCCCAATAACGTCCCACAGCACATCCCAACCATGTATTAGAAACATCTCCCAATGATAAACTTAACACCGGCTTGATGTAATATTTTGTCTTTTTCTCTAAATACTGGCGTATCCAAAAATCACTGAGGTCTCAGGTTTATCATGCGACTGTCATCAAACGTCACCAACCTCACACACAAACTTTGTGCAGTTGCATTTCATTTTATATCATAAATTTCCAAATACTAGCATTTTCCAAATTTATTTACAAATGAGAACAAAAAAAAAAAAAAACGTTATAATCTGAACTTCCCCTTAAGTTTTCTCACATTTCTCTTATTCAAAATATCAATATACGTTATACGTATTACATAGGATAGGATCATCAAAGCTCTTAGCAGAGATAAAAACAAAAGAAAGAAATAGTATTGACTGTTGAAAACTCTTGATATGCGAACTTTGCTATCCACAGTATGGATACTTTGAATCATGCATTCACTCTTAATCTTTTTTATACCTCCGAAGGCAACATTCAATTTATGATGTATTAGCAATTTACTTTTAGTCTATACCTTCCTTGATCTGATATTAGTGACCAAACGGTAGTCCACATGCACCAATATTATTTCTTGATAGCAAAACGAACCCTAACCGACCAGTCTGCCCTATTAATCTACAAAATCATAAACTCCTTGCCCTACGGAATGAAATAGTGGATGAGGACACATGAAAGAGTTCAAATTTTGCTACCACATGGTCTTAGCACTAGCCCAGGGCTAAAAGCCTAAAATCAAGATTCAAAATATCGTTATGTATTATATCGGGACCTTTCCGATACGCCCCTTACAGGAGAGTATCAGGTCAGGCCATGGCTCAGAGGGTAGCTAGGAGCCCAGGACTTAAACCGAATCCTCTGAACCGGTTAAAAAAAATAAATAAAAGTATAAAATACAAAAAAAAATACCGATACCAGCGCTAGAACCATGAATCATGGCCTCCTATGTATTACAGTGACGTGTGACCCCACCACGTTGTCACTTCATCTAATTCAAGGAGGGGCCATAACATTACATCCAAGCCTTTGATTTCGTGGTTTTAGTGATGCGCTAAACCTACCTAATAGTTTGCATTAGACATGAAATGACGATTCCAGATTTCCTCCCCACAAAATGGTCTTGGCCGCACATTGGAAACATCTCCCATGAATAAAAACAAACATACAATTCCGGGAGAATGTTCCCGATGTGAGGAGGAAATCCAACATCTCACATGCTGTTGTTATGTGAAGTGATGAAAGCCCTACACCATTACCATGAATGTTGAACTTCAAATGAACGTACGTGCAATTAGAAAAATCGTTGGAGAGCTTTACGTTCTAAATATCACTTTTCATGTCATACATATCTCAAAAGCAGATCCAGTACCTTCAACTTCAACCCCATAAAAGCTATAATGGGGAGGATAGAGATGAGATGCAGCTTCCCTGGTTTGCGTTTTTAATAGTCGTCACTAGCGAAGACCTGCGGTTAGGCTACACTTCGCTTGCTTAAAGAAATTCCTTCAGCCTGGATGTCTTCCCAGGTGTTTCCAAACTGTACTTTCTAAAACATGAAGCATTACCACATGGGAGAAGAATTCTACGAGACTCAGAACTTGTAATATAATCAAAAAAGCTGGCTAAAGGAAAATTAATCAAAGAGGATAATTCAAGTAACAATTGTTCCTTTTCCCCTTATGCAAAATGGAATTCTAAGAGCATACATTTGAATTCTTTTACTGTTTTACATGAATAGAAATATCTGAGGCACAACAGAATCCTCCCCCTCCCAAGAGAGAGAGAGAGAATGAAATACTGAAATTCACCAGCAAGTCCTGAAATCTGTAAGCGGTTAAGCACTCCAACTGCCTTTAATTGACAGTATTACATTTAAGGATGCAAGGAACCTCTATAGCTTTTCTCTACTCTCATTTTTCCATGCGCTCTAAATTTCTTTTCCTCTACACCATTAAGTCTAATAGCCTATACAAAATCTCCATCCAAGTATCATTATGCACAGTTGTCAAGGTGCCACCTAGGTGACTAGCACCCTTGGCTGGGTGCCTCACTTAAATGCCTTGCTTATAATGAAGGCTCCTAATTATAGTCTCATTCATTTTGCTAATACCATTGTGTCAATACATTCTCCCTCTCTCTCCCTCTCTCTCTCTCTCTCTCTCTCACACACACACACACACACACACATATGGATAACATACATACATACAACCACACACACACACACTTTGTTTTAGTGAAATATACAAGGGTTTTGAGAGAAAAAGAAAGAAAAATATAAAGAGGATTCTTTTTTTTTCTTCTGCTTTCTCTCTTACATTAAATAAAAAAGCAGCTCCATCCCAATACTTTTTCTCTTTCACTTACTCTCTATCTTAAAGTTTATTAAATAAAAGTATTGCATTCTTTAACTACTAATTTGATGCCAAATTGCTCTATCAAATACTTCTTATATTAGTATCATTTCTGAAAATATTGAAATTAATAAATATATTTGAAATACAATTGTCCAGGGTATGATAAGTTACCATGTTTTGACAGGAAATCTAATGCTCTTAATAAAGAGAATTGCTATTTTTTCAATGCATGACAACTTTGTAATTGATTCCCCCCCACAAAAAAAAAATGGCGTTGAAAACATCACTAGCAAGGGATAACTAGAAGATAAAATCCAATACATATATGGTATAATTAGATTTTGATAAAAAGCCCCTAAATGACTTGTTACCTGTCAGCAAATGTGGTTAACAGCAATGCAGTACCTGCGAATATTTAATCCATCAAGTACAATATAACAAGTAAACATAAGCACAAATTACATAAAATAAACAGCTAAAAAACAAAAAAAAAAAAAAAAGTGACACTATTGACCTACTGAGTCCAAGAAACAACAGCCAATATTAATAGAGCTTATGTCACCAATCCTGTTGAGTTGTGATAATCTGAAGGCCAAATCTCTCTTTTGGAGATGCTCCTAGTTTCTGTTCAAGTTGATATACACAACAAAGCAATCACAAGTACAAATTATTGGAGTATTAGAATAAGTAAAAACAATGAGTAACTAATACATAACTAAATTGAATGCAACTTACCTAATAAAAGTTTCTTCATACTGTGGTGCTGGCCTTAACTCCCAGAGCCCCAAAATATCTTAAAATGGCTTGATCTACTCTACCGAGCTCAGCCTTAACCCCCCAATTGTAAGAGCATGAACAAGAAAAATACCATAATCCAGAGCTAGCAGGCATGCAAAACAGGCCAAATACGCAATTTTGAGGGAGTGAAACAAGCATATCATTATCAGCAATATTTGGTAATTCCCAACAGGACAGAATTTCTAACTTAAGTACGTCTGTAGGTTGGGAATTGACATGTGTCTTGGTACCATAACTGCACATCAGACCTTGTAACAATCCTTAATATTTAAGTTGACATGGTGTTGGTTAGAATATTCCCAGATCACACTTTTTGTGTGATTGAACGAAGACAAAATAATAAGTGTAGCATAGAAGGGAGACTTTTTGACTCTCTCTCTCTCTCTCTCTCTCTCTCTCTCTCTTAGAAGTATGTAAGTTTTAGTTTAAGAAGTACACTGCAACAATAGAAATTCCAATATACAAGTATTTTCAATGATCAAGCAGATAACTAAGCATGATTAAAAAAAAGTCATGCATGTAGCAAGACCTCAACCACCGACACCTGAATCATCCCCCAGATGAACACCAAAGATACGGCAACTCACCCTGAAAATGAGCAGAAGAAAGGGAAGATCAGCATGCAGGATATGGATTTGGAAGAAAGTTCTGAGATATTAAGTTACAGAATGTTCTCCTGCATTCATGCACAACCTTGAATGATCATTCTAAACTTTAGGGCTTGAATAGAAACCAAAATGGGAAAGAAAGGAGATATAGAAAACCAACAAGAGAAAATGACATGAAATCAACATGAACAGAGATAGCAATACCTGAACAGCCACTGCACAGTGAAACGTGTGCTCAACAGAAACAACAGGATGAACAAAGAACCACATAATTTTCAACTTTGATACACCCTTATAAGAACATCATTTGAACAGGAAAAATAATTGCCACAGCTACTCAACATCTCCGATAAGCTTACAGATACACCACGTAAATTTGGGAACAAAAGCATACATCAAGGAGAGGAAAGCAAAGTCTGCATTGTGAGCACAAAAAAGGATAAAACAAACTTCCAGAATCCAAATATATACTGCATGGAAAAGTAGAATTTCTGAAAAAAGACGCTTAACAGTCAAAAGATTCAAAACTATTGTTGGTCAGTGAAATTAGAAAATTTTCAAATGACAATGAACAACATGCCTATGCATGGCTATAGGCCCAGCAGCATTATATTACCAAGATATGAAAGATGGAAAAATAAAAAAATTAATCATTAATGTCTAAATGAATATCCATGGTACATAAATTACAAATTTTGGTGGTGCATAACAACCAACAACAATGAGTTTCAGGGATTTCAAGCCCTCAAGGCAACAAACAGTTTCCACCTGGAGACATGATGGGTGGACAAATAAATATATAACCATTATCACCAATCCACCCCCACTCTGCTGATAGCACGGAAACTCCCAAATACTGAGGTTGCATGTCACCATATATGAAAAAGAATTCTGCTTCCTTCAGTGGCTTACCCTCAATGTCAGTAAGGTTTGTTCTGTTTATTGTCTCTCTTAAGCTGTACCTTCAACTTCTTACCACCCAATTGGCATCCATTCATCCCACTAATGGCAGACTGAGCTGATGCAGCTGAATCAAAGCTGACAAAACCTGCAAATATAGGATGGTTTAAGATAGGGAACTCCTCAGAAGTTACCTTGAATCTGAAGGGAATAGAATATGTTTTTACCAAAACATTTGCTAACCCCAGATGCTTTGTCAACAAAGACCTTCGCACTCAAGACCCTACCAAATCGTTGAAAAGTATTTGCAAGCTCTTGATCACCAAATTCTTGAGGGATGTGATAGATAAATAAATTAGCACCAGGGGGGCCTAAGTTTGACAGAAGGAACAATAGTCAGTGTTGAAACAAGTATCAACATTTTCATCTAAAAAAAGAATTAAGAATGTCATAGAGAATATTAACCAACCTTCAACCTGAACACCTGAACTTGTACTGACACTTGAAGATGCTATTGAATTACTATTCACAATTGCAGGTGGCACAGAACCATGAGAACCACTCAAAGGGCTGCGACTGACCATTCCACCAGGATAGGCCACAGGATATTGAAGGCCTGGAACTGCAGGATATGCAGACCCTATATAACTGGCAGATGGCACTGCAGCAAAATTCCTAGGTGCTATGCCAGGAGTAAGATCAGGTGTTACTCCACGCAATGCACTTCCTTGGTTTACTGGTGGAATCATATTAGGGAAGCCAGGTTGGTTTTGTACTGCTGGCAGGGGGTATTGCATAAGCCCATAAGTCCCAGGTGCCTATAAAAACAAGAATCATATTTCCAACTTCATTATGCTATTAAAATAAGTTAAAAAGCAGAAAGATGAAGACTGTAAGCATAAGAAAGAAAGCATCAAGAGAACCAAGTGGGCAGTAAAAAAGGAATATACTATGAAATTGGACATTATGGTCACAAAATTTTTAGATACAAAACAACTAATGTCATGATTGTCCATACCAATGCTTCTCAGTTCAGTGCCCTTAAATGGAGGAAATCTCTGTGTTGGACATGCACATATTCTGATATCATGTATTCTTTAGAGGTATAACATGGGTGGCCTCGGATTAAGCATTTATTAAAATTTAAATGGGCCTTGGCTTGATGCTGTGTAAATTCTTCATACCAGGTACCTGACTTGCACCCCTAGTATTCTTGAGTGACTCTTTTAAGTAACATTTTTCCTTTCTCTCCTTGCTTATTTGACATAAATGAACAGATAATGTACAACATGAATCCCATTTTTCCTACAAATTACGCAACAAAGATAAACTTTAAAAACTTCGTCTAAAGGTATATAATGTTAGAATCCAAAAATATTGATTGTTTTAATAGATTGGATTTTATATAGATGTATCCGCAAGTCCTTGTCTTTTCATCTTGCCAAGTCAGGTCCTTGGACACACCTCAGATCTTAATTCGCATGTCCATGTACAACAATGCAAAGTGTACCAATCTTAATTATGCCTCATAATAATAAAATCTGAAGTAAAGCACTATTGCACAAGTAGGATTGCATTGACAAAAGCAACAGAAAATTTTATATATATATATATATATATATATATTGGACGTATGGAACAATGTAGCAACACTATGGAGACTATGTTTCTTTATAGCTACTTATTCCTGAGCTTACCTTGAAAAATTGACCTATATGACAGTGCATCATCATTCCTTTCTCTTCTGGTAGACACTCTCTATTGTATGGCCTTCACTCTTCTGGCAAACTATATCTTTTCTTTTTCCCCTTTTTCTTTTCCAGATTTAACATCACAAGCTTTGTTCATACAATCACCAACAATTGAAAAATTACAAATTCAATGACATGCTAATACTTAACCAATAGTAGTCATGGTTTAAAATGTCCATAAATTTTCTAATATTTCCACGATGTATTTCCATTTCCATGGGTAGCGACATGAAATTTTACTGGAACCAACATATTCCCTAGTGAACACTACCAACACTATGTGGAGTACAAGAGATAGTATTATAACATAAGTTGGTGACAATATTATATATATGTAGAGCAGCAATTTTATTGCCCGCCTAATGCACATGATTACCACTTTGATCCAATTCGATATTCACTACAAACATGAAATTAAATACTAGTTTTTGTTTGCCTAATAGATTTTTTGGTTGATCTATCATCTATTAGAATCATTTGCATTTTCTATGAGTTTAAATTTTGCTTGAACTCATTCTGTCATGCAGTCTTGAATCTTAAGGTTTACAAGACAACTTCACAACATATTATTTTGTCTATAGCCTTAGCTTCTTAACTTTGTTTAATGATTTGGAACAAGATAATAATTAAAAAGGTGTGCCTATGCTTCTTTTATCATTTCATAAAGTAGTCGATCAAGACTACAGTCAGTCTTGAATTTCCGACAGATTTCGGATTGAGAAAAGTAGAGAAAAGTAGAAGAAAGAGGGAGAAGAAAGGAGAAGAAGCAGAAGTACACAAGGGTTTTGAAAGGAGGGACAGATCGAATGAATCTGCCGCCGCCACTCTCTCAATATTTATAGTTTATGTTCACTAAATGTAGGAAAGGACAGAATTGCCCTTAATGCTTACATGGCAAATAAAACAAATAAATAACTAAGATAACAAGCTGTCTAAGATAACTACCAACTAACACTGACAAACTAATCAAAGATTACATGTGCTGTCATACGAACACAGTGGGGACCACAGCCGTGGGGCCCACATCAGTGTTCTCTACACTCCCCCTCAAGTTGGGAATAGATATTTGTCATTCCCAACTTGAATAGGTTTGCCTCTAACTTCTTCCTTGGAACGGCCTTGGTGAGAAGATTTGCGAGCTGCATGTTGGAGGTAATATACGGGAGACACACTTCTTGTAATGAAACCCTTTCTCTGACAAAGTGTCGATCAACTTCGATATATTTAGTTCTGTCATGCTGCACTGGATTGTGAGCTATATTAATAGCCGCCTGATTATCACAATACAACATCAAGGGCTTCTCATAATCAATACCCAATTCTTCAAGTAGTGACTTCAGCCACTCTGTTAGCCATTGACCTGTATTCAGCTTCGGCACTAGAGAGGGAAACAACACTTTGTTTCTTACTCCTCCAAGAGACAAGGTTACCTCCTACAAGGGCACAATATCCAGAGGTAGACCTCCTGTCATCAGCACTCCCAGCCCAATCAGCATCTATATAGACCTCCACCTTCATGTGATTATTGTTCTTGAACAGTATACCTCTACCTGGGCATCTCTTCAAGTATGCTAATATTCTCTCAGTTGCAAGAAGATGTGTAGTTCTAGGGGAATGCATGTACTGGTTGACAACACTGACTGCATAACTGATGCCTGGCCGTGTGAGGCAGAGATATAAGAGCTTTCCAACCAACCGTTGGAACATAACTTTGTCTTCGAGAGGCTCTCCACCCTCTGCACTGATCTTGTGATTCTGTTCAATGGGTGTATCGGCAGGCTTGACACCTAACTTTCCAGTTTCCTCCAACAGATCTAGAACATACTTCCTTTGAGAAAAAAGATCCCCTGTTTAGATCTAGCAACCTCAATACCCAAAAAATATCGAAGTGCACCAAGATCTTTCACCTCAAACTCTTGATGGAGTTGTTTGAGGGACTCAATCTCACTAGTATTATTTCCTGTCACTACAATATCATCCACATATACAGCAAGCAAGGTCAAAGAAGATTTCACTCTTTTAACAAACAGTGTATGATCTGACTGGGCCTGTACATAGCCAAATTTTCCAAGGGCTAGTCTGAATCTATCAAACCAAGCTCTAGGGGATTGCTTTAATCCATACAATGCCTTATTCAGTCGGCAAACCTTCTTACCTGTCTCTGTATCATAGAATCCAGGGGACAACTGCATGTAGACCTCTTCTTGTAAGTCTCCATTCAGAAAGGCATTTTTAACGTCCATCTGGAACAAGGGCCAAGAGTAACTTGCTGCAAGGGCTAATAGAACTCGAATAGTGGTCATCTTTGCTACTGGAGCAAAAGTCTCCAAGTAGTCTATACCATAAGTCTGAGTAAACCCTTTTGCAACCAACCGGGCTTTGTACCTTTCAATGGAGCCATCAGCATTATGTTTCACAGTAAACACCCATCTACATCCAACCGGTTTCTTTCCTCTGGGTAGGTCAACTATCTCCAAAGTATTATTTTTCAAATGGGCATCCATCTCAACTTTCATTGCATCTTTCCACTCTGGAACTGATAAGGCTTCTTGCACTGTTCTGGGGATAGGGATATCGGCAATGGAAGTGAGATAGGGCCTGTAAGAGGGAGACAGGCGATCATAGGATAGAAACTAGGAAATGCAGTGAGCTGTAGATGTGGTGCAACGTCGTTTCCCTTTACGGACCGCAATAGGGAGGTCAAGGTCATCTGAAGAAGGGGGGGAAGTAGCAACAGTGGAAGGTATCTCAGTGGGCCCTGGGACTATAGCACCTGGATCTGGATCCGCAGAAGGAACTGGAGCTAGCCTGGATTGCCGATGACCGAGATCAACCTGCTTGTATCGCCTGTGATAGACTTTCAACTCCTGATCCTTCTAACAACCCTCACCATTACACCCTTCATCACTCAATGGAATGGGTAAAGGAACAACCTCAGATGAGTTAACCCCACTCTCACTGCGCTCCCCCTGAAGAAAAAGACCCAAATTCTCACTGCTCTCCCCCTAAGGAGAAACCCTAGGATAATAGGGTGCCTCCTCAAAGAAGGTGACATCCATCGAGACAAATCTCCTCCCTAAAACAGGATCATAGCAGCAATAACCCTTTTGAGTTTGAGCATAACCGAGAAAAATGCATTTGGAGGCCTTAGGGTCAAATTTGGAATGATGAGGTCCAAGAAGCTGAACAAAACAGGTACAACCAAAGGTTTTAAGAGGAACAATAAACAACTCCTCGTCTGGGTATAGAAGGGTAAACGGAGGCTTCATATCAAGAACCCGGGAAGGAACCCGATTAATGAGATACACTGCCGTGAGGATAGCATCACCCCAGAAACGGACAGGCACATTGGAGGTAAACATGATGCTTCTAGCCACCTCCAAAATATGCCTATTATACCTCTCGGCAACCCCATTCTACTGTGGTGTATGAGGACAAGTGCTCTAGTGAATAACCCCATGATCAAGTAGATAAGAGGCCAGTGGCTTAGCAAAGTACTCTTTTGCATTATCAGATCTGAGGACTTTGATTTTGACCCCAAACTGGGTTAAAATCATCTAATGAAAGTTTTGGGTCAGATCGGGAACCTCATCTCGAGAACGCATAAGGTAGACCCAAGAAAAACGGGTATGGTCATCAACAAACAACAAAAAATATCTGTACCCACCCATAGAAGGGATGTGATATGGCCCCCAAACATCAGTAGGCACAATATCAAAAGAATTATTACTTCTTTTATTACTCAAGGAATAAAAGGTTCTACAATGTTTGGCAAGCTCACAACTCTCACATCTCAAATTTGACATCTCAACATACTCAAATAAAGTAGGAAACAGACTCTTCAAAGACCGAAAAGATAAATGACCTAATAGATTATGCCAAAGCATAACCGGACTCACAAACTGAAAAACAAAAGACTTCTTATCCACTGGCTCTTTCCAATGAGAACTCTCTCCAAGCAGATAGATCCCATTCATCTCACGGCCAGTCCCAATCACCTTCCTCGTCTCCAAGTCCTGAAAAACACATCGGTCAGGGAAAAAGGTTACTGAATAGTTCTGATGTTTGGTAATACTACTGACTGAAGCAAATTAGTATCAAGTTTAGGAACATGCAAGACTGAGGATAAAGAGATAGTATCAGATAACTTGATGTCACCCTTTCCAGAAATGGGAACAAGAGAGCCATCAGCAATGGATACTTTACCCAACAGTGTTCAGTGTTACCTAGAGCTGAAGCGTGGTAGGCTGAGGCCTGAGTACCTGAATGAGCAAATGCAGATGTTGCAGGGGCTGATGCTGATGGTGACTGAGACGACTGAGCTGAATTCCCAACCTCCTTTTCCAACTGTATTAGGGCAGCCCGAACAACAGCTAAGGTATCTAGGGGCATGCCTTTTGTGCCTGACGAGGATGCAGAATCAGTATTCACAGCCATATGAGCATTACCCCTTTTATTCCTCAGTTTTGCTGGGACTAAATGAGGGTGGAGCTTCCAACATGTATCTTTCGTATGCTTGGATTTCTTGCAATGTTTACATACCAGATCCCATTTATCTTCCTTCTTCATGTCCCTTTTTGTATCACCCCCAGACTTAGGTTTAACTGCTGCCAGGGCTGGGGGAAAGGGCTAATGTTGCATCATAACCTTCCTCCTGGTCTCTTCACTATGCACCAAGGAGTATGCTTGAGAAAGGGTTACACTGCCTCTTGTCAGTATCTGCTATCTCACAATGTCATAATCCGAATTCAAGCCAGCTAGAAATTCAAACACCCTATTGGTCTCGACTTGCTTTCTATGGGTCTGTGCATCTTTTGGACTTTCCCACTCAAGAGTCTCCAGATGGTCAATTTCATGCCACAAGGATTTCAAGGTAGAGAAATAAACAGAGACTGGTTTCTCTCCTTGTTTAAGATTATTCACCTCACACTTTAGTTCATAGGCTCTAGCAACATTAAGGGGTTGGGAGTAGGTCTCTTTCATGACATCCCATATCTCCTCGGTTGTCTTTGCCCACAAGTAATTTCGACTGATATGTGGCTGCATAGAGTTGCACAGCCATGTCATAACCAAGTAGTTCTCCTGAACCCACTTGGTATACATTGGGTCCTCCTTGGAAGGTTCTTTCACATCTCCCAATAGGTAGCTAAGTTTCCCCCTTCCCCCAATAGCCATCATGGTTGATTGGGCCCATTCCAAGTAATTGGATCCATCAAATCTCACAGTTGTAATCTGAAATGCAGTTTCAGTCATACTACCAGAACTGTTGTTCCCAAAAGCACCTTCTCCCTGATTTTTGAACTCCATTCTTGGTCAAGAATCAGTAGTTAAGAACTATCAGGGTTACTACAATAGAAAACAACACTTAAACAATCAATCACAATCAGAAATCTGTATGAAATCAGTTCAGATCTGATCTGAAACCAATCCGCAATCAGAATATATGCAGTCCGATAACAGTTCTCACCCCCAAAACAGGCTCGGAAGCCAAAAACAGGTCTGAAACCCTCTTAGAAAGCAATCTGTAATGCTGAAGCAGAATTAGGGTTTTAATCGTAGGGTTAGGAAGACCTTTGTGAGAACATAAACAGTGCTCAGCCGCACTTTCCAAAAGAATTCACAGTCAAGTCTAGCCGTAGGGTTAATGACAAACCCTAAAAAAAAACTAATCACCTCTGAGAGGAACTAGGAGAGTTCGGCTGCTCCTCCTAGATAGGTCCAACTTATCTTGCCTGACAGCAATCTCAAGGGAAAAATAAAGACTTACCCAGAGAACTCTGATCGCTACCTTCAATCGTGGCCTGAACCCTAACCATCTCTGATTCTTCCTGATTACCAAAACACTCTGCAAACCTCGACAAGTCTTCGAACAGCTGCTAAACTTTTTTGGTAACCTCCAAGAATCAGCCAACGAATAGTCCTTTGTAAGCTTCCAGCCCTAGACAGTTCTCATGTGGTCGGCTGGACTAGACTCACATGAGAAACCCTAGATATGCTCTGATACCAAGTAGTCGATCAAGACTACAATCAGTCTTGAATTCCAACAGATTTCGGATTGAGAAAAGTAGAGAAAAGTAGAAGAAAGAGGGAGAAGAAAGGAGAAGAAGCAGAAGTACAAAAGGGTTTTGAAAGGAGGGACAGATCGAATGAATCTGCCGTCGCGACTCTCTCAATATTTATAAATTATGTTCAGTAAATGTAGGAAAGGACAGAATTGCCCTTAATGCTTACATGGCAAATAAAACAAATAAATAACTGAGATAACAAGCTATCTAAGATAACTACCAACTAACACTGACAAACTAATCAAAGATTACATGTGCTGTCATACGAACACAGTGGGGACCACAGCCGTGGGGCCCACATCAGTGTTCTCTACACATAAAATATCATCTATATCTTTTGTCATATTTCACAATGTTTCCACCATGTCTAATTTTTACAATATTTTCATACGATATTTCTGACATTTTCGGCATGTTCCCTGTATTTGGATGACCAACATATCCACCGACACTAACATTTTAAGCCTTGGCACTAGTCTTAATCATCCAAGTTCTACTATGACAAGCATACAACAATTCAAGTCTCAGAGCAGCAACTGTGTGGAAAAAATTCCAAAGGTTAAGTCCGTATCCAATCCACCCCTCCCAAGAGCCCAGCTAAGTGAGCTAACATTGGATATGGCGCTGAACAGTAACCAGGATCAACATTTACTATCAGACCAAATGAAAATGACAAAATTTTAAATAAGAAATTCTGGAATTGTAAATCTATTTAATAGGCTACATAACTTTACACATCTGATATGAACAAACGAAAAACAAACCTGGTAACCAAATCCATTGTATGGTGGGATGTAACCCACCGGTACGGCCCCAAAAAATGAATGTTGCTGTGTTGAATCAGTATTTGCCACATTAGAAGCCTGAGATTGAACTTTTTGAGCCCTACGAGCTTGCCTTTCCTTTTCTGTATCTGCCCACTTGACAACTAAAGGAACACTTGAACCCTAAAGTAGAAATTTTATCCAAAGTGTTATCACATCGTCAACAGTAGTCTCAAGTGTTAAAACATTTTTATACAAGTAGATCAAATATCTGAATAATTAAGAAATCATATTATTCTTGTCTCAACAACAGAACAACCCATTCACCAATAGGAATAAAAAATAACAAGTTCAATGTAAAACATAATTGAAATGCTTGAGGTAGGAAAAATCACACAAATTCTTGCTTTTTTTACTTCAATCATAATGTATAGACAGAATAAAAAACAAGACAAAATAAGCAGAATAGATATTAGCTGGGATATGTAAGAGGGTCTAGGTTTCAATACACAAGAATTTCAATATGCACGTTTGATTTCCATAGTTCAATATTATAATATGGCATTTGGACTTTTGAAACCACCTGGAAAGGGAGACATTCAGCTGGAAAAGGGATTCTCCTAAAATCTGCCTTACATCTTCCAGACTTCACCACTAATTTACTTTTTGTCTCAAAAATTACTAAAACCCTAAATTGTGTTGTAACCTTCTTTCCCACTCACTATGTTTTCCAGGACCGATTGACGAAGCAAATGATTGTGAGTGGTCGTGAAGCTGGTGGCTTCTACTACCTTGATGATAATATATGCTCTGCTCTGAAAGCTTCTATCAATGGTAGCAGTAACAAGGAGCCAAGCACAACTCTTTTCACCTAGCATGCTAGATTAGGTCATGTGTCCTTTTCATTGTTGAAAGCTTTGTTGCCAAAATTGTTCAAAGACGTGCCTATTGAAAGTCTTTTTTGTGATGTGTGCCAATTGGCAAAACATTGTAAGGCAAACTATCCAAGTTCTATTAGCAATGTCGCTACCTTTTTTTATTTAGTTCACTCTAATGTGTGGGATCCTTCACCCATTGTTTCTATGGATGGCTATCGCTATGTTTCATTGATCATTTCTCAAGGTGTACATGGGTTTACCTTATGAAGAACATGAGGAAGTTCCCAGAATTACTATGATTTTTTTTGCAAGATGATTCAAACCCAATTTGGAAAGAAGTTAAACAATTTAGGTTGCACAATGCAGCTGAATATTTTAATAATACCTTTAATGAAGGGACCTTACATCAATCCTCTTGGAGTTACACCCCACCAATGTTTTAAAACGTGAAGGCGTGACACGAGGCGTTCCACTACCTTGAGGCGTAAGGCGTAGTTTAGAACATAAGAGGCATAAGCCTCCTTAAGAGGAGGGGGATCTCATTTTTTCTTTATTTTTAATAATTTTCTTTTATATTAAGAAGAATAAAGATGCATAACACTAGTTGAAAGGAGGGTCTTGTTGAAGCAGAGGTGAGCAAGCCAGATCAAGGTACTATCCCTATACCTTCTAACTCTAATTTGAATCTTCCCATTGCTTTGCAGAAACCTACTCGGTCTTGTACCCTTCACCCTTTAAATAGGTTTGTCTCTTATTACTGTTTATCTCCAACATATTATTCCTTTGTTTCTACCTTGTCTTCCACTTCCACTCCTTCCAGGTACTCTGAGGTTGTTGTTGATCCTAAATGGAGGGAAGCAATGCATGAAGAAATGAGAGCTTTACTAAAGGCTGGTACTTGGAAAGTGGTGGATCTACCAGTTGGAAAGAGCATTATTGAGTATAAATGGGTGTATACTGTGAAACATAAGGCCGATAGATCAGTAAAGAGATATAAAGCAAGGTTAGTGGCAAAAGGGTTCACACAGAAGGAGAGCATAGATTATACAGAGACCTTTTCCCCAGTTGCCAAGTTGAACATTATACGGGTGTTATTGTCCTTAGCAGTTAACTACAATTGGGAATTGCACCAGTTGGATGTCAAGAATGCTTTCTTTAATGGAGACCTTCAAGAAGAAGTCTACATGGACCCTCCATCGGGCTATAACATGAGAGGAAAGGTATGCAGGATGAAGGGAGCTTTATGTGGGCTCAAACAATCACCTAGAGCATGGTTTGAGAGATTGTGCAAAGCAATGAAGATTGTGGGTTATCATCAAAGCAATGTTAATCACACACTATTCTATAGAAAAAAAATGTAGAGAAGCTATTAGCATTGATTATATATGTTGACGACATGGTGGTGGCAGGAAATGATTCAAAGGAGATCAAAAGACTCAAGAAGTTCTTGGCCTCAGAGTTTGAGATAAAGGACTTGGGACCTCTAAGGTACTTCCTAGGAATAGAGGTGGTTGGGTTTAGGGAAGGAATTTATATTTTCCAGAGGAAGTATGCATTGGACCTCCAAAAGGAGACAAGAAAATTAGGAAGTAGGCCTATGGAGACTCCCAAAGAGCAAAACCATGGATTACAGAAGACGAATGAGGAGCTCTACCCAAACAAGGAAAGAAACCAACAACTTGTGGATAAGCTTCTCTATCTATCTGTCACCAGACCTAATATTGCTTATGTTGTCAGCCTGTTTATGCATGCTCCTCGTGTTTCACACATGAAGGAAATGGAGAGAATATTGAGGTATTTGAAGACATGTCTAGGAAAAGGATTGCTATTTAAGAAGCAGGGTAAGCTTAATGTAGAAGCTTATACTGATGCTGATTGGGCTGGCTCAACTGGAGATAGGAGGTCTACAACCGGATATTGCACATTTGTAGGTGGAAATCTAGTGACTTGGAGAAGCAAGAAACAAACTATAGTGGCTCGGTTAAGTGTTGAAGTTGAATAATGGGCCATGGCACATGGACTTGCAGAACTTCCTTGGATTAGGATACTCCTAAAGGAATTGGGAATCACTATGTCTGAGCCTTTGAAGCTTTATTGTGATAACCAAGCTGCAATAAACATTGCAAATAACCATGTCCAGCATGATAGGACCAAACAAATTGAGATTGACAGGCACTTTGTGAGAGAAAGGATAGTGTCAGGAGAGCTATGCATTCCTCATATGCCATCTTCAAGACAAGTTGTTGATGTCTTCACGAAGGGTCTTGCTAGAACCAGATTTAAAGAGCTGATTTGCAATTCAACCCAAAAGGTGAGGGATGAGAAAGAAGAAAATCAGACACAGGCTTTTCTTTGAGGTTGGGAAGAACAAACAGAGAGGAAAAAGCATCTTTAAAGGGAGATTCTCCCACCCAGATATCTTCCTAGAACCTTATCTTCTGACCTAAAGCCAAGTCATACCTCACATGATTAAGGAAGAAATGAAGGGTACTGTGTATAGCTTTCCAAGGTGTAGCAAGAGTAGCTTTGGGTAGACAACCAACATCCACATGAATGAACATACATGAATAGGAGACTAATCATTGAAGGAGTAAAATGTTGATTGATCATTGAAGGAGACCCTAAAGTGGTAATAGGTTGGCTAGGGAAGGAAAATGATGGCATGTGGACATACATGTATGAACGTAGACATTTTAAGTGGCTGATTCAAGATATGGAGGTGAGATTGCAATGGGTAAAAAGAAGTGTCAATTCATTTGCAGATGCACTTGCCAAACAAGGGGTGGGAGGGAATCAGTTGCTTTGGGATACTTTGTAATGTTGTATCTCTTTGGGGGGAGAGTTAAGACATTTTACCTTTCCCCTCCCTTGTACTTGATTCATACTTTTTAATGAAAATTCTGTTATTGGTCAAAAAAAAAAATAATGCTCAGAATGTGATGTTCTTTTTCTGCTAAGGAAATTTGAGAAGAATGGCTGAGACATATTCCCAAACCCAGAATGCAACTTTGTGCTTACCAATTGAGGAGGTGAGTAGCATGAGACAGGGAGAAAAATCTATGTCTGTGTACTTCTCTTTAGTCTCTTTGGGAAGAAATCTACCATATGAAGGTAATGAAGTGGCATTGTTCAAGAGACTCCAAGTAGCATAAAGACTTGATTCAGAACAGGGTGTTCAAGACTAACAATTTTTTAACTCAAAGTATGACTTTACCTAACAGCATATTCTTAGTTGTGATGTAGTCAATCTACCACAGGCATATTACTATGTCTTGCAAAAGAGAGCCTTAGGATGCCTTTGTTATAGACCCCTAGCCAAGAACCATCAGTTATGGCCTTAACAAAACAGAGATGAGTGGGATTGAGGCTACATAGGTTGATGAGTTGGATGAAATTAAAAGTTAAAAGTGATTATTGCTAGAAAAACCATGACATACACAAGACAAATGTTAGGAGCTAAATCTTCATTTGAAGCTAGCATGTTTCAAAAGTACCAAGAAGAGCAATACCATTGCCACTTCTATTAACTTTAAGGATTCTTAGTCTAGTAGTAGTCATGTTTCCAGTTGGACCACCTTCCTCAGATTTAGCTACTGCTCAGACTATATCATAAGATGGATTTAGTCAACTTCTCTCCTTGTTAGAAGGAAATGCAACAACTTCTAACCTTTCTTCATACATTGCCTTTGCACATTCAAGTACTCCTACATCTGCTCATCTTGCATTTTATTTGACTCAAATCCATCCTTGGATAATAAATTTTGGTGCCTCTGATCACACATGATTAGTAGGTCTTCCTTCTTTCATCTATATCCTTTATATACCTAATGTGTCGCAGTAGCCTTAACATGAATGGAGAAAAACCATGGATTCATGGAATATGAAATGAATACTCTAATAAAAATGAATCATAGATAATTATTTGGGTCGAGGTATATATAGAGCTCTGTTTCTAAACTTGGGGTCAAAGTATATCCGAATTTGATCCGTTAACTAAACGGATCGACTTTTCCAATCCGATCCGATTTGTTAAGATCAAGGGAGGTATCTGAGTCCAGCTCTTGTCGGATCGAATCCGGATTCGAACCGGATTTGATCCGACTTATTTGTCATGTGTCTTTTAAGTCCATTAAGTTTTTGTTTCCAAACTTGTGCCAATCTGTCTCCAATTTGAGTATGCAATGTGAAGTTTGTCATCTCTCAAAACAATGTAGAACAACATATGATGTTGCTTTCAGCTTGATTCATACTCATGTTTGGGGCCCATACTCTACTCCTTGTATGGGTGGCTATAAATATTTTGTATTGTTCAATGATGATTACTCTAGATATATTTGGCTATACCTAATGAAGAGTAGATATGAAGTTCCTTCCGTTGTTCAAAACTTCTTTAAAATGGTGGAAACACAATTTGAGAAGAACATCAAGGTAATAAGGTCAGACAACTCTAAGGAGTATTTTGAAAAGCATCTCTGACTCTCCCTTGAAAAAAAGGGGGCAATTCATCAAAGCTTGTGTTCCCATACTCCGCAGCAGAATGGTGTAGTAGAGAGAAAAAACAAACATGTTATTGAAATGGCCAAAGGGCTACTCTTCCAGATGCATGTGCCAACCCGTTTCTAGGAAGATGCAATTGAAGCAACAGTGTATCTCATTACCAGACTTCCTTTGCAAACCCTTCGTCTTCAATCTCCTCATCAACTTCTTTTCCCTAAAGATCCCATTTTTTGTCTACCTTTCAAAGTCTTTGGTTCTAGTTGCTTTGTTCATAACACAAGTCCTTGTCTCAAACTTAATCCTAAATCTATCAAGCGCATCTTTTTGGGCTACTCTTCCGTCCAAAAGGGGTACAAGTGCTTTGATCCCCACTCTGGCAAACGGTATGTATACAAGGATGTTACATTTCTTCTACAAAGAAGAATAGAAGTTTGCCAGAATGGGTTCCGCCTCTAGAAGGTGTCATCAAGTTGAATTTTGATGGAAGCAGCCAAGGTAACTTGGGCCTTCAGGTATAGGGGGTGTCCTGAGGAATAAGGACAAAAACATCATCTCCTTATTCTTAGGACTGGTAGGAGTGGAGGACTCTACTAAGGCAGAAATACTAGCTGCACTAAAAGGAATTCAGATCGCTAACCAGCTTGGGGTGGAGCATCTCCTAGTTGAAGGGGACTCTCAGGTGGTAACAAGGTGGCTTCTAAACCCGGATGCTACCATTTGGGGCTACAAAGACCTCATCAAAAAAGTAAAGTGGTTAACTAGTAATATGAGAGTTGAGGTAAAATGGGTAAGCAAGTCTGCTAATACTATGGCTGATTCTTTGGCCAAACAGGGGGTTTCCAGGGAGGATCTTTTTTGTGCTACTTTGTAAGTTGTTATAGTATATTGGAAAGTTGTACTTAACTAGCCTGGAGAGGTTGCATCTTGTGCCTCTCCTTGGGGACATTGTACTATTTTCCATTGCTAATTAATAAATTTCTTTCAATTATCAAAAAAAAAAAGGATGTTACATTTCTTGAGTCCACTCCATATTTCTAGCCCACTTGTCCTTGTCTTCAGGGGGAGAGTGTCAATGAAGATCAGACTCCCTTTTGTTTTCTTGTTCCTATCTCTATGGACATTCCTGGTCCATCTTCTTCCCTTCCCATCTGTAATAACAATATCCCTGCTCCTCCTCCTGTTCCTCAGCAGTGATCCTAGCAGCAGTGGTTTATAAGGCACAAAAGTAAGGCTACTCTTTTTTTTTATGAATGAAGATAATTTATTAATCCAGAAAAATAAGGCAATACAGGAAACCCAAGAAGAGGCACGAGTTGTTACCTCTTCTAACAAACTAAGGCTACTCTTGAGGCTGATTTTCCACAACAATCTAATCATCCGCCTCTAGGAACCCTGAACTTCTTATTCCTACTCTTATTGAGCCTTATATTTCACAGTCTGACCTTGATCTTCCCATTGTAGTTTGAAATGGTAAAAGAAAATGCACTACCTATCCCATCACTATGTTTCTTATGATGCTCTTTCACCTTCCTTTTATGCCTATATTTCTGTTATCTCCTCTGTTTATATTCTTCATAATGTGTCAGATGCAATGCAGTCCCCTTAGTGGAAAAATTATATGAACCAAGAGATAGAAGCCCTTATAAAGAACCACACTTGGAAGATCGTTCCTCTTCTTGTGGGTAAAGCCCCAATGGGCTAGAAGTGGGTGTTTTCTATTAAACATCAAATTGATGGCTCAATTAAAAGATACAAAGTTAAGTTGGTGGTAAAGAGTACACCCAAACATATGGAATTAACTATCAAGAAACCTTTGCTCCCATGGCCAAAATGAACTTTATCCAAGTCATTATGTCTCTTACTACTCATTATTCATGGCCTCTATACCAGATGGATGTAAAGAATGTCTTCCTCAATGGAGACCTTCAAGAAGAGGTCTATATGGATCTTTCCCCAGAAGTAAGCTTCCCTAACAGTGAGGGGAAGGTTTGTCATTTGTAAAAAAAATCTCTTTATGGGCTTATGCAGTCTCCTAGAGCCTAATTTGACAAATTCATAAAAGTTGTTCTCAGAATCGGGTTCACACAATCACATGTAGATCATACTATGTTCATAAGAAGGGACGTAAGCCCGTTCAAACTCTCATTGACCCCAATCATAAATTGAGTGTTGATGGAGATATTCTTCCAAACAAGGGTGTCTACCAAAGACTTGTTGGTCGGCATCTTTACTTGTGCTTGACCTAGCCTGATATATCCTATGTTGTAAGCGTGGTGAGCCAAAATATGCATAAACCTACAACATCTCATATGCAGTTTATCAACAAGATTCTTGCCTACCTAAAGGGGTGACTAGGCAAAGGAATGTTGTGCTATGTTGTAAGCATGGTGAGCCAATATGTGCATAAACCCAAAACTTCTAATTTGTAGGTTGTCAATAGGATTCTTGCCTACCTAAAGGGGTATCCAAGCAAAGAAATGTTGTACTATGTTGTAAGTGTGGTGAGACAGTATATGCATAAACCTAGAACTTCTCATATGCAGGCTGTCAACAAGATTCATGCCTACCTAAAGGGTGTCCAGGCAAAGGAATGTTGTATTCCAACCAGGGACATCTTGAGGTCAAGACTAATACTAATGCTGATTGGGCAAGTTCTTGGATGTTAGAAGATCCACCTTTGGTTATTGTACTTTGGTGGGACGTAATGTTGTATCTCGAAGAAGTAAAAAACAACATGTTATTGCCCGATCTAGTGCTAAAGCCGAACATAGAGCTATGGCTCATGGTGTATCAGAATTACTATGGCTAAAGACATTGTTATCTGAGATAGGGATCCAAGCTGAAGACCCAATGAAACTATGTTGTAATAATCAAGTTGTTATAAACATTGCTCAAAATCCTATTCAACATGACCACACAAAGCACATTGAGGTTGACAAACACTTTACTAGAGAAAGATAGCCAATGGAGATAGACCACAATTCTCGTCCCCATCAACCTCTAACAGTCGAATACGGGCAGCTCCTTCACAATTGAACTGGGTGAAACAAGACAGGCCTAATCCTCATTATGATCAGGCCAAAGTCGATTGGGGGGATGATGTAGAAGATGATCGTTGGGTGGATTGTGATGTCTCAAACAACGAATTCTCTTCCGAAGATGATTCAAGCTACGAAGGCATCAAAGGTACCGTCCAAGTCTGCCTGGAAAGTGACATGGACTATCACATTGGTTCTCTCTTTGAGGGAGGAAAGGAAGTTGTTAATAAGAAGGATAGTCTTAGTGAAGGACATTCCCTATCAACTAAGGGTAGAGTTGGTGAAGTGTGGCTTCTCTTAAGTAATAGCTCAAAGATTCCTCCAATTTGTCAAGAGGAGAAAAAAGGTGGCCAAGCGGTCAAGGACACCGATTCCAATGAGCGACAAGGTCAGGATGATCAATTGGTAAGTTGGTAGAAAAACCAGGAAATTGCAAAGGACATTCTAGACCAGGCATAGTTTTCAAGGTGCCAAGGCGAGGCTAGGCGACAGGGGGGCACCTTGTCGCTTAGTCGCCTAGGCAATGGATTTTTTTAAGTAAAAACATGTATCCTAGGGTAGTTCACTAGGTTCCATAATCATATTTCCTTAATAAATATCCATAATTTTCATAAGAAAAGTATAAACTTCATGTTAAAGTATAGAAAATCAACATATTCCAGCATATTCATGAGAAGAAAAAGAAGAAAGAAAAGAAATCAAAAAAAAAATATAGGGGCCGAACCCCTATTTCTGTTTTAGTATATAAACACACAAAATTAGTAAAGAAAAAGAACTGTGTTGATTGGACACCATTTTATGTTCTTCCTTACTTATTGGTTCAGGTTTTGAAATCTTTGAGGGTTCAATACAGCATTTAGCAATGTTTGTGTTGATTAAACCCTAACAAATAAGAAAATAATAAAAAGAAATTAGTATATAAACACACAAAATGAACATTTTAGTTTTAAAAAGGACTATTTTATAATTATAACCTCAAAAAAATTAAGAATAAAAAAATTTTACATAACATGCTATAGAAAACTGCTTGGTGATTAGGCGAGGCGAGCCTCCAAGGGTGCCTTGTCGCCTAGGCATTGTCTAGGCACCCACTAGGCGTCGCCTTGACAACTATGAGACCAGGGTACAAACCCATATATGGTGAAGTCTAATACTCCCTTAAAGCCTTCTAAAACTATTAGTGCTGAATTTAGGGGTTTGGAAAGCCACCAAATGGTTCAGGGTTTTGAAGGAAATGCCACTCCCTTAGTAGTGTTAGACACTCAGCCAACCTCTAGTAACCACTGCAACTTTGGTGGTTTAGTTATTGGTACTAATATCTGCCTTGTTCGTTCTACAGATATTTCAGCTCCTATCCATGGTTCTGTTGTGCCTATAAACTTGCCTACAGATGGAAAGATGGGTAGGGAATTAGGTGGTGGAAGTGTTGGAAGAGAAACAATTGGAGATAGGGAAGGAAGGGAGGTTCAAGAGGTTAGAAGTGAGAGTTTACGAACAAATGAAGAAGTGGTCTGTAAACAGTCTCAAGAGGGGGAGTATAGTTGGGGAAAAAATGGTAGCAAAAGGAAATCGGTCATAGGAGCATCCAAAAGGTGGAAAGGTGGGGAAGGAACTAGGTAAGGGAAGGGAAGAAAGGATTGTGTCCGGAAAAAGTAAAAGAAATGAAGAAACACAGAATGCAAAGGACCCAGTGATGGCTTTGGCTAATAGAATGGAGCTAAAAGGTGGAGAAAATCAAAGAAAGAAAACCTCCAAGCCAAATAGCTAAAGAAAAGGGAGGCAAGAGGAGAAGGAAGATAAATGAAGTGGAAAAACTTATTAGTGATGTGGAAGGGGACAAAGAGTTTAGTGCTATAGGAGGCAAAAGGAAGGGGGATCTGTAGGTGTCTCTTGTTGGGGATCAGGGTTATCACTTTGTAGTAATCATGAAGATTATTAGTTGGAATGTAAGGGGTCTAGGAAGTGCCACAAAAAAAAAGTGTGATTAAAGAGCTTTTAAGGAAAGACCAGATTTTGTTTCAATCCAAGAATCCAAAATTCAGGAAGTAAACAGAAAATGGATAAGGAGTATTTGAGGGGAGAGGAATGTTAGCTGGAGTTTTGCTCCCTAATGAGGTGCTTCGGGGGGCATAATAACAATTTGGAAAGAAGAGGTAGTTCAGTGTTTAGAAGAGTTGGCGGGCAAATTCTGTGTCTATCAAGTCAAAGGGTTTGAAGGATGGGTTTGAATGGGTTCTCACAAATGTCTATGGGCCATATTCTTATAGAGAAAGGAATTTGATGTGGGAGGAGCTCGGGGATATTAGGGGTCTTTGGGAAGGGCCATGGTGCATAGAGGGAGATTTCAATGTTTTTAGATTTGTAGGTGAATCAAGTGGGGGTAGACAAAGGACTACAACAAGCATGAGAAACTTTAATTCCTTTTTTGAGACCTTCGAATTAAGAGATATTCAGCTGGGACAATCTTGCTTTACTTGGTCAAATCTTCAAGTAAACCCTATTCTCTCTAAGCTTGACAGGTTTTTAGTCTCACTTAATTGGGAAGAGCATTGGCCAGACTTTTTTGGGAGAACTATGCCTAGAATCACCTCATACCGTTGGCCCATTTGTTTGTTTTAGAGGACCAATGATGGAGGCCCAATTCCATTTAGATTTGAAAACGTGTGGCTTACTCACCTGGGCTTCAAAGAGAAGATCAAGGTGTGGTGGAATAGCCTAGATGAGCCTATGATGTGGGAAGGCCAAAAGTTCCTAAAGAAACTGCAGCTGTTGAAAAAGGAGATTAAAGAGTGGAATAGGGAGAAGTTTGGAAGATTGGAGGAAAAGAAATCTGATTTGATTTCTCAAATTGAGGAAATCGATAGCAAGGATGTTGAGGGTTCATTAGGAGAGGATGATAGAGAGTTGAGATGGTCATTGAAGAGGGAGCTAGGGGAGATTTTGTTGAGAGAAGAAATGAGTTGGAAGCAAAAGGTGAGGGAGAGGTGGATCAAAGAAGGTGAGGGGAATACAAGATTTTTCTATGCCATTGCAAATGGAAGGAGAAGGAAGAGTTTAATTACTTCTTTAATGGTGGGGGAAAATGAGAGTCTAATCAAAGTGAGATCGCTAAGGCATTCTCGGAGCATTTCAGGTCTATTTATAGAAGACCCCTGGATGAGAGACGGCTGGTTGAAGGCCTTGAGTGGTAGACGCTGGGGGAAGATCAAGTGCAATTCCTTGAAAGAAGGTTTGAAGAGGGTGAAATTAAGGAGGCTGTCTTTGCTATGAACAGATCAAAAGCTCTAGGGCCCGATGGTTTCACAATGGCCTTTGACCAAGACTGTTGGGATATAATCAAAGTATTCAGTGAATTCTATAGAAGAGGGGTTATCAGTCCAGGTATGAACTCGACTTTCTTAACACTGATCCCAAAGAAGAACAATGCTAACCGGCTAGGGGATTTCAGACCCATCAGCCTTGTCACTAGCATTTACAAGGTCATAGCAAAGGCGTTGTCCCTGAGGATTAAGAAAGTGATCCCCCCCACTTGTCTCACAATCTCAAGGGGCTTCTGTACAAGATAGGCAAATTATTGATCAAATTTTAATTGCAAATGAGTTTGTGGAGGTCCAAAAGAGATTAAAGAGGAAAGGAGTGGTTATAAAATTGGATCTGGAAAAAGCTCATGATCTTGTGGATTGAAACTTTTTACTGGACATTATGAGGAGGTGTGGCTTTGGAGAGTTGTAGTGTAATTGGATTAAAGGTTGCTTACAATCTAGTTATTACTCAGTCATTGTCAATGGGACGGTGTATGATTTCTTTGAGGGCTTTCATGGGCTTAGGCAGGGTGATCCCCTCTCCCCCTTTCTATTTACCTTGATTGCTGAAGTGCTAAGCAAACTGATTTCGAGAGCAAACTGCTTGCAGCTTTTTAGAGGTTGGACAGTTGGGAGAGATATGTTGTGATATCTCATTTGCAGTTTGCAGACGACATTCTGATCTTCTATGATGAAGAATGTATGGAGGGGATTGAAAACTAGAGATTGGTGGTGAAGCTCTTTGAGAGGATGTCTAATTTGAGGAATAATTGATCAAAGAGCTTATTGGGTGGAACCAACATTGAAGAGGAAGCGTTGAGGAGTATGGAAGATTCTCTAGGTTGTGTAGCCTATGAAATATTTAGGTTTACCCCTTGGTGATAACCCTAGATCCGTTAGCTTTTGGTCCCAGGTGGTGGAAAAGATTGAGAAGTGCCTAGCTGGGTGGAAAATGAACTATGTTTCGTTGGTTGGGGGGGGGGGGGGGGGGGGGGGAATAACTCTTATTAAGTCTACCCTTGCAAATCTTCCAGTGTATTACATCATTACATGTCATGTCAGTTTTCAGGATGCCACAAGGGATAGTAAAGAAAATTGAAAAATTGATGAGGGATTTTCTTTGGGAGCCAGGGGAAAAAAAGAAGGATCATTTGGTCAGTTGGGGAGAGGTGGTGAAGTTTAGGGAAGAAGGGGGGTTGCAAATCAACAATATTAGGTTGAAGAATCAGGCTCTACTTAGCAAATGGCTATGGAGGTTTCCTAATGAAAATGACAAATTATGGCACAAAGCAATAGTGAGCATTCATGGTTTGTCAAACAATGGATGGGGTGCTGAATGTAATCATAGAGCTACCTTGGCTGCTCCCTGGAAGGCCATTCATGACTTTCTTCCTACCTTTCTAACTCATATCAAGTATGACTTGGCTTTTGGTCAAAAAATCAGATTTTGGGAGGATGTGTGGATTGGGAATACCCCTTTGGGTGAGAGATTCCCTTCTCTTTTTGATCTTTCTAGGTTCAAGGACAGACCTATCTCTGATTTCCTAAGTCAACACTCTCTTCCCTCAGGGCTAAATTGGAACTTTGGCTTCAACGGGAACCTTAGAGAGTCTGAACCTCCTAGTGTGTCTGATTTGTTGAACAAGCTGAATTCAGTCTTCTTGGGAGAAGGGGGTTCAGACTCCAAGGTTTGGAGCCCTAATTCGGCTGGGGTGTTTTCTTGTAAATCCTTCTTACCTCTTTGTTAGCTGCCTCCTCTTCTCCTTCTTTCCCAGTCAAGGAAACTTGGTGCTCTCCCATTCCCCCTAAAGTCAGTGCTTTTTGTTGGGAAGTGTTTCATGGATGTATAAATACCTGTGACCTACTTCAAAGGAAAAGTCCAAACATGTGTCTGTCCCCTAACTGGTGTGTCCTGTGTAAGTTGAATGGTGAAACTATAACTCATCTTCTAATTCCTTGCCCTTTTGTTAGCTTTACATGGGATTGGTTTGCTTCCCTCTTTGGTTGTAGGTGGACAGCTTATTTAGCTCTACTGGCATTAGTTGCACTAAAAGGAGGGGTAAGATCATTTAGAGATGTACTAGAGCAGCAATATTGTGGACAGTTTGGGAGGGAAGAAATGCAAGAACTTTTTAAGAAAGAGAAAAAAGCAAGAAAGCATTGATTGAAACAATAACCTTGAGAGTGGCACACTAGGCAAAAAGCATGAAGTTGTTCTCTAATTTCAAGGTAGAAGATTTTTTTAGGGTTTGGGGTGTTATTGCCACCTACTCATCAACGAGATAGAAATTTGTTGAGGATTGGTCTCCCCCAATAGACGGTTGGAAGAAGCTAAACTTTGACGGGAGCTGTGTGGGGAATCCAGGCCCTTCAGGCATAGGAGGGTATTAGAGATGAATATGGAAATATCATTGCTCTCTACTCTGGTACTATGGGACAGGATGATGTGGCGAGATCAGAATTCATGGCTGCAGCATTTGGGGCGGAAAAAGCAAAAGAACTGGGTATTAACAGACTGGTTATTGAGGGAGACTCGAAAACAGTGATAAACTGGATGTGAAAGGGTGAAGGGGCGACATGGCAGATGATAAATGAACTCAAAAAACTTAAATGGCTCTCAAAGGATATGTCAATCCAAGTGAGATGAGTGAAGAGAACTGTCAATAGCTTAGCAGATAGCTTAGCTAAGCAAGGGGTACAAATAAAACAGCTGTTTTGGGCACAATTGTAATTTGGGTTGGGTCAGCTTTCTAAAGCTGGGTTCCACAACTTCTTGCTGTATCCATATTTCTTCTAATTAGTGAAATCTTTTCACTATTGTTGATCAAAAAAATTAAAAAAAAAAAATGAAAGATAGCCAATGGAGAAATATGTGTGCCTTTTGTCAAGTTGGAAGACCAACTTGTTCATTGTCTCACCAAGGGCCTCCACAAGCCAAAACTTGATAGGAAACTAAGCAAGCTAGGCATGATAGATATCTATGCTCAACTTGAGGGAGAGTGTTGAGAATATGTATTTGGAATAGGGGCATTTTTTTCTTTCCTTTCTATTTGTATTTGGGCACCCATATAGGGGCATAAATGTATTTTCTCTTCTTGATATAAAAGAAATTTTTGGGGAGTGAACAGTAACACCACCTTTTCTCCCATAAGTCTCTTCTTCCTCTTCTCTTCTTCTCTTTTCTTCTTCCCCTTCTTCTCTTTTCTTCTTCTTCTCTTATTCTCTTCTTTTTTTTGATAATTGAAAGAAACTTATAAATCAGCAATTATAAATAGTACAATGTCCCCAAGGAGAGGCACGAGATGCAACCTCTCCGAGCTAGTTAAGTACAACTTTTCAATATATTAGAACAAGTTACAATGTAGCACAAAAAAGATCCTCCCTGGAAACCCCCTGTTTGGCCAAAGGATCAGCCATAGTTTTAGCTGACCTGCATACCTATTTTACCTCAACTCTCATATTATTAGTTAACCACATTACTTTTTTGATGAGGTCTTTGTAGCCTCAAATGGTAGCATCCGGGTTTAGAAGCCACCTTGTTACCACCTGAGAGTCCCCTTCAACTAGGAGATGTTCCACCCCACTCCCACCGGTCCTGAGAATAAGGAGATGATGTTGCTATCCTTATTCCTCAGGACACCCCCTATACCTGAAGGCCTAGGGTTACCTTGGTTGCTCCCATCAAAATTTAACTTGATGACACCTTTTGGAGGTAGATCCCATTCTAACAAGCTTCTATTCTTCTTTGTATAAGTATTAGCTATTGTAGGTTTTCAAGACTGCTATTCAGTCTTGATCACTAAGAGATTTTAGGTTCGATGAGAAGAGAAAGTGAAGAAGATGTAGAAGAAGAGAGATGGAAGAGCAATAGAACACAGATTTTGAGGAGAACAGAATGTCAATCTTCTGCCGCCGCCACTTTAAGTTAATATATATAGGTTATGCTAGTTACATGAAAGGACATATCTGCCCTAGGTGTTTACATCATAACTACTAACAAATAACAACCAATATAAAACTGAAACTAAAAATAACAGAACAAAATAACCACAGCTGTGACTAGATACATTCTACCCTACGGACTGAGTGGTACCACAGCTGTGGGGCCCACATCAATGTTCTCTACACTCCCCCTCAAGTTGGGAGTATATGTTCATCATTCCCAACTTGGATAGATTCGCCTCTAGCTTCTTTCTTGATACGGCTTTAGTAAGAATGTCGGCTAGTTGCATACTGGATGTGATGTAAGGGACGCATACTTCTTGAGATGAGACCCTCTCTCGCACAAAATGACGGTCAACTTCAATGTGTTTGGTTCTGTCATGCTGTACCGGATTATGTGCTATATTAATGGCGGCTTGATTATCACAGTACAGCATCAGGGGCTTCTCATACTCAATACCCAACTCCTCAAGTAGAAATCTTAGCCATAGGATTTCAGCCACTCCATTGGCCATGGACCTGTATTCTGCTTCAGAACTTGACCGGGAGACCACACTTTGTTTCTTACTTCTCCAGGAGACCAGGTTTCCTCCCACAAGTGCACAATATCCCGAAATAGACCTTCTGTCATCAACACTCCCAGCCCAATCTGCATCAGTATAAACCTCCACCTTCATGTGATTGTTGTTCTTGAAAAGTATACCCCTACCTGGGCATCTCTTCAAGTAGGCTAAGATTCTTTCTGCCGCAAGAAGATGTGTGGTTCTAGGAGAATGCATGTACTAGCTGACAACACTAACATCATAAGTAATATCTGGCCGAGTGAGGCAGAGATATATGAGCTTTCCTACCAGTTGCTGGAACATAACTTTGTCTTCAAGAAGCTCCCCACTCTCGGCACTAATTCTGTGATTCTGTTCAATTGGTGTATCTGCAGGCTTGACACCTAACTTTCCAGTTTCTGCCAACAGGTCTAGGACATATTTCCTCTGAGATATAAAGATCCCCTGTTTGGATCTAGCAACCTCAATAACCATGAAATACCGGAGTACACCAAAGGTCCTTCACCTCAAATTCTTGGTGAAGAAGCTGTTTAAGAGACTCAATCTCATGGCTATCATTCCCTGTGACCAAAATATCATCAACATATACTGCCAACAGTGTCAAAGAGGACTCCACCCTCTTGATGAATAGGGTGTGATCTGACTGGGCCTGTACCTATCCAAACTTCACAAGTGCTAGTCTGAATCTATCGAACCAAGCCCTAGGTGATTGTTTCAAACCATACAAAGCCTTGTTGAGCCGGCAGACCTTCTTACCTACTTCTGCATCATAGAAGTCAGGTGGCAAACGCATGTAAACTTCTTCCTGCAGATCTCCATTCAGAAAGGCATTTTTCACGTCCATTTGGTATAAAGGCCAAGTGTGACTTGCTGCAAGGGACAAGAGAACTCGAATAGTAGTCATCTTGGCTACCGGTGCAAATGTCTCCAAGTAATCTATGCCATAAGTCTGTGTAAACCCTCTTGCAACTAACCGAGCTTTATACCTCTCAATAGATCCATCTGCATTATGCTTCACCGTAAATACCCATCTGCATCCAACTGGTTTCTTTCCTTTTGGCAAATCAACTACCTCCCAAGTGTTGTTCTTCAACAGAGCATCCATCTCAACTTGCATTGCATCTTTCCATTCAGGGACGGATAGGGCTTCTTGCACTGTTCTTGAAATAGGGACATTGGAAATGGAGCTAAGGTAGGACTTGTAGGTAGGAGATAGGCGATCAAAGGTAAAAAAATGGGAAATACAGTGGGCTGTGGATGTGGTACAATGTCGTTTCCCTTTACGGACTGCCATTGGAAGGTCAAGATCATCTGTAGGGGAAGTCTCTGTGGTCTATGGGACTGAAGTATCTGGACCTGGAGCTGCAGATGAGATTGGAGCTGGTCTGGACTGCTGATGATCAGGATCAACCTGCCTACACCGCCTGTGATAAACCCTCAACTCCGGATCCCTCTGACCACCCTCACCATTGCAGTTCTCATCACCCAATGGAATAGGTAAAGGAACTGCCCCACTCTCACTGCTCTCCCCCTGAAGACAAGAACTCAAACCCCCACTCCCAATACTCTCCCCCTGAGGGGCAACCCGAGGATAATAGGGCGTCCCCTCAAAGAAAGTGACATCCATGGAGACAAACTTCCTCCCGGAGACAGGATCATAACAGCAATAACCCTTTTGCATTTGTGCATAACCAAGGAAGATGCATTTGGAGGCTTTGGGTTCGAACTTGGAGGGATGGGGTCCGAGAATCTGAACAAAGCAAGTGCAACCGAATGTCTTAAGGGGAATAGAAAACAAGTCCTCACGTGGGTGTAGAAGCGAAAAAGGAGATCGCATATCAAGGACCCTGGAAGGGACCCGATTAATAAGGTATACCGCCGTGAGGATAGCATCCCCCCAGAAGCGAATAGGGACATTGGAAGTAAACATGAGGCTTCTAGCCACTTCCAAAATGTGCCTATTCTTCCTTTCAACAACTCCATTCTACTGAGGTGTATGAGGGCAAGAGCTCTGGTGGATAACCCCATAATGAAGAAGATAAGATGTCAATGATTTAGCAAAGTATTCATTTGCGTTATCAGATCGGAGAACTTTGATCTTGGCATCAAACTGAGTTAGGATCATTTGGTGAAAATTTTGGCTCAGGGAAGGTACCTCATCTCGTGAACGCATGATATAAACCCAAGAAAAGCAGGTATGGTCATCAACAAATAACAAAAAATAACTGTACCCACCCATGGAAGGGATATGATAAGGCCCCCAAACGTTAGTATGCACAATATCAAAAGAATTATCACTCCTTTTATTACTCAATAAATAAGGCTTTCTACAATGCTTAGCAAACTCACAACTTTCACACTGTAGCTGAGGCAACTCAATAGACTCAAATAAAGTAGGAAACAGACTCTGTAAAGATCAAAAAGACAAATGACCTAATCAGTTATGCCAAAGCATAACCGGACTCACACTCTTAGAAACAAAAGACAACTTCTCTACTAACTCTCCCTGAAGAAACCGCTCCCCGAGTAGATAGATCCCATTCGTCTCACGGCCAGTCCCAATCACCTTCTGCATCTCCAAGTCCTGAAAAACACATCGATCAGGGAAGAAGGTTACTGAGCAGTTCATATGCTTGGTAATACTACTGACTGAAAGAAGGTTAGTATCAAGCTTAGGCACATGCAAAACAGATGATAGGGAGATAGTATCTGAAAGCTTGATGTCACCCTTCCCAGAAATAGGAACCAGGGAGCCATCAGCAATAGAAACCTTATCTCTACCAGAAGACAAATGGTAAGTAGTAAACAGTGAAGGCAAGCTAGTCATGTGATCAGATGCACCTGAGTCTATTACCCAACAATGTTCAATAGTACCTGGAGCTGAGGCATGATAGGCTGAAGCTCGAGTACCTGAATGGGCGAAGGCAGATGTGACAGGGGCTGATGGAGGCTGCGATGGCTGAGCTGAATTTCCAACCTCCTTTTCTAGCTGTATTAGTGCAGCCCGAACTGCAACTAAGGTCTCCAAAGATGTTCCTTTTGTGCTAGATGAGGATGCTGAATCAGTGTTCATGGCTACATGAGCAGTGCCCTTCTTGTTTCTTAACTTCGCAGGAACCAAGTGGGGATGCAGTTTCCAACATGTCTCTTTTGTATGTTTGGGTTTCTTACAATGTTCACATACTACATCCTTCTTGTCTTCCTTCTTCCTGTCCTTCTCTGAATCACCCCCTGATTTGGGTGTAGCCGCTACAAAGGCTGATATGGGTTGCATCATAACCTTCCTTCTGGTTTCTTCACTGGGTACAAATGAGTAAGCCTGAGAGAGAGTCACACTGTCTCTAGTCAAAATCTGCTGCCTCACAATATCATATTCTGAGTTCAGTCCTACCAGGAACTCAAACACTCTGTTTGTCTCGATGTGCTTTCTATGGGTCTGAGCATCTTTGGGACTCTCCCACTCAAGAGTCTCTAAGTGATCAATCTCATGCCACAGGGACTTCAAGGTAGAGAAGTAGACCGATACCGATTTCTCTCATTGTTTAAGGGTGTTCACTTCACATTTCAATTCATATGCTCTGGCAACATTAAGGGGTTGGGAGTAAGTTTCTTTCATAACATCCCATATCTCCTTAGTTGTCTTTGCCCACAAATAATTCCAGCTAATATGAGGCTGCATAGAATTACACAGCCATGTCATTTTCTTGCATCCACTTGGTATATGTCGGGTCTCCCTTGGAAGGTTCTTTCATATCTCCAAGGAGGTACCCTAATTTACCTCTTCCACCAATAGCCATCATGGCTGATTAGGCCCATTCCAAATAGTTTGATCCATCAAACTTTACGGTCATAATCTGACCACCCATCTCAGAAATACCACCATAACTGATGTTCCCAAGACTGCCTTCTACCTGAATTTTAGACTCCATTTCTGTCAAGTCTCAAAACAGTACTTGAATCACCAATCACAATCAAAACAGTATAGGCCTGATCTGTATTCTCAGTGTATGTGCACAAAACCGAAGTAATTCTGATCTGAAACCAACTAGCCAACACAGCAGTAGCTGTCCGTAGATCTCTAACCCCCTTAGAACTCTGAGAACAGCTTTAAAACAAAACTGATATGCTAGGGAAAGTTAGGGTTTTAATCAGTCCTGAAAGGAAGCAATTCAGTCGCACAGTCCAAACTATATAGATGAGCTTGCAGTAGGGTTAATAAGAAACCCTAGAATCTGATCGGACCTACCAATCAACTTAAGAGTAGCTCTAGATAGATCACAAAGTTCAGTCAACCACTAGGGCTTGCCGCAGATCACTTTCAAGCCCTAGAGTAGAGAGAACACAGTTCAGTCTAGGGTTTGATGTAAAACCCTAGGAACTCGAAGAAGGAAAGAGCTAGAATGGTTCGGCCTTCCCCTCCAGATAGGTCCAACCTATCTTCTCTGAAAAAACTTCTATTAAAAAGTAACAACTTACAAGGAAAAAATAGTTCGCTGCCTTCTAGGGTTACCTGAACCCTAGTCTTCTCTGATCCTTCCTGACCACCAACACTCTGCAACCCTAGCAAGTTTCCAACAGCTGCTAGCACCTCTGGTGATCTCCAAGAATCAGTCTGCGAACTCCTCCTTTTCAGCTTTCAGTCCTAGGAGATTCTCATGTGGTCGGCTGGTATTAGACTCACATGAAAAACCCTAACTTGGCTCTGATACCATGTAGGTTTTCAAGACTGCTATTCAGTCTTGATCACTAAGAGATTTTAGGTTCGATGAGAAGAGAAAGTGAAGAAGATGTAGAAGAGGAGAGATGGAAGAGCAATAGAACACAGATTTTGAGGAGAAGAACAGAATGTCAATCTTCTGCCGCCGCCACTTTAAGTTAATATATATAGGTTATGCTAGTTACATGAAAGGACATATCTACCCTTGGTGTTTACATCATAACTACTAACAAATAACAACCAATATAAAACTGAAACTAGAAATAACAGAACAACAAAATAACCACAGCTGTGACTAGATACATTCTACCCTACGGACAGAGGGTACCACAGCTGTGGGGCCCACATCAATGTTCTCTACATCTATTACAAATCAATTCCTCCACAGGTCATCAAAAGAGAAATCAGCAAATATATCCAAGGTTTTCAGCCAATGTATTGCTCTTGTTAGAATACAGTCCTTCACTTCATCCAAGCTTCTTTCTTTCGCTAAGAAGACTCTTGCATTCTTTTCCTCCCAAAGAGTCCATAAGGTGGCTGCCCTAATACATTTCCACATGAACTTGCCTCTTCTAGTGTGCCATACAAAAATAGATGGGTTAAATAACAAACTCACATCAGATGGCAGAGACCACCTACCTCCAAATAAACTAAGGCACCAACTCCATAAGGTTGTAGCAAAGGAACAGGAGATCAGCAAATGGAAACAGTCCTATTCTGGGCCTTACACAAGGAACACCAGTTCAGGGAAAGACAAAGAAAGGGTCTCTTTTTCTGCAAGTTTTCCAAAGTATTGATTTTACCATAGTAGACTTCCTAGCAGAATACAGCAATTTTTGGAGGAATAGGTCGCGCCCAAACTTCTTTAAAGGGGAACACTCGAGAATTGGGGTTGGAACTGAGGGATTTTAGAAAAGAAGCACAAGTAAAGGTACCTTTTGAAAGAGGAGTCCAAACTCTTTGATCAGAAAACGTGAGGTCCAAACAAACTGACTCGAGTAAATGAAGTAGCTCAGTGACACAAATCAACTCACCATCCCTTAATCCCCTACGAAATCCAAAGTCCCAGTTTAAATACATGGGAATAAACGGGTTCGGAAGAAAATTTGCAATTGACTCATTTTTGTGAAGGGAGAGAGAGTAAAGCGAGGGGAACTGATCTTTGAGGGGTTGATTACCCACCCAAACATCCTCCTAGAACCGAATAGAATCACCAGAGCAAGCATCATACCTGATAAACATGAGGAAGCGAGGGAGAATACCATGTATAGCCTTCCAAGGTGTTGTAAGGGTAGCTCAGTGAGATATCCCAGCATCCCAACCATTTACTGAGCAGCCATGAATACTTGACACCACCTCATGCCATAATCTCTCTCTCTCCCGAGGCCATCTCCATAACCACTTCCCTAGGAGGGCTTCATTCTT
Source organism: Nelumbo nucifera (assembly GCF_055504915.1). Lineage (NCBI taxonomy): Eukaryota > Viridiplantae > Streptophyta > Magnoliopsida > Proteales > Nelumbonaceae > Nelumbo > Nelumbo nucifera. The sequence continues at coordinate 86,166,090 of NC_142652.1, read as the reverse complement.
CTACACTATATTCCCTATCCCTAGGCCCCCTTCTTCCTTAGGTTTATTAACTATCTCCCATCTAACTAGATGGTCCTTTTTCACCTCTCCTAGTCCCACAGAAAGTCCCTCATTACCTTCTCCAGTTTCTTAGCCTCCCTTGGGGGAATCCTGAAAACTGAAAGGAAATAGGTTGGAAGGTTGGCAAGTGTGGCCCTAATCAAAGTCACCCTACCCCCTATTGAGATGTAATTCTTTTTCCAGGCTGCCAAACATTTATCAAATTTCTTCACAATAGGAGCTCAAAAACTACTTTCTTTAGGGTTAGCTCCTAATGGAAGACTTAAGTAGGTCAAAGGCCAAGAAGAGGTGGTGCAACCTAAACACCCTACAATGGATTCTATCTCCCAATCCTCCATATTTACTCCAGCCACACAACTTTTATCAAAGATTATCCTCAAGTTGGAGGCAAGCTCAAAGGTTCTTATTAAATTCTTAAGGTTGTCCATCACTCCTTTGTAGAAAATAACAATATCATCAGCAAACTGAAGATGATTTAATGAAATGCCTCTCCTCCCTATTCTCCAACCCTTTATTTGGCCCTCCTCATCTTCTTTGGAGACCAATCTACTAAGAACATCAGCAACAAGTGTAAAGAGGAAAGGAGAAAGTGGGTCACTTTGTCTTAAGCCTCTATTGGCTGGAAAGAAGCCCGTAACCACTCCATTAACCAAGACTGAATAATGACATGAATTTAAACATCCACTTATCCAATTACACCATTTGTCCCCAAATCCACGCCTTAACACCTCCAACAAGAAACTCTAGTCCACTAGGTCATAAGCCTTTTCCAAGTCCAATTTGCAGACAAAGCCTTTTCTGCCAAATCTCCTCATCTCTTCCACTCTCTCATTTGCAATGAGGATTTAATCTATAATTTGTCTATCCTGTACAAAGGCTCCTTGTGCTTGGCTAATGAGAGAAGGGAGAATTGCTTTGACCCTCCTAGAGAGCACTTTTGCCAAAATCTTATAGATGCTAGTCACCAAATTGATTGGCCGAAAATCTTTGGGGTGTTTGGCATCAATCTTTTTAGGAACTAGAGCTAGAAAAGTGGCATTTGTTCCAAGACTCACAATATGTTTATCCTCAAATTCTCTAATGGCTCTAGTTAAGTCTTCTTTGATTATGTCCAGCAATCTTAATAAAATGCCATTGTAAACCCATCTAGACCCAGTGCCTTAGCTCTACCCATAGAAAAGACAGCTTGTTTAATTTCCTCCTCCCCCACTCTTAACCGATTCTCCAAAGGTCTTTGGAAGATTTATTTGAAGTGAGCCACAAACCTACTAGCAATCTCCTCTTGAGAGGTTATCTCAACTCCATCAACCTCAGGCTTAAGTATCAAATTTTTCCTTCTCCCATTAGCCATAGCATGAAAGAATTTAGGATTCCCATCCCCATCCTTGATCCATTTATGCCTACATTTTTGTCTCCACGAGATCTCCTCCCTCAACAGAACCTCCTCTAACTCCTTCAATTTCCATCTCAGTTCTCTATCTTGCACATTCATCATCCTCTGGGACTCTTTTGCATCTAAATCCTCAATCTAACTAAGTAGTCTAGCTTTTGCTTCCTCCACTCTTCCAAATTGATCCCTATTCCATTCTTTTATTTTGCCTCTCAACCTTTTTAATTTTTTGTGGAATCTAACCCCATTCCATTTCACTCCCCTCATCTCTTCACTCCACCATTCCTCAACCTTAGACAAGAAATCCAGATGTGTTAACCACATATCCTCAAACCTGAATGGTCTAGGTCCATTTCCAAGAGGTTCTTGTCTTACTTCTATGGGGCAATGGCCAGAGGTGACCCTACTTCTATGGTCTAGGTCCTCTTCTTCTCTTCTTCTCTTCATCCCACACTCTTGCAACTACCTTCCCTCTCCTAATCCATTTGAATCCATGATCTCTTGGTTTGAATGTCGTTCCCGTAGAGAAATGGAGTCAATATTTTGCAAATAAAATCAAATTTTTGAAGCTAAAATGAGGGACCAATTCTTCTAAAAAATGGGTGGCAACTCCTTTTTCTTGTGTTCGACATGATCTTCCCAAAGCTCACATTTATCATCCTTCTTCAATCAAGAGTCGAATCATTAAAAATGATTTGGGCTCAAATGTAGCCTAGCCTATGACCAATTTAAATGGCTGTCACAGGATATGTCAATCTGTGTGAGATGGGTGAGGAGAACTGCTAACAGCTTGGCAGATAGCCTAGCCAAGCAAGGGATACATAGAGCAAATATGTTTCGGGCTCAAATGTAATTTGTATTTGGACAGCTCCTAAATTTGGCTTCTTTCACAACTTCTTGTTGTAATCTTGGTTTCTTCTAATTAGTGATTTTTTTTTTTGTGTTGCTGATCCAAAAAAAGAGTTAAATCATTAAAAATCCACTTTCTCATGCTTGCCATCCTGAGATTATACCACTATATCAATAGGGTTGGGTGACTCACTTCGAGCAGAAGTAATGGTGCTCCTTCAAGGGCTCAGATTGGCTAAACAGTTGGGTTTTCAACAGTTAGAAGTGGAGGGGGATTCAAAATTGGTCGTAGGTTGGAATGCAAACAAATAGCTTGGGCAGAGGGAAACAATGAACTTAACAAGAAAGCTAGGAGCACAGTTTAAATGGACTAGGATGTAAACAAATGGTTCAGCTGACGCTTTAGCAAAGCAAGGGGTTAATAGTGAGACTCTATTTTGGGCATGTTTGTAAGTTGATTATGTTATGAGGGGTCACCTTATGTTTTCTAGGGTGCAGTTGTAATGCTTTTCCTTTTAAGTTTAACGAAAGTTACTGTTTCCTATCAAAAAGAAAACTTATACCATTGTACCAGGCAATGATAATTGCTCCTATTATGAGGGTTAAAGGAAGCCTGTGGAATCCAAGGTTGAAAGGAATAACAGGATGGGTTCAGTTTGTTAGTGCCTTGGTGGTTGCTTGCATGATTGAAGGGCAGCAAGCTCTCTTTTCCCTACGAAGTGCATACTTGATTGAAGTTTCAGTTGGCATGGAGGTGCTACCTGGTGGTAGTTGTGAGGTGCATAGATCTCTCTCTTCTGTGGTTTTTAGGGTTTATGGGCAGTTCATGTGAGGTTTTTGGCCCCTTTTGGCCAAGAGGAAGAGGGTACTTTTTTCTTTTTTTTTTCTCACGTTTGCCTCTTTCTTTTTGTATATAACTTGTTCTTGCATACACAGTTTCATTTACACATCGAATAAAACAACATTCTTGGCAATGCTAGAAGAAGAGTCCAAGCTGGTTGTGGGGGTGGCTACAAAGTGAGGAGGCAAGTTAATAAAAATGAAAGAAAGAAATCCAAATGGTTGATACAAAACATGGAAGTGAGAATACAATGGGTTAAAAGAAGTGCAAATTCCTTAGCTGATGGGGTGGGAAGAGACCAGTTGTTTTGGGCATTGTAAGAAGAAAGAGAACCTTGGGGATAGATATGATGGGTTATGATATCTCTCACCGCTTGTATACAATTCTTGTACTCACAAATTATTTTCCATCTATTAATGAAATTCTAGAGTTATGTTAAGCATATGGTTTGTCATCTAGACAACCAGTATTTTGAGATGTACTGCATCTTTTTCAATTTAATGAATTTCCTTTTTATTCTTCAAAAAAAAATCTACAGTTATTGATCCCACAAAAAAAAATCCTGACAAAGTAAAAGATTTCTAAAGACTATAATGTAAAAAGGAAAACAAATGTTTTGAACATTTTTTGGGAAGAACTGTTTGGTTAGTGGAATTAATAAATAAAAACAAACCTCCATCCTGTATTTCCCATTGATGGTTTCCATAGCTGCAATAGCTTGTTCTCTAGTCTCATACTTCAAAAAAGCACAGCCTGACCCATAAAGGAAATAAAAGAACAACCATAAATTTTCTGAAATACCAGTTTATACTTCCAAGTTCCAATAATCTACAAATATTTAAGATATGAACAGGACTGAGGACTCTAATAAGATAGCCTAAAAACAGCACCTTGAAGGAGCTAATCTAACCATTTAACAAAAAGACAAAGAAGAACAAAGGAAAAAAGAAAAGAGCTGAAACTGGAAAGCCACCTTTGCTTGTCTGTTGAGAACCTCTCAGAATTTGTAAATCTTTTATGGTTCCATATTTAGAAAATAAGGCAGAAACTTCAGTATCAGATACATTCTTTGGAAGCATACCAACAAAAAGCTTGTGTTCTGCAGACAACATTTATCAAAGAATAGTTATGTCAAGAAAACATCACCACATGGTGAAAAATGAGGTTTAGCATCACCATAATTTACATAAAAACATTATGAGGACAAGAACACAGAAACAGTGCACAAATTTGCAAACCTAGTCTTTCCAATTCACCATCTGCATACTTCACTTGTAATGGACTGGATGCCTGAACAAAAAAAAAGGAGGGCAGAGAGTACATTTAATCAGAGCAAAAAATGAGAAAAGTTGTGTCATATAGCAATCAAGGTGAAGTGAGGAACACGCACAACACTAAGGGTTAGTGATTTTATCCGTAATATGAAATGTTGCCTTTTTTTACCAAGTAACATTTTATACAAAAAATAGCATTCATCTTGTACATTAGTTGTCCAATTGTGTCAAATAAGCTAGGAGATAAAAAGGAAATGTTACATACAAGTGTCCTCAAGAATCCATGGAGTGTCATATTCTTACAAATGTCTAACATGGACACACCATCCATTTAGGAGAGTCCATGCAACAATTTTTTTTTGTTTTGGAAAAGGTAATGTAAATTCATTCAGCATAGAGAAACAAAAGCAAACTGCAATTCAGACCCTAGAAGGCAGTCTGAAAAGCAGTCAGGATTACAACCTCCACCAGGAGCAAGACTGAAACAAAACGGGCATGCTAAGATCACTGAATTCCCCAGAAATGGAAATCCAAGAGAGCAACTTGCCCACAGCTCTCTGAATTACATCATCAAGACCCTTAGACCTATTACAGAAGATTCTACTATGCCTAGACCTATCTCTAGGCATTTCATAACCATAGATTATATGGTATGATCGACCAAGAAGAATATGGGCGGTAGCCATTAATGGAACATTACACTATGATTCTTCCCTATAACTCCCTAATGTAAAGGTCACAAAGCATCTTCTTGTAATCCTTAAGGTTGGCTTCCAACCATGTAATATCATACAAAGCAATAGGAGCAAGTTGAAAATATGCTTTCTATAACATTTCACAAAAAAGCTTTAATATAGTTCCTAATATCAATTATCTTTGCAGCTAACATCTTTCCACAGCATACCCAAGTATGAAAAATGGTATACCATTTCCAACCTTCCTCTACAATGGTACGGATAACAAAAGACTTCTGAATAAACAGTGATTTTGTGTTACATGCTTCAAGGTCTTTTACAATTTCTCCTTGTTTATTTGGTGTTCTTCTCATCTCTGGCATGACTCAATTGATTGATAGCCACAGTCAACAGTTATTTGATAGATGACCCATGCTGTGACACTTAGAACACATGAGTTTTTGAAACTCAGCCTTAAATCTGTCACTATAAGGCTATAATCAACCTCAGGACTTTTTTTTATACCATATTTGGTGCAATTTCCCAACACTCAACTTGACAATAACAAACAGGACTTTTTTTTTGCTCCATAGGGCTACACAACCGGGGTATCCCATCCCCCAACCCTGGTGCAGGTGGGATTCAATCACAAATCTCTGCTGCAACCAGCAGAACAAGGATATAATCAACCTCAGAACGGGTGAACTATACACAATATGTGCAAATTTATACACATGGAATGTTGAATCAATGCAGTGGAATGAAATCAAGAGAATGCCCTGATGAAATCAGTGAGCACCAATAATTCATGGAACGGTTCAAGCAAGTTTGCCCAGAATTCCAAGCAAATTGAAGAACTTACTTTGATACCATATTTGGTGCAATTTCCCAAGGGGACAAATGCTTGGAAACCAGAGTTGCAAAACCTTGAAGAAATTTCATAGAAATCAGAAAGAAAATCAGAGAAATTCCATAGCATGGTGCAGCAGATGAGCTTTTTAAGTTAGTATACAGTGTCTTACTGTATAGCTTTTGAGTTGTTTGCCCAGATACATATTCAAATTCTTTACCTTTATAAAATAAAAAAAAATAAAAAAAAAAAACGGTGAGAGAGAGAAAGAGAGAATGGTGTTACCACCTTAAGAGGAATCCTTCCCAAATATACAAAGTGCAAGAGTTGTAGAAAAAACTTTACTTTTCACTAAAATTTAAATAAATGAGATGGTATCTTTTTTTGGTAATAAATAAAAAAAGAAGATTTTATGAAAGAAAAAGAGAATACAACAAGGTGATAAGCCATCACCCACAAAAGGCCAAAGCCCAGAACCCAAACCACCAATATCTATTTAAAAGAAACTATATCAGAGTTGCAATGGCTTGAATAAATTTCACAAAAAAAGGAAAGGAAACTAGGGAAATAGAGAAAAAGAAGAGGGAGGAGACAGAGAGAGAATGGTATTTCTACCATAAGAGGATTCCTCCCTGTAAGTACATAGATTTTAGGTCCTATGGAGAATGCACTGAAGACACTTAAACAAGAGACCACAGTGCAATCTCATCGTGCCCACAAGCCCAAATTTCTGTGCTCAAAGAACAAAAGAAATGTGCTGAAGAACACCCGGGCATGACTAACATAACCTGAAAACCCCCACAGCGCATCCCTACCTCAACTTCAAACCACAAACAGGTGGAAACATTTGTGGTGGAACACGTTGGACTGTGCCCCCCAGCACAGTGCAACCGGGCCTGACCCGAACGTCACTCATCCCATGATTTAATGCATCAGCGCAGTAGTTTCCCACACTGTCGCTCAAGATCACCAAAACATTACAGCGCAATAGTGCAACACACTCAAACAACCTACAACAACGCGTAGCTTGAGCGAGCGTTGCAACGTAGTAGCCTAGCATACTAGGAGAGCCGTGATGACAAACCAGTGTATCAATGCTTCAACTGAATATTTAAAGGCAAGAGAGGCTTCTAGAAGATGGGTTGTAACCGAGCTCATGCTCGCATGCGGACCCCAAGAGAAAGGGCGGGAGCTCTGATCTCAGGATCCCCATGGTAACATGTGGTGAAACCCTCTTTGTGAACCCTCTGTCTCATATCTAACCGACTAACAAACTTTCCCGCCTTGGGGAAAGTCTCCTTTCTTATTGCGTGACTTCCTATTCGATAGGCTAAAGCTCTCCTCACAGATTCAATATCATCTTGTGTGTAAACTCTACCCGTTGTTTCCTTAGAACATCCATTAAAGCCCTTCCCTAAGTTTTCCACAACCTCCATCTTCTTTCCTCTTCCTCTCTAAAGCCATCTACCGTCTTTCAGGTAGACCCCTATATAAACAAATTCTAAGAGTTGCAAAAAAACACTTCATTCAAATTCATTCTTACTAAATTCAAAATAAATGAGAACATAGCTATTCATAAAGAGACAATGTTCTCTTTACAAGAAACCTTAATACTAGCTTGCTACTCCAGCAACCTAATAAGACAGAAAATAATAACTAACAACTAAAATGGAAAAGCACAAAAAATATCCCCAAGTGTTTTCTGAAATATTCTCTTGTTGGAATCTTTTGATTCTAGTTTATAGCATTGATCTTGACCATGGGCTGAGTATAAAGGGCAATGGCCTTAAGTGATGGGACTGGCCCCAAAAGAGTTGGTAGGCCCTACCTAGTTAAACTGGACTTGTACTCGGTAGAATCAGGATCTACTGCACTTGTTTGTGCTGAACTTGTCATGCACATGCATTGGGTCTGTGATTGGCATCCCATTACACATATGTAAATATCCATAAGCATGAGACCACACATGTAATGGGACACCTGCCACGAGAAAGTGCTAGACTTACTAGGGTGGGCCTGCATCACCAATGGTAGCATTAGTTCAAGTTGAAAATTCGAGGAAAGCAAGAGGCAAACCAAAAGGAAAGTTGATTGTAGTGATGATTTGAAACTAGAGTTTAAAGAAAGCATTTACTTCTAAAATGATTATAATCACAAAGCAGTAGAAAGGATTTGTTTTCCCAGGCCCAAAGAGTTCCAACTTCCAATAAGGCAAGAAGAAGAATGATGATGATGATGATGATGATGATGATGATGATGATGATGATGACGTAAATGACAACAATGACTATATATTTTCACTTTAGAATAGAGATAGACTAAATCAGGAATCTACAATGAAGGCAAGGAGTTAAATTTTGACCAAAAAAAATCAAAGTTTCAGAACTTTGTTCCATTCTCAGGAGTGGCCAGAATGAGATATACATGGATACAAAATCCATAAATTTTCAATTATAAAGAGAGAAATAATAAAATAAACTTAGATAAAGATGAGAATTGATGAGGGATAATTTGATCTTCCAATGACATCATGACACCACGTAAACAGGCCACTCTGGACACTTCACAACTGCACCAGCGACCTTGGCACCACCTCGATAGACCGAACTGCGAACAGCTAGGCAGGACCTCAGGTCAGTGTAAGAGGCGACCTGCTTCCACTGAACTACACCGGCCTCAATATGACATCAGGTCGGCATGAGAGGCGACCCGCTTCTGCCGACCTGAACCGAGTTCAGCTAGTGACCTGCCTAACGTGCTGAGTGACCTCCTCCTTAAGCGGGCTATCGTCTCTAACTTCCCTGGGATCATGACACCACGTCAGAAGAGCCGATTATCACCCCGCCCACTTTATAAGCACTACCCACTTACACAAAGTCCACCTCCAGACCAGACGAGCCGGAGATCCCAGACGCATTTTGTGAGGCTCACAGCAGCCCACCAATATAAGGGCCTCATCTCCAACCTCAGAAGGTACACGTGATTTAGCTCTCAAGCACTCTAGCTCTCTTGCATTCTTGCAATCACATCTCCTGTTCGTTGACTTAAGCATCGGAGTGCCCACCCCGGGTCACACTCTCTCTCTCTCTCTCTCTCTCTCTCTCTCTCTCTCTCTCTCTTGCAGCTTGACTAGGCGACCTACTCAGTCCGACATCCAAGCTGTCTGCCAGCAGAGAGCACCACATCGTGCATCGTCAAGAGTTAAGAATGATAAGAACCTAAAACTAAAATAACTAATTGTGTTGTTAAGACGTTTAAAAAAAACTTGAAATTTCAATGAGCTAGACAAAGGGTTATTGTATTACTGACCAAAAACAAATTAGCAAATTTGCATTGCAACGTCCCTCAAGGCCTCAACTCACATGAGTGTTGTCTCTGACTTACATATATTGCTCCCTATCCCAAATGTCCTGCCTACCTTATATCATACTTATTGTGACATCATATGGCATCACAATGCTCCTTGCCTAAAAGTCCTGGTCTTACTCTTTTGCCCTAAGGTTATCATTGTCTTATTCTTGCTCTCATCATGTTCATCAGATATAGCTAGATACATAACATAAAGTTGCAATGGTTAAAACAGATATTCAACCCATGGAAAACCTTAGAGAAATGCAACTTCAACCCCCAGAGCTCGAATTTCTTATCTTGACATCACAAACACATCAGCATGTCCAAATAAGACAAAATAAAAAATTATTAAAAAAATGAATTCTATCAACTGATCACATCCCGATTCAATTAGAACACAATAAGTAGAACCTAAGAGAGGTCGAACTCCAACTCACCCCGGGAAGCGTTCGCTTGTTATGCCACGCATTAACAGCCTTATCTGCTTCCTGCCTCGACGGACAGATCAGAAAACAACATCCTGTGAAATCGAATTCAAACAACATAAATAACAGGCAGTAGGATCTAAAGTGGAAACCGATACATTCTGAGCTACAAAATCCCAAGCATATAGAAGAAATCGTTCAGATCACGCATCGCGATCGGTCGAGACAAATGGCGGAATAATCAAAATGCAGAAAGAAATACAAAGTTAAAAGCTCAAAACTGAATTTCCCGGACCTCTTGAAGCTCGAGTTGTCTTGTCCTTAATGATGTTGACTTCGTCTACCAGAGCAACCTCCTTGAACATTGCAAGAAGCTCAGCTTCAGTCATGTTCTTGGGAACCTGACCTACGAAGAGCTTAACGCTCTCCCCGCTAGGCTTCTTGCTTTTCGGCGCTTCCTCCATTGGTGCCGAGCTTCGCTCCCTGCACAGCTCTGCAATTCCTTGCAACCGGAGATCTTTCTTCTTCTCCTCTCCTTCCTTCTAATTCTAAACAAGTATTCGCTCGTTCTTGTTGGTGGAAAATGAAACCTCTCTCGAGGGGCAAACTTGGATCTTTATAAATTCCAATTGTGGTTTGAAGTCCGTAAATACCCCGGAACTTGAACATAAATACGGAAATGACCTACTATTTTGTCTACGCGGTACATATGAGAAGTAACTGACGGACAGAGATACATTTGGGTCCTGGATTTAGGAAATTTACGAACTGGAGACTTGCTTTTTCTCTTGACAGAAATACCCCTGCGGCGTTTTGTTCTAACAGCGTGGCATTGAAAAGTTTGAATTTATTGGACAGAAAAAGAAGTCGAGCACTTGAAGGCTGAAGCCGCTCTTTTTTCTATTCGAAAAAGAGAAGCTGGATCCTGGATCCAAATCCAATCATCCAATCCAATGAGGAGCTCCCCACATGGAAGTTGATTTTCTACTTCAGATTGGAATCTACCTAACACTCACTCAGAGTCAGGCCCCACCTATATTAACACGTGGCATGATTATTTTATGTACAGGTATCGATAGCGTGTCACACCGTATTGTAGGACATGTATGGGTTTTTTAAGGTTCCCAATACGTTAAATACAAGGATTTAGGAATTAGGATTAGGACAAATCACCATGTTCAACGGTTCAGAGCCTGAAAGCTGAAACAATTTCAATCCATTACCATCGCCCTTTTAAATTGCGCAATGGTTACTCCAAAGTCCAAACCGTGCTTAAGTATATAGCTGTAAATGCGTTGGATCTAGTTTCGGACAGGCTGTACCATTCCTAAATCGGTTTCACTCCATGGACCAACCCAAAACCATCCTATTGACAATCGGGTCTGACCTGATTAGACCTGAAATCCATAATTATCTATGATATATATATATATATAATAATTTGAAATTTTAATTTTGAATAAGAATAAATTTATATTGATAAAAAAAGTGCTTTAACGAAAAATATCTCATGCATAGTCTATAAAACATACCTTTTAAACATAAAACATAACCAAAAAATCATGAGAAAAGCAGAGCAGAGGCCTTTATATAGTTGATGATGATGGGCTTTTGGCGTGGATAGAGCTGATGGCACAACTTTATGTATATCGAACATTGATGGCACAAGGGCCGAATTAGAACTTTGCCCCCAATTGCTGCTGCCGGAGGACAGACTCAGTGTTTTTGGTAATTGAGTGAGGGTCAGATCGGGCACATTCTAGTGGAGGGCACTCCAGGGCTGTGCACGTTTGTCCCAATTCCCAAATTTAAGGATCCGTTTGGTTCATTTGGTTAACAATTGGAATTGGAATTGGAATTAAAATAAATCTTGAGATCGGAATGTTCCATTTCCCTCACCTGTTTGGCCCAGATGGGAATTAAAATCCGAATCAGTTATGAATTCTCATTCTCTAGGAAATGGGAGGGAATGGTCCATTTCTTCTGATTAGAGAGTGTCATTTCACAAGGAATAGGAATGATATTCCGATTTCTTCCAATCAAATAATTTGGACCATTCCAGACCAAGGTTCAAAATATTGATATATCGGTATGGATGTATTGGGTGAATCGGTACTGTTTTTTTTTTCTGAAACTGGTTCAGGGGGGTCAGTTTAGGTCACCTCCACCCTCTGAACCATTCAGACTCCCGATACACCCACTATAGGGGCGTATTAGAGGGGTCCCAGAACGATACGCATCAGCCTATATGAACCGATACGTATCGATACTTTGAACCTTTTTTCCAGACCCTATTCCCGTAAACCAAATAAACCCTATTATGAAGAATCTATCATACCCCTATTACTACCAAATGTTATCAATCGGTCGTTGATCCAGCCAGTGGGGTCAGTGTTCCGGTGACTCGGTCACAATCCTAGTTATAGTCAACCGTACAAAAAAATTAAAAATGTTGATTCGGTCGACGACCCATCAACCTAGACAGAATTGTCGATCTATGTAGATCCATTGACAAAATAGGTTGAGTCATTGACCCAGATGATTTAAATTTCAATCACCAACCTAATGATCTATAGGAAAAAGTTGTCCAATCTCATTAACTGCAACTAGAGAGGCATTTGATAATTGCTGAATGGACACCAAAAGCGTAATGTAAAGAAGAACCCAAACTTAAAAAATGGCTTGAATTAGGGGTGTTGTCAATATATCATTAAAATTTCCTTCAAGTTGTCAAGATTGTCATTTGGCAGTTGGCACCCCTCCAAATAGGAAGCGCAGGATCATACCTATAAAATTGTAAAAGTGTAAGTTAAAAGGTGGTGGTATAGGTAGTGTGCTGTTCCAACACCTTTCCAACATGATCACTGCACATTTCATACATGGCAGGTCCTACATTTTTTGTGGGTTCCAATGTATAGGAATGCATTTTGTTTCTACGAGATCCCGGGGGCATTGACATTTAGTACCCAAATTTTCATTTGTCACAACTCACAAAGAGCTACATTGTACTTTCAAATTCCAACACTAGGCTCCTGTGTTGGCATTCCATCAGTTTTGAATTTTTATGAGACCACTTTGCCCTCTCGTTATTGCATATCCAAAACTCAAATTTTGAAATCTCTTTCTCCTTCTTCTTTTCATTTGTTTAAGACAAAATGAAAAAGAGTCGAAAGAAATAGCATATCCATAATAAAATCGGAAACTTGGACTTTGAAGATAGAATAAAAGAGAGGGAAGAGGTTCAAAAAGTGATGGAATCCTAATGGTGGGAGAAGAGTGTTGGAATCTGAAAATACAGGTAGCTCTCTTTAGTAAATGAAAATTCGAAGACCTAAGCTTCACTACATCCAAATTACCAAGTGGTTTTTGTTCGGGTGAGAGTTGAGCTGACCAAGAATGTCATGTAGCAACTTTTGTGGCCGCTCTTTTTCTCTAGCCACGTTGACGCCACGAGTTACAAAAGAGCATGACTAAGAAGGAATGCCCTGTATAGACAAGGAAGTGGACTCCGTCGGGACAACGAAACCTCCCGAAGACCTCGACGGACAACCTCATCTCAACAACCCTAGAAGCCCTATCCACCTAGGACACGGACAACCAATTATAAATAGGTATTCCTCACTCGAGGTAAGGGACTCTTGGAAGAACACTCTTTAAATATTTCTACATTATCTCTTCGGCTCAAACTAGCATTACTTCAACCTACTCAGCCTGGCCACTTCTTTCTCTACCCAACTAACTTGAGCGTCAGAGTACATACTTGGGGAATAACTACTCGGGTCTCTAACCTTTCTCCTGGTTGCAAACCTCAGTATGTGACTTCGTCTTTCCACATCGGCCTCGTCTGATTGGCAGGATTATCTGATTGTGACCTCGATTCGGAACACCTCGGATCGAATAGCATCATATTGGCATCGTCTATGGGAAGTGTACAAAAAGCCATTTCCCAAACACCTTTTCACGCACTTAAAGCAACTATGCCTAAAAACACATCCAACCACTCCAGAGCATGTTCCCCATCTCAGAGATCCCGCTCAGTTGGCAGCTCTCCACCTCGGTAGCCCCAACATTAGATTGTGGTCGACCTTGCGCAATTCCAAGCCATGCAATAGAAAGTCGACCACATCCTAGCCATGATGGAGACGCTAGGGAAACCAGCTCACCCCTCCCCAAGCTACATGCCCTACCACGTAGGCACCTACTATAGCCAATCCTCACAACGAGGACCCCAAAAGGCGCCACACAGACAAGTACAGGGCCTAGTTTGACCGCGAATGACTACAGCCATCCAGAAGACCTGACTCCCTAGCCCGGCCTCGTGCACATGACGCCCACAATAGATCCCTTCACTCCGCCCGGGTGCCAGTGAAAGAACGGCTCGGCCAATGTCTACAGCAACCACCAATCTCGATAGTCGAATCTAGCTTGGTCTAAGATCGGCCTGTAATTCCAAAAGGGGAGAAGTCTGCGAACATGGCCCTAGTCAACAAAGATGCTAAGATCAAAGAACTAAGAGAGTGGCTAGCCAAACTACAGCACAACCAAGTGGTATAGAAGTGCTTCCCTTCCGACGGCTCAACCCACAGAGTAGCACCACGGTCAATAGCCTGCCAAAGAGCTCGTCTTCATCCAAGAGATCGTCGACAAGCTCCCTCTAGCTAGATGGTGACCTCCTCAGCTCAAGAAGTACGATGGAGGCTTGGACCCCAACAACCACATTGAGGGGTTCAAAGCGATAATGATGTTGTAGGCTCCTCCGAAGGCCTCATGTGCAAGGTATTCGTCGCCACCCTCCACGGAGTCACTAGAACTTGGTACGCCTCCCTTCCTCCATGGTCCATATCCTCCTAGGAGTAGTTGGAGACACAGTTCCTGGTGCAGTTCACCACTAGCCAAAGGCATCGGAAGACATCAATCAACCTCATGCAATTGCGGCAAAGGAAATGAGAGACCTTGAGGGAATACTTGGCGAGGTTCAATGCCAAGGTCCTCTAGGTCCGAGCTCTAAACCAGTCAGTAGCTATGAATGCCAACATGAGCGAACTGCGCTCCTCAGTGTTCAACTTCTCATTGCAAAAGAACCCTCCGCCCAACAAACTAGCCTAACTCTAGGCTAGTCAACTCGAAGAAATTAAAGTTCCTTAATAGGATCGTAGAGCCCTTCCACGCCTAGTCACAACTGAGCACTACACTCCTTGACTTCAGAACTAGGAGAGTGGTGTTCAGGTGATAGTTGAGTTGGCTAAGGATGCCACGTGGCAACCTCCACGGCCGTCCTCTCTCTCTAGCCACGTCGACGCCACGTGTAATGGAAAAGCACGACTAAGAAAGAGTGTCCTACAAGGACAAGGAAGTGGACTCCACCGAGGAAGAGGAAACCTCCCGAAGACCTCGACGGACGACCTCATCCCGACAACCCGGGAAGCCCTTTCGATATTCCCTGTTCGAGGTAAGGGACTCTTGGAAGAACACTCTTTGAATACTTATGCACTATATCTCTTCAACTCGAACCAGCATTACCTCAATCTGCTTGGCCCGACCATCTCTTTCTCTATCCAACTAACTTGAGCATCGGAGTACCTACCCAGGGAATAATTAATCGTTTCTTTGACCTTTCTCCTGATTGTAGATCTTAGTGCGCGACTTCATCCTTCCACCTCGGTCTCGTCCAGTTAGCAAGATTATCTGATTGTATTATCTATTCGAAACACCTTGGATCGGGCAACATAGTTTTCTGTATTTTAACCTGTTTATGTTGAATTCTTTTTAGCATTCTGATTTGTAGTTTCCACTCTTATTCCAGCAGTTATCACATGTTTTTTAGTCTATTCCATTTCTTGAGAGATGTTTTTTGAGAAAACAATGCTACATTGGCATGCCATTTCTCAAACAATGTTTCTTTTTCTATTTGTTATCATTGATGTTGCTGCCACATAGACATTTTTTCAATGCCATATCAGCATATTATTGTTAGCAACAACAAAAAAACACTCGTACCATACATTTCCCAATTTCTAAGGCGTAGTCTGAGCATTGCTGATGTGGCATGAAGAAATTGCATCGGTTAAAAACACCTACTATATGAACATTAGAATACAAGATTTGTGGAGGTTAAAGAAATATTAATAACCATTCCAACCAGGTGCTGTAGGGATTTTGCTATAATGCCTGCTACTTGGTGCTGCTAGTCAATGTAGACAGGGATAATATGTAATATTGACTTTTTCCTTGTTAATTTCTGGCTCTAACTTCCATCTCACAAAATTACATTCGGTGAGGATTTTTAAGAAGATTGTTCAATTATCAGGTGAAAATTAGGTACTGTAAAAATTGAAATTAATTAAGGTTGTGTTTGTCTCTTAAATGGATACAAGATTTTTTTTAGTGAAACATCTTCACTTATTATTTCTGACTTCTTCACAGCAAAAACCATTGAACCTCACAATGCCTAGACTATATCCAACCTTTCCACATGTTACATGTGAACAAACAGCAGCAACAACTTAAAGGAATTCCAAGTTCTCTTGGAAGTTGGAACTACTAATCCAACTGAAATATAACTTGAATATTTCAGCCAGCATAAAATATCTTCTCTCCATTTTTTCTTGAATCAAATGGAATTCTGAATAAAATTAAACCATCTTATTTGATCTTGAGGCTTAATTTTGGAAGGAGTAAATGCAAATATGTAGAGTGCAAAACTTTAAATTTTGTATGTATTTGCATTTATACTCTTTCTAAATTAAGCCTCAAGATTATTTGATTTTATTCAGAATTACACTCGGGTAAAAGGGAAGAATTTAATTTTACTTGTAAAAAAAAAATATTGGAAAAAAATGGGCTTTAAGCATTATTCCATCATTTCTTTTAGCCACGTGGAAAGATGATATGGTTGACTAACTATTCATGTCAATATGTAATGTGTGATTCTTTGGAGTCAGAATATTACTATCACCCATGTCACCACACATAATATGTATGGTTGGCCATAGAAATGGCAATTTTGACCCCAACCCATTTGACCCACCCAACCCATTCACCTTGGAATCCACCAGTACCCACCCAATCTATTGGTGGGTCATATATGGATCGACTAACCCATTAGGGTCGGTGAAAAGGGTGGGTTGGGTTGAGGGTACCCATTAGGGTCAGGATGGGATGGGTTGCGCGGGTCAAGATGGATTGGGCCAAAGTCAGCTCTATCTATATTTGCCAAATCTCAAAAAATAAAAGTTGCAAAGATTTGAACTCAAGCCTCCTACCGTGCTCACACCTCATTACACTTCCAACCCACCATGACACATTTAATTTTGAGATTAAAAGTGAAGTAAAATAAATTTTATTAACTTTCATGTTAACATGCAATTTTACACAAAAACACTTTTACAAAAGCAATTTTATGAAAAAGACTTTTATGAAAACACTTTTACACGAAAGCACTTTTATAAAAGTACTTTTATGAAAGTACTTTTACAAAAGTATTTTATGAAAGTACTTTTACAAAAGCACTTTACGAAAGTACTTTTACGAAAAAACTTTTATGAAAGCATAAAATAACTTTTATAAAAGTACTTTTACAAAAGCATTTTTACAGAAGTACTTTCATAAAAGTACTTTTGTGAAAGCACTTTTATAAAATTTATGCATTGTTTTTGCATTTTCTGCAATTTTTTTGTTATTTTCTGCATTTCCTGTAATTTTTGGTATTTTTCTGCATTTTCTAAATTTTTTGGTGCTTTTTTGCATAATTTGTGTTTTTCATGCATTTCCTATAATTTTCTGGTATTTTTACATATTTTCTGATTTTTTATGCAAAAGTTCTGATTTCTTTTTGTAATTTTTTAGTATTTTTTGTATTTTCGTAATTTTTTGGTATTTTACTATTTTCTGCATTTATCTACAATTTTTGCATTTTCGGGTATATGAGTTAACTTAACTCGTTTTTTGTCACGTGGCAATCTTTAGAGATATTATTCTCTGAAATTTTATTATTTTGGATATGCGGACCATCCTGACCAACTTGTGTATTTATAAGTGAGAGTAGGTGGGTCAGTATGGGTGAGTGTAGTTAAGGGTCAATATGGATGAGTCAAGTGGGTCAATATGGGTGGGTCAGGGTGGATTATGGTTAGGATTGATGATGGGTCATGGTGGGTTGGTGGGTCAATATGAGTGGATTGGTATTCAACCCTTACCCAACCCAACCCAATCCAATCCATCCATTTGCCACCCCTTTGGCCAAGTTCTTATAATGGGCCCCACACATGATATGCAGATACATATCACATTGGAATGTGTTGGAAGGGACTTCCGTTGGCGGGAGATGGATTTGGACTCAAATTCTCGGCTTTGAGTTTCCCTACCACAAAGAACTGTAGATTGATGCAAGTAAAGAGTGTGCTAACAGGTTGACAACAAGGCATCCAACCATTGACATCTTCTGTGTTAGTTTCATTGTATATTGGAGTCCCATAACGCCCCACAGCACATCCCAACTGTGTATTGGGAACATCTCCAGATGATATTCCCAATACATGGGGCGTTATAGGGCATTATGGGAATATCTCTCGATGATGTTCCCAATATATGGTTGGGATATATTGTGGAGCATTATGGGAATATCTCTCGATGATGTTCCCAATACACTGTTAGGATGTGCTGTGGGGCGTTATGGGGCACCCCCTTTTGGAGTGCTGATGTGAACTTTGTATATCAAGGTTTTTAAAATCGACCTAGAGAACGAACCGGTTAGGGGTCCGGTTATCGTGTCGAACGGTCTGTCCATTCCGACAAAAAAATTAAAAAATTTAAAAAAAATAAAAAAATGATCAAAACCGTTGAATGGTCAAACGATTCAACTGCCTAGATCAGCGGTTTACTGACCAAATCAACATTTTTTTTTTTGCAAATATCTGGTTTTGAGAAAAAACAAAACCAATCACCTGCCTGATTCCCGGTTTTCCCATTTGATCGTTCAGTCCAGTCCGATTTGAAAACCATGCTGTATATTGTCATTTATGGAAAATATTCCCAATCCAACCATCTTGTCAATGTATTAACACTTTAACAGGCTTTCCTTTTGTTGGTAGCAATAATTCAATCTCATTCACATCCTATGGCAATGGATAAATTACTTGTCCAGGAAACATCATTGGCTATCAATCATATCAAACAAAGAGCAACATAAACCATCATGTACTGTAGTTGATCCAATTCAGGACTGCTTTCCCTTTCAAGACATTCACTTATAACTAACATCTATCTATTAGTGTATAATGTCAGCGTTAGTCTTGACTCCACGTCCAGGCCATAAAAGAATCAAAATATTTCAATATAGTATCATATAATATCAATGCTTGTTGTTTAAATATTGGATAAAAGACTTAAACCACCCTTGGTATTTCTGAAATATCCCCCAGGGGACAAAAACCTCCCCAGCATGGTTTTTAAAATTGACCTGGAGATCGAATCAGTCATGGGTCCGTTACCGGATCGAATGGTCCGATCGTTTAATGACAACAAATAAAAAAAATTAAAAAGAAATAAAAAAATGGTTAAAACCGTTCGAACAGTTTGAATGACTAACCACCCGGTTCAGAGGTTTGCTGATCAAAATCAATGGCTTTTTAAGAAAATTCAGTTTTGGGGGAAACAGAACCGGTCCCGATTTTTCCAGTCTGACCATCCGGTCCGATCCGTTTTTGAAAACAGTGCTCCCCAATATGCTGACATTAGCGGACAAAAACCTCCTCTTAACTTTCCATTCGTATCTGTTATACATGACTAGACCTGTTCATGGGCCGGGCTCGGGCCGGGCTTTGACTCTTTATTAACAGAAAACTGTTAGGCCCGAGCCCGAGCCCGGCCCGACCAACGGGCCTACAACTTGGGCCCGAGCCCGGCCCTGATGAAAAGCCCGAAGCCCGAGCCCGAGCCCGAAGCCCGACCTAATAAAAGAAATTCAAAATTTTCTGACATTTTCTATTTTAATTTAAATGTTTTTTTCCCCTATTTAAATGAACAATGGGTCTACAAGTGAATCAATGACCTCAAATCAAAACATTTATTCAAATAGACATCACATAGGGTTTTTACTTAGGTTTAACTATAGGTCGGGCCGGGTTTACTTAAGTTTAACTATAAGTCGGGCCGGGCCGGGCTATTTTGGCAAAGCCCGAGCCCGGCTCGAATTTTATGTGGGCCGGGCTTTTTGGCCCGAGGTTAAGCCCGTGGGCCAAAAATCTTGTTCAAGCCCGTCCGGGGGTCGGGCCGGGCCGGGCCGGCCCGTCGGGCCACCCAGCCCATGAACAGGTCTATACATGACATAATGTGCAATTTAAGTTTTTTGAAAATCTCAAATTTGTCCTTATAGGATAAAAAATACATTTGCATCCATCGTTATTTTTCAAATTTTTTAGGAGGACAATATACTAACTGTAACACGAGCTCACTCATTGTTGTTCCTGATAGAGAATGGACCCAATTAATGAACAATTAATCCTCCATCGCCTATTGCATCCCACTTTACAAACCAATAAAGGTGATGCAAATGACTATCAAAATGGGTCGTTTCTAGCATTTTGGATCAACAATTTACCCGTTGCAGCGTAATTCCATAACCATTCCATACTTGGTTGTTCAATAAAACCCATCTCAATGAGGGGGGTTTTAGTCCGAGGGGGTTTTAGTCCAATTAGAAACCCCAATCGTGATCCAGATAGTCTCGTATGGTATTTGTGCTATTTTTTTTTTTTTATTTTGTGAGTACTATCTAATTTTAATTTTCATCTCACGAGTCAATATATGCAAGTAATTTGCAAAACAAAAGAAAACAACCCCAAGGGGTGCCCATTCACTTCATAACTCAATGAGTTTTCCGTAAATAATTTGCAAAGACTCGCTTCTCTCTAGTTTTAAAAGTCGGATGGGACTTGAGAACTTCCTCCACTAACCCAATGGGTAGGCATTGAAACCTAGAAGTTGAAGAATCAAAGACTTTTGTGTTGTCTATAATTAAGCAGAACATACAACGTTATTTATTTTCAGGTGAAGGGACAGGTTAGTAAGCCATCACATCCCATTTCTTCCCTGACTTTAAAGCTTCAGTGGTTTTATTTGAAAATTTAAAGAGTGATGAAGGGTAAAAATGTCTTTTGATGTATTTTGTCAAATATAACGACATGTTGTTCTAACGGGAAAGTCGGAAGTTTAAGTCCTATAAAAGATTAGAGGGGAGGTTTAAATCTTTTACCCTTAAATATTTTACTTATGGGTTTCATGGGTAAGATAAGGTTTTAAAAATCAGACTGAACACAGAACTATTATGGGGACTGGTTTTCGAGTCAAACGGTTTGAATGAATGATTAATTCTGATTTAAAAAATTAAAAAATAATTAAAATAAAAATGGTCAAAACTATTGTTCGGGTCAACGGTTCAACCACCCAGGTCAGTGGTTCACGGGGCAAATCAATGATTTTTGACCCAAGAGAGGTTTCAGGGTGAAATGGAACTGGTTGCCTGATCAGTTCCCTGGTCAATTGGCCCAACTATCTGGTGTAGTTCAGTTTTCAAAAACCATGGGTGAGATGTTCTGAACCAATGCCAAGCAAAGCCAACATATTATAATTGCTAATAAGAGAAGTAAAAGTATTCACACACTTAATTACAATATATATATATATTTTTTTTAAATTCTGAAACCAAAGATTGCTGATTTTGAAACCAAAAATTAATAATAAATAATGCAGCAAATACTATAGCCACAAAAATTGGCCAAGCCAATCACTAGGTAAGCAACCTACATGATGGGATTCCTTATAAGCAAAAACTCTACACACTCTCTAAGTGTGAGAACCCAGTCACCAATAGGGAATATTTTTCCATAAATTTAATATACACGTAGATGTAGGGGTGTCAATGGACCGGTTTTAAGTTGGACCCTGTCCAAATCAAAATCAATTTGAATAGATTGAATGGACCAATATGACAAATTGAATTAGACCAGTCCAAACTTAATGGTCCAAAACATTTATTGGATTGGACTGGACCTGGTCCATCTGTAATGGATTCCTATTGGATTGGGTTGGAATGAACCAATATCTAGTCCATTGATAAAAGATAAGAGCACAAGTGTCAATGGACTAGGTTTGGGTTGGAACAAGTCTAAATTAAAACCAATTTGAACAGATTGGACTGTCCAGACATTGAATTGGACTGATCCAAAATGGTTTAAAATATTCATCGGATTATATTGGACTTGGTCCATCTATAATGGACTCATATTGGCCAGATCGGATTGGACCAAATTTGATCCAATTGACACCCCTACACACATGTATGGAAGATGTTTTCAATGTGTGATTGGATGATATGTAGGCAGAATTTTTGGTTTAAGAAGATCTTTATCCAATGAAAAATTTTGGGAAAATTCCCAATTAGTACCCTGCATTTTGGGTCTAGTGCGATTTTGGTCCCTAGACTTTAAAACACGATAATTCAGTACCCAAACTTTCAAAATGTGCCAATCTAGTAACTGCCATTAAATGGAATATGAAAATACACAAATGCCTTTCGGGTGTCATTTAAGTTTCTTTACCAACCATTCAAATGCCCTTCTCAAAACTAAAACATTGTTCATCATCTTCTTCTTCAAGAAGATAAAATAGAGGTATAAGTTTTTGGTACAATTTTGCAAGGGAATGGTAATGATTTGACTCCTACAAAAACCAAACGACTCCCCTTAAATCCCTAGTTAATGAATGTGGCAAGTGTTGAAACCCAAATGGGTTTGGGGTTGTTCACCATTGCTTCAGTTCAATCTTAATTCCTAAGGAAGAAGATGATGAACAATATTTTAAAGGGTAATTTTGACATTTTCAAAATTTTTAAATTGCACATGTCATCACGTGATACACATAACTGACAGCTGGTTAATGATAGGTACTGGATTTGTATATTTTGAAAGTTTGGGTACTGAATTATCGTATTTTAAAATTTTAAAACCAAAGTGGCACTAGACACAAAATACAAGGTACTGTAGTAGGATTCGACCTAGCTCCACATAATAATGCAAGAGATAAGTAATGATTAATAAAAGGGCAAATTTCTTAAACTATCCTTATGGTTTAGCTAATTGACTAAGTATACCCCTCCTGTTTGACTATTGTCTAGTGCTACTTCTACTGTTTCGGAAAACTACCATTATCGTTAAAATATTAACAGAAGGGCTGATATGCTCATTTAGCCCTTAGGTCAAATTGAAAGTTCCCCTGGTTCTTGTTAATCTTCCTCGATTTGTCTTCATTGCCCAGGTCCAGATCTGGGTTCCTTCATCTAAGATGGGGTGGGTAGGTATGGAGGAGCTTTGAATAAATGCATATTTGAGCGGAGAGCTTTGAACATATGCATAACAACCTCTCTCTCTCTCTCGCCTTTTTTCATCACCGTCATTGTTGCAAGTTGCAGCAGTGGCAGCGGACCCCTCCACATCTGACCTCTCTCTCCGTCCCCTTTGTTCTCTCTCCCTCTCGC
This sequence comes from Nelumbo nucifera, assembly GCF_055504915.1. Lineage (NCBI taxonomy): Eukaryota > Viridiplantae > Streptophyta > Magnoliopsida > Proteales > Nelumbonaceae > Nelumbo > Nelumbo nucifera. The sequence goes on along the minus strand of NC_142652.1, from coordinate 86,142,845 downwards.
CCCTGTTTCGTTCTTTGAGATGATTTTTTGTGGGACAAGTCACCTAGAGGAGGAAGAAGTAGAAAACATCATTAAAATTGTAGATCTACGCTAGATCTAGACTGACTGTTAAATTAGTTAACGAGTTAGATCTAGTTGTTTTTTTGTTTTAATATTTGTCTCCTGTTATAGAATCTACAACTCAAACTATAAGAATGGATAAAAATCTGATTGTATTGCCATTCATTTGTGCAATTCTTTTGTTGAATCTGATTTGTGAAAATTTTATCCTATTTGATAGTTGGGCCCGCACATACATACTAGATGCTCGAAGAAATTGAAATCCCCTTTTATCTCTTTGTGTTTTTATTATTAAAGTAAAGAAAAAGAAAGAATTAGCTTAGGTCGTGGTTTCTGCCGCTGCCATCTTTGTGTGAGTTAAGTTAGCTAAGATATTGGAAAGATTTGTGGCCAATCAACCGATATAATAAAAGAGGTTATCACGCGACTAATTCTGCTAGATTAGCTGTAAGTTTTTGTGGTATTATAGTCGAACCTTAGTTAGGATTTAAAAACATTATCTGGTGAACTATTATCTAGATGAACAGTTTAATTGTTCTCTCTCTCACCCCTGTTTCATCATCGCCGACCCTTCCACATCCATGCTTGAACCCTATAGAGTGGAGGTGCCTCTATCGGGAGCCGTCTTTGGTGAGATTGAGGCTTGGAGAGAACCAACTAAAAGAGGGATAACTCTTTTTGCCATCAAGATGGACTTTTTCTTCACCACAAAGTGGTGCTTCTGGGTTTTCATTGGTAAATTGGCAGGAGGTGCTGGTGGCTCTCTTGAAGAAGACTGTGAAGGAGGAGGAGGAGAAGAGGGAGAGGGAGAGGGATGAAGGGTAAAATTGGGTTTAAAAAATTATATGTCACATGTGACGGAATATTAATGGATACTAATGATAAGGGTAGAGCTAATCAATTGTCAGAAGCAGTAAATATAGCATTAGGCAATAGTCAAACATAAGAGGTATATTTAGTCAATTAGCTAAACCATAAAGGTAGTTTAAGAAATTTGTCCTTAAAGCTTCGTTTGTTTGCGATGCAATACCTCGGTTTGCGTTTACGAGTGTTTATTTGAAATATAAAAAAATAATGATTATCAGAGCAAAAATATATTTGCTGACACTTTTGCACTCTGAAAATAGAGCATTACTGTACCTATTTTTTGGATACAATTTTGTGTTCTAGTGATAATTAACTTTTTGACCAAAGTTAGCATAAGATAATTAGAGCATTTATTGATGAGCCCACACTTTTACATCGATTTCAACCAAATATGATGAATGCAAAAACAATTTAAAATGTAAACCATATTTACATTCATAAACCGAAAAATAGATAAATATGTAACATAGTATTTGAATTTACATTGCTGTCGGTATATATATATATTTGATATTTGACACAAAACACAAACTACCTGGCTAACATGCCAATCGAGCAACCACACAGTTTGGCTTCTGAGCAAAATATGAGAAACGAAGATGAGAAGAAAGGATAATTTGGGTAGTATCGCGTGTAGGTAGCGATAGAAAGATAAGTGTGCCAGGCTGTCCCTTCAATACTCTTCTTGTTTTTTTTTTTTTTTAATTATTTTTATTTTATTTTCTTGGGTAACGTAATGGTTGGATATTCGGAAATCGCAAAGACGCAACCAGGGGGAAGGAAACAGCAGGTGAAACTGTGAAAGAAAACCCAAGTCGTCGACAGTAACCTGCAGAATTTATATTGCCGGATGCGGCTTCTACACTATTTTTGTAAGTAGCAACAGAAGCTCGACTAATTAACGCAATGTTTTTAATTTAAAAACTGACCAGGAACAGTAACTGCTTTGACCAGTGACCACTGATTTTTGGGTTGGCGATTTAGTTATTTCGAATGGACTGTTTGCTAATTTAAAAAATAAAAAATAATTAAAACAAAAATGGTCAAAAGTTAAAACATTGTTGTTTAAGTTGAATGAATCGATAGTTCGATTACCTGAATCAATAGTAAGGGTGTAAATGGATCGAATTCGAATCGCATTAAGTAATATTTGAATTCAAATTCGATTAAATATTTGAATATTGAATTTGATTAATTAATTATTTTAGATAATTAATAAATATATTATTAATATAAAGTATATAAATATATAAATTATTTATATAATTTAATTATTATATACATAAATTATATAAAATATTTTATATATTATATATAAAAATTAAATAATCGGTCGAATTCAGATACTTATTGAATCGAATCAAGTCATATCTGAATTCAAATCCAATTAACTATTCGGTATGAATGGGATATCCGAATCCAACCGATTAGATATTTAAATTATCTGAATTAAATTCGATTATATTAAATATCAAATTCAAAATCAACTTTTCGAATACCATTGATTAAACAAATCACCAATCAAATCATCTGTTTTTAGGAAAGAATCGATTCAAGGGTGAAACAGAACCAATTTGTCCATTTGGATCAATAATGATTTGAAAATCATGATGACCAATGGCTCAACATTCAGGCCTATAATTCATGCAAAATTTTTCACCTCAATGGAGATTGTAGATAGAGACTGACGAAGAATTCGGGGATGGAAGCTTTGGCTCCATTTTATCAAAATCTTGTAACTAATGGAACGGTATCATAATAGTTGTAACTAATGGAACTGTACCATAATAGTACTAAACCAATCAGGTGGTATTTGTCAAAATTCATATAAAGTTACCTTGTCATGTCTTTGGCAGTACAGATCTCCCTTCAATTAATATTCTTTTAATATTAATTTAGAGGGTGATTCTTAAACTGTAATTTCGAATATGTTGGAAGTTGATTCTGTCCCTCGTTGGAGAATTAGAACTGTTATTACTAGCTGCAAATTACTCATGGTGCAAATCCCTCCCTCACTACTCAGTTAGATGGCACCTTGCCCCGAGTTGAGATGTTCTATCAATAAAGCATGTTCCAACCTTCTACAATTTAATCTAACACTGTAAATGCCACTATGAGACTAGGACCCATTATGATAGTAGAACCTGCTATATATGAAATGTACGGTGTGAGATTATGCTTGTAGAGGGTTGGAACATGTTTTGTTGGCAGGTGATCTGGACTCCCTCATGTTATGATTTTAAAAAAGTGATTTCGAAATTGAACCATTATAGCCACTGATTTCTGGGTTGACAGTTTGACCATTTGGTTCGAATAAATGGCCCGTTCTAACAATAAAAATTTAAAAATAAAAAAAATGACAAAAAATAATTGAACAAATCGACAAATTAACAATTCAACCACCCGAGTCAATCGGTCATTGACCGATTCAACGATTTTTTACGAAAAACTAAATTTAGGGTAAAATAGAACTGATTATCTGAATGATTCTCGGGCCAATTAATCTGACCATCTAGATCAACGGCGGTTCAAAAAACATGCCTCGCACCAATAATAAGGCAACCCACTTGTTGGCCTAGCGTGCTCTTAAATGAAGCTTTATTGGAATATTGGAAGATTGTAATTCAAAACAGGTTTGATAATGAATTGGTCTCCAGTTCTATGCTTGTAGGTCTTTTGCCTTCAAAAAAATAATAGCAAGGGAGAAGGGAAAACCCGACGTATAACGGCCTGTGGGTTCGGTATTTGGAACCGCACAGTAACTCGGTTAGGTATTGGGTGCTGAAGGTGGTGCAAATTGCGTTTACTGCCATTGGGTGCGCTGATGCCTCGTCTTTTGAAGGTGGTTGCCTGAACTTTGCTATATATGTTGGATATTGAGCAATGAGCTTCTTTTAATGATTTTCTGATATTACCCGACCAATCCATTTTAAACCCACATTGTACCTGTTTTCCCCACATTGCCCGGTGGGGGTGGGGATAAAGCTTTTCAAAAAAAGCTTTTAATTTAAAAATTTGAGGATTTGGGTCCCCAATGGGGATTCCATCTATCTTTTACCCCTGATGAGGATGGGATTGAGGATAGGGATTTGTTTTAAAATTGAAATTGGGAATGAGGAGTATGGCTTGAACTTATCCCGTTGCCCTTTCTACATCAAGGAAATTGAAAATAAAAATTATATGAATTTGAAATTAAAAGTGCTTAGGTGGCTTTAGAATATGGAAATGGCCAAGGTTTTTAAAACCGAATCGGATAACAAATTGTTCAGGGGTCTAGTTCCCGGTCAAATGGTCTGACTATTAGAACCGAACGGACGATCCGTTCTGATAAAAGAAATAAAAAAAATTAAAAACATCCAAAAACTGTTGGACGATTTGAACGGTTTGATTGCCCAGGTCACAGTTTGCTGACCAAATCAACGATTTTTGGCCAAAAAGACAATCTAAGGTAAAACAGAATCAAACAGGTGACTGATTCCTAGTTTTTTTGGTCCGGTTTTGAAAACCTTGGAAATGACAACTTTCATCAGGAGCCTAAGGTGGCGTTTGATAACACTTTTCAGACCTCTGAATTTGAAAATATTGCTTTGTAGACGCCACTTTTGTTTGGTGTTGCATCTGAAATATGATCTGAAAACTGAAATTTTAAGACTCAGGCCCGTCACTTAACATGTTCAGACGAGTTTTGATGTAGCCTAAAGTCAAAAATACCCCTACCCCACTCGACCTCTCTCTCTCTCCTTGTCTTCCCGCCACTACCACTGCAACTTGTGTTATTATTATTATTATTAATTATAAATTATTTTTACTAATTATTAATTATTTTAATATTTTTTATTAATTTTACTCCTATTATTTATTATTTATTAATTATTTTTATTAATTAGTAATTTTTAATTATTTCATTAATGTTTAAAAATTATTTTAATTTTTATTTGTATAAATTATTAATTTATTAATTATTATTTTTTTAATTTTAATCATTTCATTTATTAACTTTTTATTTTTTATTTGTATTATTTCAAAATCATTTTGAAGTTGAAAATTATTTTTTATGAGATAATACAATTGATAAAATAGTAAAATCAATGAATTTCAGATGATAAATGATTGATCTAACACAATAAATACCTTTTTAACATTTCAGATCTAAAATTTAAATTTATCAAAAGCCACCTAAAATCTCCTCCAAACAAAATTCTTCCCGCATAACGTGTAGCTAATACATTATGTTAAATTCTTAGGCGGGATTCCCATGCATTCACAGTGTGTAAGAGATTTTGCTTGCAGCCCCTTGCCCATTGCCATTCCTATTCACAAACCGTCGGATTTAAGTCTTGTTGCACTTGCACGTCTCCACAGTCGGTTCCCAACGGGCAACGGGTCAGATTCCAATTAGCGGTTTTTACTTTTGCATCACTTTGCATGCAGCATCCTTGCTGTAACTAGATCTAGATGTATCATTTTATTGAATCTCATCTTGATTAATATATTATAGATAGAAAAGAATATAAAAAAGGTTAAGAGTCAATCCACAATCAAGATTCCAGTTCCAGGGGAAATGGTCAAAAGCCCTAGGGTCTGAATTTGGGCCTTTCGAGCATGTTGTTCACTTCTGATTTCCTTGCATCTCGTTACTCGGCTCTTCTTCAGCCTTGGTTTGAGCAGACCGAGGAAGATTATCTTCTCCAAATCCTTTGTTTCTGGAAAAAAGATTTTCTTTTCGGAAGCAGTTTTTTTAACCTTCAAAACTGTTAACAACTTGACCATTATGGCCTTCTGGAGAGAGAAAATTCACTCCTAGAGCTTCTAATTGAAGTATTCAAAAGATGAATAAACAAATGAAATCAACTTCAAAAGCGGTTTCTGACCCCAACAGCTCAGACGGTGGAGAGAGGATGAAGGTGGGTGGATTTGTAGTTTTGTACCTAAACCTAACCAAAGTCGTCATTTCAAGTTGTTTACCCAAAGGATTTCCAATCAATCCTAGGTTAGGGCATGCAAGTTGAGCAGATAGGAAAATTGTTTATAACCAGAAACCAGCTGTAGAAAACATTGAACAGCTCAGTATGAACATGAACGAGCAAACCCCACCTGAATAAGCATTTACTGAAAATGCACATTTGCTTTGTTGTTAAAGACATAAAGGCTGCTCTCTTTTCATTTAAGCAGAAAAGAAAATCAGGTGGCGCATTTTCTTCCTAGCAGGGATACACCGTTTGGGGTTTGGTTCTTTTTCCCCCCGAATTGGTTGACCCCTTGTTTGAATTCTGCTACTTCTGCTTGTACTGTTGTAGTGTTGTAGACCTCATGGTTTGGGTCCTTTAATACAATGATTTCATGTTTTACCAAAAAAACACAAATTTATTAAGTTCTTGACTACAATCTTCGTCATCACGTATAAGAATGACGACATTATCAGTAACAATAACAATAACCAAAATTACCCTCATACAACAAAGCAGATTAATACACCAAAATTAAATTAAATGAATCACCCCTCTCCTTGACTCGTCTAAACAATATGAGAAAATGTGTCCAACCTATATTCAATTCCCTAAAATGGGACTTCCTTCAAGTTTACCCAAGCAAATCATATAAAATAACTACCCAATTTCATCCTCTTGAGTCTTGATGTGAATGGTAATGGGTGGCCATACTGAAGAAATGCACAGTATGATCCATATGGTGTGGGAAGTGCTAATAGATGGAAAACTGTGAATCAAATAGCCTTCAATCCAGCAAGTTCCCGCAGCTTCTCGCAGATAATGAAAGTTATGGTGGTTTGAGGACCTAATCTTGCAAAGATTGCAAAGCCCCTACCAAATTTCAAAATGTTAAACATTGCAGATGTTATTACGGAATAAAAAACATAAATTTCAAATCAAGCTGATGCACTATCCATAAAAAAAAAAAGAAAACAAATCAAGGTGGTGTACCAATTTACTTTTTCTTTTATCATTTTTCCTATAATCAGAAGGGCTTACCATAGGTTCTTCAAAAGCTTAAGTTTTATAATAACACACAAAAATGAAAGTTTCTATTTAATTTTTAAGAGACATGGTATTTAGTGGATATCATACAGCTAGTATGGATGTCCATTTTGGACACGACTGTTTTATGGGTTCTCCTAAATTGATGAATGCTCTTTTTGGACTTGCATGTAATATTTTATCAGATTCTGACACCCCATAGATTCTTGACTCTTGAGGTAGACTTGCATGTAATATTTTGTTCTTTCTCTTTGCTTATTTGACATAAATGGACAATTAATTTTTATGATGAATGCAATGTTTCCAATAGAATGTTAATAGCTAGTAAATAATTCAAAATATATGGTGCTTTATTAGTATATGCTGTAATTTAGGCATGTCTCCAAACTCATTTTTTGTCTTGTTGAGTCAAACTCCTTGACATGCATCAGATTCTGATATTCTGATTCACATGTCAGTGACTCATTGTCCATGCAATACTGCTCTGCACATCTCATTAAACAATACAAATATGAGTACTTCATGGATATGAATGTATGTGAGTGTAGATAGATACATGCATGAATGAATAAGAGTGTAAATTGATGTCATGTCTACAATCTTACCCTTTGTAGAGTGCCCGAGGGCCTTCTGTGAGCATGACCTGAAACCACAAGTTATAAAGTATTAGACAGGTTGGGAAGCGGAAAGCAAAAAATCAAGTAATGGAAGTCCATCTTTTAATTCTATCCTGCAATGCTAAAATTTGAACCAGCAGACTCTATGATGGTCAAAGTTCCTGATAGTTACATGTCTAGAACTGAAGAAGGGATAATTTCATTTAAGTTGAAATCCAAAAAATAATATGAAACAGAATAATTTTAGATGAGCTCTCTTTTCTGTGAAATTCTATTTACATGATTAGTTGAGAAGCCAGCAGGAACTCTTTCAGTATAAAACACATTGGAAAGAGAACTTCAGAAGCCAGGAGAAAGCAGAAGCCATACCTAACAAATAATATCCTATGCAGAATGCATGAAAAAAAATGAACAAAACTTTACCACCTTAAATGGCATGAAGACTAGTCTGAGGAAATCCTAATCAATAGCTTGTGACTGGAAATATGGTTCCCCAGTCAAGATTTGAAATTTTAAGGACAACAATCACATCAAAGAGAAACCATAATATGCACCTCTATACATCTCCCTATAAAGCCCTTAGTGCCCAGAATCATGGAGTGGATTAGGAGCATGGATTGAGACTGATCTGTCAGAGCATTACATTTTAATAGCTCCAAAGCTGTTGACTGTTGATATCTATCAAAAAAGTTGACTGTTGAAAAACTGTGTAAAATAAGCATGTGTTTATATTTATACAATTAACTTCAAATAATTTAAAATAGATTAGTATTTTTTAGCAATTACTTTTATTTCATAAGTCACTATGACAATTAATGGGTAATAACCTCAAGCAGTTGCAACTCTAAAGTGGGTTTAGGTAATTCAGAGCAACAAGAGGAGGATAGGGGAAGGGGGTGATGTGAGAGAGGGTAGTAAGTGGGACTGATGCATAGGAAGTGGTTCTTAGGCACTTCTCTAATGGACCTGCTCCCAAAGAACTCTAAACATTGCATGAACCACTTTTAAAATTCCAGGCACCTATAAGTCCTAATGGCTATAGTGCCCTCTTTTCAGAAATGCTTCAACTCTCTTAAAGTAGTTAAAAGTCCTAAACCCCATTACTGCATACCACAAAAAAGTCCTAATTCCAAGTCCCAACCAATGCAAATGGCAAGAAAACCAGTCTTATTGTTGTCCATAAACCGATGAGAGTTACTGGTGATGAAGATTGGCTCTATGCAAATAAAAGCAGCAAGTGGAAGGAATAAGACCAATTCAATAAAAGGAAATTGTGAAAACATACAGTTAATATGAAGATATATTGGCATGCCATTCATTAATTATAATGGTTTCCCTTTCCCAAAGCACAGACTTTGTCAAAGTAAATATGATGTGGAACTTCTATACCTGGTATGCACAATGAAATCCATTTTTATAGCCTCCAACTCTTTTAGATTCTCTTTGCAGCATCAAACGAGTTTTAATCATGTCAATGGGTGCAGTTACAAGGGTGCTAATCGTCCCTGCTATGCTACTTGAGCTTCATTAAGCATAGAATGTAATTAGTCCCATTTGAAGGGAAAACCAATGGAAGAATTTGATATACTCATTAATTCTAAAATAAATACAAAACTGTAAGCCATTTCCTAGTTCAATTCCATAAGAAGGAAACATATGAAGGGAAAGAGGATGCAAGTAGCTAGAGTATACATGAGATGCAGATGAAATCCCTCTTCCAGAGGTGTCCACCTAATCAAAGCCTACATCAGAGAAAAGTAGATAGGATCAAGATAAAAAACAAAAAAAAAAACAAAAAAGAAAGCAAAAAAGACCCTACTAAATCATAATCTTGATGCCTATAAATGTAATACAACTCCAACAATTCAGAAATGGCAGAAATTACTTCTTTGATATTCAAAGCGAAAAATAGCATGCTTAGAACTTGACCCGCTTTGATTCATCATATGATGCCAACTGTGATGCAGTCAGCATGGCAGCTCTGCCCATAGCAGGGCCAACCCCCTTCCAGAAAGCTTGGATTCCCTCTTCTGAAGCAATCCTCCTTATTTCTCTTATTGCCCCTCCTTTCCCCATGTTTGAGTTCATTTGCAACCGCACCTAGTAAAACAAAAGAACTGTTAAAAGTTCAAATAGAGCACTTCTGGATGAGATGTTATGGAAGCATTTCCAACCTTCAGAACTTCTGTTGGATTAGTTATTGCAGTAGCAACAGCACCAGAAAATCCTCCAGAGGCAATTTTCACTAACATATTTGTGGTTCCAAATGCCCAGTCACAGATATGCTTTGCTGGTTCATACAAGCCTAAACGGAGACCTCCATAAAGAACTGATCTTGCCAATGCAGGTGTAAGTCCTAAATACAGAGCTCTAGGCCCTTCCGTTTTCAACATTTTAGTAAAAACTTTTCCCTGTAAATACCAAATTTTATAAGATTTACTGCACTCATTGGATAATCCTTATATCCTGCAATGTGATAGCTGAAATCTCAATGGCATACCATTCCAGTTAAGGGACCTCTCTGACCAGCAAGCTGCATTTGCAGCCTAACTTTAAGAACATCTGCATACCCAGTTCAAACGACAAAAATCATTTAGGGGATGCTCTCACCTATAGGTTAGAGGAAAATAAACACAGCCACAGAAATTTGATACAGACTGGGAGTGAAACACATTCTAGATAGCATTTGTAGTTCCCAGAGAAGATAACTTTACACCTGACACCACCATGATACCTATCACCTTTTTTTATTGGTAAATGATATCCATTACTTAGCTGAGTCTAAAGACTAACATCTCTATTGAAAATAATCAATGTTTAACTCCTCTTTTTAATTTTTGCTATTAATGGTTTTCCATGCCTTAATTTTCCATCTCCGTTGAAAATTTGAATGAGCTCAGCCCAAGAACCCCAGTCCAATGCAGTGTAAATTCTTCAAGCACCCGCGGGGGGGTTACAAACACCAAAGAATTTGGTGCATTAGTTAAGTATACAGATGCTTCAAATAACAATTAACACATATGACTGTGGCATCAAGGAAAAAACTAATGGCCCATCTGGATACAATGGAGAATGCAGTTGACTATTTATTCAAATGCATCTAGATTACAAGTAGTAGAACCCACAGAAAAGACCTCAAAATGTTGGTGGCAGCTTTGCAAAGGACCAATTTCTTTTTCACAAACAAAATCAGCCTTAAGGGATAAAAGACTTGGTACAATAGGAAAAGAAGGTCATACCTAATGTTGGTCCAGCCATCTGGGGTCTTGGGAGGGGTGGACTGGATCAGAAAATTTTAACTGAATGTAGAGAACATTGATGTGGGCCCCACAGCTGTGGGCCCACTCTGTCCGTAGGGTAGAATGTATCTAGTCACAGCTGTCGTTATTTTGCTATTCTGTTATTTATAGTTTCAGTTCTATATTGTTTGTTATTTGTTAGCAGTTATGATGTAAACACCAAGGGCAGATATGTCCTTTCATGTAACTAGCATAACCTATATATATTAACTTAAAGTGGCGGCGGCAGATTATTGACATTCTGTTCTTCTCCTCAAAAACTGTGTTCTATTGCTCTTTCACCACTCTTTCTTCTACATCTTCTTCATTTTCTCTTCTCATCGAACCTGAAATCTCTTAGTGGTCAAGACTGAATAGCAGTCTTGAAAACCTACATGGTATCAGAGCCAAGTTAGGGTTTTTCATGTGAGTCTAATACCAGCCGACCACATGAGAATCTCCTAGGACTGAAAGCTGAAAAGGAGGAGTTCGCAGACTGATTCTTGGAGATCACCAGAGGTGCTAGCAGCTGTTGGAAACTTGCTAGGGTTGCAGAGTGTTGGTGGTCAGGAAGGATCAGAGAAGACTAGGGTTCAGATAACCCTACAAGGCAGCGAACTATTTTTCCTTGTAGGTTGTTTACTTTTTAAGAGAAGTTCTTTCAGAGAAGATAGGTTGGACCTATCTGGAGGGGAAGGCCGAACCATTCTAGCTCTTTCTCTCTTCGATTCACTAGGGTTTTACAGCAAACCCTGGACCGAACTGTGTTTCTTTCTACTCTAGGGTTTGAAAGTGATCTGCGGCAAGCCCTAGTGTTTGACTGAACCCTGTGATCTACCTAGAGCTACTCTTAAGTTGATTGGTAGGTCCGATCAGATTCTAGGGTTTCTTATTAACCCAATTGCAAGCTCATCTATACAGTTTGGACTGTGCGACTGAATTGCTTCCTTTCAGGACTGACTAAAACCCTACTGCAAGCTCATCTATATAGTTTGGACTGTGCGACTGAATTGCTTCCTTTCAGGACTGATTAAAACCCTAACTTTCCCTAGCATATCAGTTTTTTTTTTTTAAAAGCTGTTCTCAAAGTTCTAAGGGGGTTAGAGATCTACGGACAGCTACTGCTGTGTTGGCTAGTTGGTTTCAGATCAGAATTATTTCGGTTTTGTGCACATACACTGAGAATACAGATCAGGCCTATACTGTTTTGATTGTGATTGGTGATTCAAGTGCTGTTTTGAGACTTGACAGAATAGAGTCTAAAATTCAGGCAGAAGGCAGTCTTGGGAACATCAGTTATGGTGGTATTTCTGAGATGGGTGGTCAGATTACGACCGTAAAGTTTGATGGATCAAACTATTTGGAATGGGCCCAATCAGCCATGATGGCTATTGGTGGAAGAGGTAAATTAGGGTACCTCCTGGGAGATATGAAAGAACCTTCCAAAGGAGACCCGACATATACCAAGTGGATGCATGAAAACTACTTGGTTAAGACATGGCTGTGTAATTCTATGCAGCCTCATATTAGCCGGAATTATTTGTGGGCAAAAACAGCTAAGGAGATATGGGATGTTATGAAAGAAACTTACTCCCAACCCCTTAATGTTGCCAGAGCATATGAATTGAAATGTGAAGTGAGCACCCTTAAACAAGGAGAGAAACCGGTGTCGGTCTACTTCTCTACCTTGAAGTCCCTGTGGCATGAGATTGATCACTTAGAGACTCTTGAGTGGGAGAGTCCCAAAGATGCTCAAACCCATAGAAAGCACATCGAGACAAACAGAGTGTTTGAGTTCCTGGCGGGACTGAACTCAGAATATGATATTGTGAAGCAGCAGATTTTGACTAGAGACAGTGTGACTCTCTCTCAGGCTTACTCATTTGTACACAGTGAAGAGACCAGAAGGAAGGTTATGATGCAACCCACATCAGCCTTTGTAGCGGCTACACCCAAATCAGGGGGTGATTCAGAGAAGGACAGGAGGAAGGAAGACAAGAAGGATGTAGTATGTGAACATTGTAAGAAACCCAAACATACAAAAGAGACATGTTGGAAACTGCATCCCCACTTGGTTCCTGCGAAGTTAAGAAACAAGAAGGGCACTGCTCATGTAGCCATGAACACTGATTCAGCGTCCTCATCTGGCACAAAAGGAACATCTTTGGAGACCTTAGCTGTAGTTCGGGCTGCCCTAATACAGCTATAAAAGGAGGTTGGAAATTCAGCTCAGCCACCGCAGCCTCCATCAGCCCCTGTCACATCTACCTTCGCCCATTCAGGTACTCGAGCTTCAACCTATCATGCCTCAGCTCCAGGTACTACTGAACCTTGTTGGGTAATAGACTCAGGTGCATCTGATCACATGACTAACTTGCCTTCATTGTTTACTACTTACCATTTGTCTTCTGGTAGGGATAAGGTATCTATTGCTGATGGCTCCCTGGTTCCTATTTCTGGGAAGGGTGACATCAAGCTTTCAGATACCATCTCCCTATCATCTGTTTTGCATGTTCCTAAGCTTGATACTAACCTTCTTTCAGTAAGTAGTATTACCAAGCATATGAACTGCTCAGTAACCTTCTTCCCTGACCGATGTGTTTTCATAACTTGGAGACGCAGAAGGTGATTGGGACTGGCCGTGAGACGAATGGGATCTATCTGCTCGAGGAGCGGTTCCGTCAGGGAGAGTCAGTAGAGAAGTTGTCTTTTGTTTCTCAGAGTGTGAGTCCGGTTATGCTTTGGCATAACCGATTAGGTCATTTGTCTTTTCGATCTTTACAGAGTCTGTTTCCTACATTATTTGAGTCTATTGAGTTGTCTCAGCTACGGTGTGAAAGTTGTGAGTTTGCTAAGCATTGTAGAAAGCCTTGTTTATTGAGTAATAAAAGGAGTGATAATTCTTTTGATATTGTGCATTCTGACGTTTGGGGGGCCTTATCATATCCCTTCCATGGGTGGGTACAGATATGTTTTGTTATTTGTTGATGACCATACCCGTTTTTCTTGGGTTTATTTCATGCGTTCACGAGATGAGGTACCTTCCCTGACCCAAAATTTTCACCAAATGATCCTAACCCAGTTTGATGCCAAGATCAAAGTTCTCCGATCTGATAACGCAAAGGAATACTTTGCTAAATCATTGACATCTTATCTTCTTCATCATGGGGTTATCCACCAGAGCTCTTGCCCTCATACACCTCAGCAGAATGGAGTTGCTGAGAGGAAGAATAGGCACATTTTGGAAGTGGCTAGAAGCCTCATGTTTACTTCCAATGTCCCTATTCGCTTCTGGGGGGATGCTATCCTCACGGCGGTATACCTTATTAATCGGATCCCTTCCAGGGTCCTTGATATGCGATCTCCTTTTTCGCTTCTACACCCACGTGAGGACTTGTTTTCTATTCCTCTTAAGACATTCGGTTGCACTTGCTTTGTTCAGCTTCTCGGACCCCATCCCTCCAAGTTCGAACCCAAAGCCTCCAAATGCATCTTCCTTGGTTATGCACAAACTCAAAAGGGTTATTGCTGTTATGATCCTGTCTTCGGGAGGAAGTTTGTTTCCATGGATGTCACTTTCTTTGAGGGGACACCCTATTATCCTCGGGTTGCCCCTCAGGGGGAGAGTAGTGAGAGTGGGGGTTTGAGTTCTTGTCTTCAGTGGGAGAGTAGTGAGAGTGGGGCAGTTCCTTTACCTATTCCATTGGGTGATGAAAGCTGCAATGGTGGGGGTGGTCAGAGGGATCAGGAGTTGAGGGTTTATCATAGGCGGTGCAGGCAGGTTGATCCTGATCATGAGCAGTCCAGACCAGCTCCAATCTCATCTGCAGCTCCAGGTCCAGATACTTCAGTCCCAGAGCCCACAGAGACTTCCCCTACAGATGATCTTGACCTTTCAATTGCAGTCCGTAAAGGGAAACGACATTGTACCACATCCACAACCCACTGTTTTTCCCATTTTTTATCCTATGATCGCCTATCTCCTACCTACAGGTCCTACCTTAGCTCCATTTCCAATGTCCCTATTCCAAGAACAGTGCAAGAAGCCCTATCCGTCCCTGAATGGAAAGATGCAGTGCAAGTTGAGATGGATGCCCTGTTGAAAAACAACACCTGGGAGGTAGTTGATTTGCCAAAAGGAAAGAAACCAGTTGGATGCAGATGGGTATTTACGGTGAAGCATAATGCAGATGGATCTATTGAGAGGTATAAAGCTCGGTTAGTTGCAAGAGGGTTTACACAGACTTATGGCATAGATTACTTGGAGACATTTGCACCGGTAGCCAAGATGACTACTATTCGAGTTTTATTGTCCCTTGCAACAAGTCACACTTGGCCTTTATACCAAATGGATGTGAAAAATGCCTTTCTGAATGGAGATCTGCAGGAAGAAGTTTACATGCGTTTACCTCCTGGATTCTATGATGCAGAAATAGGTAAGAAGGTCTACCGGCTCAACAAGGCTTTGTATGGTTTGAAATAGTCACCTAGGGCTTGGTTCGATAGATTCAGACTAGCACTTGTGAAGTTTGGATATGTACAGGCCCAGTCAGATCATACCCTATTCATCAAGAGGGTGGAGTCCTCTTTGACACTATTGGCAGTATATGTTGATGATATTGTGGTCACAGGGAATGATAGCCATGAGATTGACTCTCTTAAACAGCTTCTTCACCAAGAATTTGAGGTGAAGGACCTTGGTGTACTCCGGTATTTTTTGGGTATTGAGGTTGCTAGATTCAAACAGGGGATCTTTATATCTCAGAGGAAATATGTCCTAGACCTGTTGGCAGAGACTGGAAAGTTAGGTGTCAAGCCTGCAGATACACCAATTGAACAGAATCACAGGATTAGTGCCGAGAGTGGGGAGCTTCTTGAAGACAAAGTTATGTTCCAGCAACTGGTAGGAAAATTCCTCTCTCTCTGCCTCACTCGACCAGATATTACTTATGCTGTTAGTGTTGTCAGCCAGTACATGCATTCTCCTAGAACCACACATCTTCTTGCGGCAGAAAGAATCTTAGCCTACTTGAAGAGATGCCCAGGTAGGGGTATACTTTTCAAGAACAACAATCACATGAAGGTGGAGGTCTATACTGATGCAGATTGGGCCGGGAGTGTTGATGACAGAAGGTCTACCTCAGGATATTGTGCCATTGTGGGAGGAAACCTTGTCTCCTGGAGAAGTAAGAAACAAAGTGTTGTCTCCCGGTCAAGTGCTGAAGTAGAATACAGGTCCATGGCCAATGGAGTGGCTGAAATCCTCTGGCTAAGATTTCTACTTGAGGAGTTGGGTATTGAGTATGAGAAACCCCTGATGCTGTACTGTGATAATCAAGCTGCCATTAATATAGCACATAATACAGTACAGCATGACAGAACCAAACACATTGAAGTTGACCGCCATTTTGTGCGAGAGAGGGTCTCATCTCAAGAAGTATGCCTCCCTTACATCACATCCAGTATGCAACTAGCAGACATCCTCACTAAAGCCGTATCAAGAAAGAAGCTAGAGGCGGATCTATCCTAGTTGGGAATGATGAACATATACTCCCAACTTGAGGGGGAGTGTAGAGAACATTGATGTGGGCCCCACAGCTGTGGTCCCACTCTGTCCGTAGGGTAGAATGTATCTAGTCACAGCTGTGGTTATTTTGCTATTCTGTTATTTCTAGTTTCAGTTCTATATTGTTTGTTATTTGTTAGCAATTATGGTAAACACCAAGGGCAGATATGTCATTTCATGTAACTAGCATAACCTATGTATATTAACTTAAAGTGGCAGCGGCAGATTATTGACATTCTGTTCTTCTCCTAAAAAACCGTGTTCTATTGCTCTTTCTTCTACATCTTCTTCACTTTCTCTTCTCATCGAACCTGAAATCTCTTAGTGGTCAAGACTGAATAGCAGTCTTGAAAACCTACAGGCTGTAGTGGTTTGGAGGATATAAGATGTTCTAATCCAGTGGCAGAACCAATATGCACCAATACTTAAAGTGAGATATTAGCGGGCATGCCAATAAGGACTAAACACATCAAAAACCTCAAAACTGTCCGTGGACCAACAAGCATATAAGTTACTGCACTTTACCAAACTCATTGGAACATAACTTAGGCTGTGTTTGGTTGCAATGCAAATAAATTTTCATTGATGCAAAACCATGCCAATGCAAATGCATTTGAGTGTAAATTCTGACCTATTTTTTGTTTTAAATTTTAGCTTATTTTGTTTGATTGCAGTACAAATGAAGCAAATTAAGACATGAAGCAGAATAAAGTAAAATCCAAAATAAAATTAAACAAGAATTTGCATTTTTTACATTTGCACTCCCATACATTTGTACTAGTGCAAATAAATTTGCATTGCAACCAAACACAGCCTTAGGTTCAGTTTGGAAGGAGTACAAATACAAATACGTAGAGTGCAAAACCTTGCATTTTTTATTATTTTATATGTATTTGTACTGTACATATTTGGATTTTTACTTTTTCCAAACTGAACCTTAGGCTGTGTTTGGTTGCAATGCAAATAAGTTTGCACTGATGCAAAACTATGGCAGCGCAAATAATTTGAGTGTAAATTCTGACCTATTTTCGTTTGAAACTTTAGCTTATTTTGCTTGATTGCAAAACAAATGAAGTAAATTAAGACATGAAACAAAATCAAGTAAAACATAGAACAAAATTAAACAAGAATTTGCATTTTTGTTCATTTGCACTTCCATGCTTTTCTATTAGTGCAAATAAAATTGAACTGCAACCAAACACAGCCTTAAGGAAAAGTCATCTAATTTTCTTTTACGCATCTTCCTCTAATGGAAAATTATCAAGTTCAAGAAACTACTAACACATAGATACTTAATTTGGATTTAAGAGATCCATATGTGAAGACCAACATATATAACAATCTATATTACTCAAATACGAAAAGGACAAGGCTGGATATAGTGTTGGATATGAAATTTATACTAGAGACTGATGTATCCAACACAATGTTACCAAAAAACGAGGGAAAGTTTTTTGTTTGCTCTTTTCAGCAATCTCTTTAAAAATTAAGTAAAAATGACATCAAAATAAAAATGAAAAGGAAGATGACAAAACCTAAAGGATGAGTTATGCCAGTCGCAGTGGCAACAGCAATTCCACTGGTACCGAAGTGATAGACAATATGAGAGACCGAAGCTGCAGATTTCTTCTCCTCTTCGACCTTTAAAGACCCTGAACACCTCTCGGTCAAATGAAAAATAAATTCCAGTTAACAAACCACAATTCAGATCATAAATGAATATGCCAAGCGTTAGAATTCAAAAAGAGATAAAAAAAATGAGCTTGATTAGTTGATATGAAACAAAGAAGATACGAATAAATCTAAATCACCTACGGAATCAACATTTTATAAATGCTGAAGCAGGTAAATTAAATGGCTAGATCAAATAATCACATGCCAAACCAAAAAAAAAAGAGAAGAGAAAAAATATCGAAGAACCAAACGACCATGAAAAGCTAAAAACGCAAAAAAAAAAAAAGTCAAAAGAAAAACCCTAGATTCTTGAGAGTTCGATTGAAGTAAAACAAGCGAGAGGACCTGAAGATAGGGCTTCATCTGAAGCGGATGAACCACTCATGTTTGCCTTCTCTCTGGCGCAACTTTCACATCAGTCGCTCCCGTGGAATCCCCTGAAATTGCAAAACGAAGATTCAGGCACGCTAAATTGCGCCTTAGACCGTTGGGCGTCTGACAGCTTACGTTGCGTAACAGGTCAATTTACCTACTTTTCTGGTTCGCGCCACAATCCGGTCGTTCAGTTAACTACCAGCGTCCGATCCGTTTACCAAGGGCCGTCCGATTGTCGCGTTAAGTGGTCATGTCGGAAAGTTATAAGGCGGGGTGCTTACGTATCACGTATGCACGATCCTGGCCCTATAATCTTAAATCAAATTTTAATGATTTTTAAGTTTTCAAAATGCGTGACAAAGACTCAGTTCGAAAGGAGTACATATTTACATTATAAGGCGGAGTGCAAAATCTTATATTTTGATTATATTTGTACTGTGCATATTTATATTTGTACTCCTTCCAAATTTAGCCTAAATAGAAATATGCAGAGTGAAAAATCTTATATTTTGTATTATTTTATATGCATTTGCATCATATATATTTATATTTATATATTTTTTAAATTGAGCTAAAAATGTTATTAAAAACCTTTAGGTCGGGTTGGGTTGATATCAAGTTCAACCTCATATGCGTGGGGGGATTTGAAAACTACATATTACTAAGTTGGGTTGGATTATGGTGGAGGCAAACCCATACTAAACCCTAACTGTAGTCTTGTTAAGGCTCAGTTTGGAAAGAGTAGTCAAATGAAGGGTGATTCACTAGTATGTTAATTGGTTTGCACCAGCATTGATAGGGAATCGATTCTTGTAATTACCAATTTGGAGAAAGGGGTTATCAATGGTGTGTGGCACCAAAATGCGAAAAAGCAAAAAGTTTGGAAATGGTACAAATATAAATATGTAGTGTAAAATCTTGTATTTTTGTATTATCTTTTATGTATTTGTATTGTACATATTTGTATTTGTATTTGTATTTTTTTAAAATTGAGCTTAAGGTCGTATTTGGTTAAAATGCAAATAAATTTGCACTAATGCAAAACTATGGCAATGCAAATGATTTTGATAGTGCACAATCTGGATGCTCTTAGCTAGAGGGCAGCTTGGACGTCGGTTTGCTTTGTTGGTCGGTCGAATTGCAAGAAAATAACACTCAGAGAACCCGGGGTGGTTTACCTGGTGTGGGTGCTCCGGTGCTTAAGTTAGTATTTTAGTATGCGAGTTGAAAGCTTGAATGCTAGTAAGTTAGTGAGCAAATAATCGCATGTACTTTGTGATGTTGGGGTTGGAGCCCTTATATAGGTGAGTTGCTGTGGGTCTTACGAAACACTTATGAGATCCTCGGCTCGCACTATTGGGAATCTGTTCCGCACCAAGAGGTGAACTTCGTGTTAGCCGATAAGGCTTATCGAGTCCGTCTGATTCGAGCAGGATAAGGATAAGTCTTGCCGATGTGCAATGTGATCTCAGAGAGGTCGAAGACAGTTGGTTAGCTTCTAGAAGTTGGCTACGTGTCACCTCGGCAGGTCGAGCCATCATGAACTGCTTGGACCTCGGTCTTGGCTGAGGTGCCCGAGCTGACTTGGCTCACTGAGGTGGCAAGGAATGCCGAGTCATCACCTAGTTAGTAGGTCACTTCCACATGTCCGGGTGTTGATAGGTCGGGCCAAACTATCCCTTATCATATTTGAATGTAAATTCCAACCTATTTTTGCTCCAAATTTTAGTTTATTTTGTTTGATTGCAGTACAAATAAAGTAAATTAGGACATGAAGCAGAATAAAGTAAAACCCAACACAAAATTAAACGAGAATTTGCATTTTGTTTTTCATTTGCACTCCCATGCATTTGTACTAGTGCAAATAAAATTGCATTGCAACCAAACACAACCTAAGGCTCAATTTGGGAGGAGTACAAATACAAATTTATAGAGTACAAAACCTTGAATTTTATATTATTTTGCATGTATTTGCATTGTACATATTTATATTTGTACTCTTTCCAAACTGAGACTAAGTGAATAAGGCACTCATAATTTAACAAGATATATGATGCTCAATAGAATGGAATGATGAAACATGGTTCATAATAAGGCCCATGGTTGATGATATAATCGTAATCACTTTTGAACTAACTTTGGGAACTCTAGATCTACCACCCACAAACTGTTCCCACATCCCTACGCTCTACCTATACAATACCACCACTCTCTATTGGACACATCTCCCCATGAATGACAAGATAGATATTCCCAATGTGCAGCTATAATGTCTTTTGGGTAGTAGTGTGGGAACAACTTGTGGGTAGCAGATCCAAATCCAACTTTGGGCTCTAGTAGGGGTGTAAATGGATTGGATCATGATCCAATCTGAATTTGAATCCTATCCTATTTTGTTGGATTCAGATATCTCCTTGCCATATTTTCAGATCAGATTGAATTGAATTTGGATCACCCCTATATATAGTTCTTTATTTATTTATAAATATGTTTATATTGTATTTTCATAATTTTTATATTATTATTTTTTTTATATTTTCTGTTTTTCTTTATATAAATTGTTATGCTTTTTCCTTTTAATAATTTGTTAAATTTACAGGAATTAAATCAGCTTGGATTAGATTCAGATATCTAGCTTCCTTAACAGACTTGAATTCGAATTGACCTTTATAAGATCTGATCGGATCAGATATAATATTTAGTCTTGGATCAGATTCAGATATACCCGATTTGAATATGATCCGATCCATTTACATTCCTAGGCTCTACTTGCTTCAACATAAGAAAAGGAAACTAAGACAAACAGCTTATCTCCTTCAATAATGGAATAATGGTTGGTTACCCTTCCATATTCCAGGTTGAGTTACTATAAGCCTCTAATGACGGTCGAGTATTAAACCACTTGGTTTTCTTGGTTTGATTTGTTGTGAACATTTTAAATTTGCACCGGTGCAAATGTATCAAAATGCAGATGAACTAACTGCATATTTTATTTTACTTCTATTCCAAGTTTCAGCTTATTTTGTTTGTTTGAAAGGGAATAGAATTGGAAGTAAATGGTGTGTCTTCTACTATATATGAGAGATAAGTAACTGGAGGATTGTTTATTCATTTATTTTGAAAGTCACGAAGGGTTGCTTATTTGAGAGGAATAAAATGTTGTGATCCCACTTTATAGATTCTAGGAGAGAAAATTTAAGGAAAATGATGCAAAATTTTCATCAACTTTCGTTCTTGCAAATTTTGCAACTGAACGAGAAGAATCTTATTAGGAAAGCAGATCAATGACCCGACTACCCAGCTACTGAGCAAAAGATCTTGAATTTGATGCTTGAGTTAATCTGCAACGTTCAATCAATGGCCCACCACCTTGGTTGAACATTGAATGATTCATAAGGTTATTGCATGAAAATGAAAGATGCACTTTTCATGACTGTGCAGAATTCACATTTGCACCCCACAGCGTATCCCAATGGTGTATTGGGAACATCTCCTATTGACAACTTCAAAAGATGTTTCCAATGCACGCTGAGATGTGCATATAAGGCTTTTGTGGAGCGCAGATGTAATCTCAACTGTGCAACAAAGGAACTAAAAACGGGCTCCACACTAATATTTCAACTACCTCTCAAGGGATCCACTCCACTCCCCTTTTCATAAAAGAACATAAATCTATAAATAAAACAAAAAAAAAATAGTCAAAATTTCAACAAAGAAATTCGGATTAGCTGAATGCTTTAGCTGTTCAGCAGGCTGTGGAAATGAGGTTCCACTGTCAATATTAAATTCACGGGCCCCATGTATTTAATACTGGCGTAGAGCCTGCCCGCTGAACAGCTAAGGCGTTCAGTTAAACCTTGCTCCCAACAAAGAGAGGGAGATTGTGATGTGCAGTCAGATCCGGCTAATCGGCTACGTATCTCCCCCAGTTGACTGAAAAAACTGGCGTCCAGAATTCATCCAGATAAGAGTCACGGACCAACAATCCAGATCAAAAGGTTTTCCAGGTTTCCGGCCAACCAGAAGTCAATTCAAAAGTTGAGCGGTTCTGGATTTTGATCATTTCCAAATTCCAACCCAGAACAAAATCTTGATTCTTGAGTGGGCTGAAAAAAAATGAACAGATATTCTAGCAGACATAAACAGTAGGGGGCAATGCAATTCAAACCCATACGGAGTCTAAAAACAAAAAAGTTGCTTCAAAAGTTCATGGACCACACCATGAATGTAGCGTGTTGAAACTTGAAAAGGGTGATTCACCTTTTTTTCCCAATGCTTGACCTCTAAGTAAGATTGAGAACATAATCTTTTACACGTTGTTTCTTGATAACGTCAAGATCAAGTAAAATGGAGAAAAAGGAAAAGAGACGATCACTATTTCCATTCCATTGATAGCATTGCAACCATCAGTTTAAGCCATACAGCGACCTTCCTGTGTTATCACTCTCAAGTTTATACTTTATATAATTCTTAAATCTTCTTTATTGGACAGCTGCACTTGAGTTTCAGTTGTACAAAGAATGCTGTCACTACAACGTTCAGCAATAAGAACAGAATATCTAGTTATTTACACAGTTTTGGCCTTTGGTGACCTCCATAACACAAAAGTAAGCTCCAATGAATGGTTCAAAATAAAGAACATTTCGATAATACAAATTACACATTACAGGGGGATTAAGGGGTGGAAACAGAGCAGGGAGCATGTGAGATCCACAGACCTTACCATGGAAAGCCTGCAGTTGCGTGGTTTGATCCCATGCCTCATATTCAGAGGGACGCCAACTGACCATTCAACCACTCGGTCATCAACCAAAATAAAGAACTTAAAACATTATAAACTTAAGAAAAGAGATACATCCAGGTCTACAAGAATTATAGGCCAGCCTGTGATGAAATTGAATTTGGTCCTCACAAGACCGTCTCACACTGTTTGCACAGTCCCTTGCAGCTTTGCATTGGGATTATCTCCCCTATCTCCCCATGAAAAGAAGCATACAAGTATGGAAATATTCCCAATGCACGGCTGTAAAAGGCTGTGCGAATGGCATGAGCACTGAAGCCGATCTCGCCTCATCGCCTATGGCCACCAAAGATAGCCTTCTCATGCAGCAGTTGGGCCTTCATTAGCAAAGCATGGTTTGATATCCCTACTCCCCATGTACATCAGAAACTGACTAGGCAATTCTTCCAAGAGAGCTTGAACAACAGATAGCTGTCCACCTGTTCATAAGAGGAAGATCCCAATTGTAGAGTAACAAGAAAATAATAGCTAACAACAAAGAGGACCTCAGATTGTTTATGGGAAAGAAAATCCTATTTCACTTGCCAACCAATTTATCACCTAAAATACCAATTAAAAGCACATGAACTAAGCAAAATAGAAGGGAGTGAAAAAGAAAAATAACAGAAGAATGCTTCCAAGAGGGAAAAAAATAGAAATGCAAATTTCTATTTGCTAGCTAGCAGACAGCTCACATAGAAAAATAACAGAAGGGTTGTGGTGATATATAGGCAATGTCTATCAGCATCAATGACTCAAATTTCTTATCTGGAGCCAAATCAGCAATAACATTGTATCTAGAAAGCTATGGAAATTCAACCCCATCATCAAATTGATGATTGATCTTGATCTTCAACCATGAACCACTTAGCAAATATCCCTATATTTTATTACTCGAGGATCTTAATCATCAATTTTCAATTACTGGAACTATAGAAAAGCAAACAATTATTGATGACCTATGTATAAAATAATCCCCATTTATTGCCAACTATAACAATCCAGACAGGTAAATTTCTATACTAAATCAATCCCTTAGATCGGAACCAATGATTCAGATGGGGACCATCAACAAATCCACCATGGTAATACCAGATTGGTTTAATATCAAGAAAGTATATTGGCAATTCTTTTTCTACAAGGTGGATGACTATTTTGATATTACTGCATTACAAAAATTGTCAGGTCTCTAACTGACATTGACTCATGTGAACAAATTACTTGTAAACAATTAAAAATATTACAATCAAGATACACACAATATGCAAAAATTACGTATCATGCGTTTCAAACAGTGGATATTCCCTTTTTTTATTATTTTTTCTAGTTTGATATTTACATATAGGCTTGTTAGGATGAATAACTGTTAATATCCCCCAAATCTCAGTATTTCACATTTCAGTGACCTTCGATACTGATATTGTACACACAATACCATGCAATACATATTGACAATTTGAACCTTGATTACAATTAGTCATCTCAAAGAAATCCTATCATCTAAATAAACAAATGTTATGCATCCCAAAAAAAAGGCTATATGGCTCAAAATTGACAAAAAAATTCAATAAATGGGTACTTGCAGACATGGGACCACAAATATCAAAGTCACAATTGCTTGTTTGTTGTCAACAATATAACATCTTCCATGATGTTAATGCAGCAAAGTGAAGTTGTACAGGACTCACCATGCACCTCACGCATTGGAACAAACTGCACAATGTCACGTGTGGCAATGCGACCTGTTGAACTCTCTAAACGTTGCCCATTGTCGGCATCGAGGATCTGTCAAAACATCAAAATTTAATTATTCATTCTTTGTGTCCCCTCTCCCATTGTACGTCCATAACCCATTGATTCTAGTTAATAAATCCCTAGATGGATTGATCACATGATTTTCTGTAGAAGGGATTGATTAATGCAATGCTTCAAAACCAGATATCATTTTGAGCTGAAGATTCAACTAGTCAGTACCTCCATTTCTTTAAAATCTGCATTTCCCACTCCAACTATAAGTATCGACAATGGTAAATCAGATGCCCTAACCAAAGCATCTTTAGTTTCTTGGATATCCGTCAGTACTCCATCCTAGAAGAGAGAATTATTTTAGTACCCAAGCTACCAACAAAGAGAAGGGAGAAGAAAAGCACATTTTTCTTTCGTCACTTACTGTAATGATGAGTAAAACAAAGTATTTGTTCTGGTTAGCCGAAAGGGATTGGCTAGCTATTTGTGCAGCCTTATTGATAACTTGGCCAAATAAAGTGGGTCCTGCAAGAGAAAAATTATGTATAGCACTTGCATAGGCAGCAAGGATGCCATCTATCCCTTTAACCTGTTAAGAGAAGAAAACATGGTGCTCATCAAAACTTTGTCCAGATTCAAACAAACTGATATCATCAAAAAGGGAAGAAATATTTGTAGGCCCTTTTCTTATTGTAAATAGAAAATTCACTAATAAATAACAGAATATACAAGACATATATGGACTTTGCAGCCCAATGCAAGAAAGGGAGAAAAGGAAGAAACTCAAAAAGATACACACCAAAAGAGCAAAAGGCAGCAAAAGCCTCAACTAGTTACAACCCAAGACTACATCAAAAAGCCTCAACTCAATGTCACAATGGTCTCCCACAATCAAAAGAAACGATGAATCAGCCCAAGGAAAAAAAAAAAACAGCACCGCCAGCAAACAACTAAGAAGCCATAGCTTGGAGCCCCAAGACCGAGACTGGTAAAAAAACCAATCACATATCACCACCAAAAAAACACCAGCAATGTGTAGGTGACACATTCATGTCCCTACCTTCTACAAGTCCTTTTTTACATTCCCCAGCCTCCTTCACACCATAAAAAATCCCGTGCTTCATTGGATATGATTCCAGGATGCTTCATAGAACCAATATTTGGCAACAGTTGTGATTTTTTGTCTTTCTCTTCCAGTCATTTGCAAACAGATTGAGAGAACTCATGTCCACCCAAGGAAAACAGTATCAACAACTTGTCCACCTTTACTTTTCCATCCACCGTTCTGTTGATTGGTACTTGAGAATCTAGCTAAAAGGGTTCATCAACATCTTCTTACTTTGACCTACTACCAGCCTACCCTCATTCCCAATGCTCCCTTGCATCCTCTACTGAGACATCAGAGATGGGTGTCCTTGTACACTCTTCTCAGCAACAAGCCCCCAGCTGAGATTACATTATTCTCACTTTCTTCCTCAAATGCCCATCCCTGTATATCAAACCAACACTTGAGCAAGTCTTCATAGATTGCCTGAGCCAATCCAGCACCTGATCCTGTTTCCATGTAAATCTCCCCTCAAATTCCTGCCGCTCTCCTCTCTTCTCAGTATACCACCAAAGAGCCCCCCCAGAAAGGGCTACAAGCCTCAGCCAAGAACCGACATATAGCCCCTGCACTCTGCCTAGATCATCAGCA
Source organism: Nelumbo nucifera (assembly GCF_055504915.1). Lineage (NCBI taxonomy): Eukaryota > Viridiplantae > Streptophyta > Magnoliopsida > Proteales > Nelumbonaceae > Nelumbo > Nelumbo nucifera. Next base: position 86,116,193 of record NC_142652.1, on the reverse strand, counting down.
TCCCAAGTGACAAACCTGGAGGTGTGACTAGGGGCTCCAAGCTCTAATCCTGATGGTTAAAGGCCAAATCTCTGAAGAGAATCAACAGATCTCTAGCCCCCTCCATAGAACAACATCTGGTCAGGCACCACTTTAAAGACAGGAGCTATGCTACATGGGTCTGAAAAGGACATGGTCAGATATGGTAATTGGATGCAAAATTTACACTAAACATTGAAGCCATGGCTTAAAATGTCCCTAATTCCCTTAATATTTCCACAACATATTTCCATTTCCATGGGTAGCAACACGAAATTTTACTAGAATCGACATTTCCTCAATGAACAATACCAGTACTATGTGGAGTACAAGAGATAGTTTCCATGACAAATTTCCATTTCCACTTCCATGGATGATGACATGAAATTCTACTGGAACCAACATATTCCCCAACATTGCCAGTACTATGTGGAGTACAAGAGATAGTATTTTAACATAAGTTCATGACAATATAGTAGATATTTGAAGTAACAAGTTATTGTTCACCTAATTTACATGATTACCACTTTGAGCTAGCTCACTATTCATTTCAAACATGAAGTTAAATATTAGTTTTTGTCTGTGTAATAGATTATTTGGTTGATCTATTAGAAGTCATTTACATTTTCTGAGTTTAAATTTTGCTTTAATTCTATCATGAAGCTCTGAATCTTAAGGTTTACAGGGCAACTTCAAAATGTATTCTTTTGTTTATAACCTTAGTTTCTTAGCTTTGTTTGATGATTTGGAACAAGATAATAATTTAAAAAGATGTGCCTATGCTTCTTTATCATTTCATAAAATATCATTCTATATTTTGCATATTTTACAATGTTTTCAGCATCATGCCTATAATTTTTACAAATATTTCCATACGACATTTCTGACATTTTCAACATGTTTCTTATATTTGGATGACCGACATTTCCACTAACATCGACAATTTAAACCTTGATTGAAGCATCCGACATGATACGACACCCTTGTACAGGTATCCAGGTTCATAGGACAGGAGAAGCACACAACTGCGGACATCAATGGGACAGGTGAAGCTGTAAACCAGCAGCGACTGGAAAACAACTAGGGACATCAGTGGGACAGGTGAAGTGGTACATCAGCAGTGACCAGACCCTATAGATTTGGGGTCAGGTCAGCCTTAAATCGGGTTTGGGTTGAGGTATGACCGTGCTAAACCTGACTCATTGATATTGCAGTGTTGAAATATTTGTATATATAGGGTTGGTAGAATATATAGGTGTGCTATATATGGGACAGGTCATGTTGGGTTCAGTGCTCCCTCTTCATTTAGTCAGGTTCCTGTTCAGGTTGAACTTGTTCCGTTGAAATCTCTACACACAACCATGATTAGAGCAAACCTATCTGCATATAACAAGACTCTGCATATATATATTTGGACTGTCAAATTGAAGGTAAGTTTAAGCCCCAGGGAAGATTTGTATTCACCCAGGGGGTAGGTGACACTATAACTCTTCACAGGCATTTGTTTGTTGGGGTTAGCTGGTCTTTCCCAGCCTAGCGATTATTGCTGCTATACTCTTATCTAATCCTTTATCAATAATGTTTTTCTTTCATTGGATACTGATTAAAAAGTGAGTGTAGTGACAAGATAACCTTACCACCATATAATGTATTTCTTTTACAACATCAGTTAAAATGCATAATGATCCACAGAAATATTAAAGTGTCTGATTTTTTGGATAGCCATTTACAAATAAACTCTAGGAATTTTTAAGGGAAATAAACAAGGATCCATTCCCTAATGGAGCATACAAAGCTAAAATTGTTCATTGGGTGCTTGATTTTAAAGACAGGATTGAGTGAGAAGCCAGTTAGGTATTTGGAATTTTTTGGTGAGCTGAGGTATCATTTCCCTTGTCCAATCAATTTTTTTTGACAGGTAATGTTAATTGAATTAAAATAAAGTTTATAGAGAATAAAAAAGATATCAGAAGAGCTCCAACCTACTTATGGATCTTTCTCTACTATATATTTATATAACATCAAGATAGAATATAATCCCTCCAACTTTCTTTATACTACAAAAAGAAAACAAAAGTCCATACATATGCGTCTAATGCCCCAGTATATGTATATCAGTTAACTTCAAGAATTTCAGGATGCATATGGTCAATCTATTTTTGTCTTACAGTTTATTGCAGTTTGCCTCCTTTTTGGTGAAATTTTTGCTTGAAATGATCTTGCATCACTGGGTAGGCCTGATCACTCTACATCTTTCTTCTCATTTTCTTAATTAAAGTTCCTTTTCATATTAATCCAAAAGAGAGAGTTTTAGGATCCAAACTGATATTCAATCTCTAATTGGAAGGTCAACAGTCATAAGCCTTTATAGTGCAGAATTGGACTGAAATCGCCTTCTAAGCTAGTTGAGTCTTGTTTATCAGGTATCCTTTCATATGCCTGGCTGCTAATATAGGAACTCTAGGGTAAATTCTAAGCTAGTTGAGTGCTTGTCCAAGCATCCCTAGGCATAGCTTGGACACATCCATATAACCCATTCTTTAGAAAAGGTAGTGCAGTATTTGTATATGTTAGCTTTCCAAAAAATCACAATTAATGGCTCCTGTACAATGAGCAGCTATACAATAAGAGCTCTGTGCTGATCTTTCTTATAATACATGATCCCAAAAAAATATCCATGTTCACTTCTTGTTGGCCAATGCATCAGCCAAACTGTTTAGATTTCCTGACACAATGGAATCTTTCCTCTACCTCCCATACTAAATGTCTGATTTCCCTTATGGTGTGTGTTAGAATTCAGGTCTGCCTTAGAGTTTGGCCTGACTGAGTTCAGTTATGTAGAAGAAGAAAAAGTGATACAGAAAGAGAGAAAGAGAGAAAGAGAGAAGAGAGAATTCTGGTTCGAACTGAAAGAGTCAACTTGACTTCTCCCAGTCGGCCAGTAAGTATTTATACTATTATTAAAACATAACTGAAAAGACCTATGTGCCCTTACTTAAGTTAAGAACACATGTTTCAACACAACATTACAGATCAGCAACATCAATCAAGGTATAAAGACAGAAATACCCCTACGCTAACACTCCCCCTCAAGCTGGTGAGTATATATCATATACTTCCAGCTTGTTACATATGTAGTCCACTCTTCCCCGACTCAAGCCTTTTGTAAATAAGTCAGCCCACTGATTTCCTGTATTAACATGTGTAGTGTCTAGCTCTCCATTCAGCACCTTCTCCCTCACAAAGTGACAGTCAACCTCAATGTGCTTGGTTCTTTCATGAAACACTGGATTAGAGGAGATATGAACTGCAACCTGATTATCACAATAGAGCTTCATTGGAGTGTTAATGTTGTACTCTACTTCCTGTAGAAGGTTCCTTAGCCACACTAATTCACAAGCGGTATGCGCCATAGCCCTATATTCTGCTTCTGCACTGCTTCTTGCCACAACCATCTGCTTCTTATTTTTCCACGTCACCAGGTTACCTTCTAGAAACGTGCAATAGCCTGTAGTAGACCGCCTATCAGACATAGAACCGACCCAATCAGCATCAGAATACCCTTCTATTTCAAGTTTTCCCCCACTCTTGTATATCAGACCGCGACCCGGGGCCCCTTTTAGATACTTCACAATTCTCAGAACCGCATTCCAATGAGGAATCAGAGGTTTTTGCATGAACTGGCTTACCACACTAACTGCAAATGAGATGTCTGGTCTGGTAATGGTTAGGTAGTTCAGTTTGCCCACAAGTCGTCGGTATCTGCCAGGGTCTTCAAACACTTCACCCATATCACTGCTTAGCTTGGTACTTGTGTCCATGGGTGTTTCAGCTGGTTTGGCACCCAACAAGCCTGTTTCTTCTAGCAAATCAAGCACATACTTCCTCTGGCACAGGTTAATCCCATACTTGGATCTCGCTACCTCTATCCCCAAGAAGTATTTCAGTTTACCCAGATCCTTTGTCTGAAAGTGATCCTGCAGATAAGTCTTCAGCCTGTCAATACCAATGTTATCATTCCCAGTAATAACAATATCATCTACATACACCACCAACAGTATTTTTCCTCCCGGAGAGTCATGACTAAATACAGAATGGTCAACTTTACACTGTTTCATGCCAAACTTCTTTACCACCTCACTGAACCTACCAAACCATGCTCGAGGAGACTGTTTAAGCCCATATATAGCCTTCCTTAGTCTGCACACCTTACCATCCTTCCCCTGAGCAACAAACCCTGGAGGTTGCTCCATGTAGACCTCCTCGAGTAAGTCACCATGCAAAAAGGCATTCTTGATATCAAGCTGATATAGTGGCCACTCATACATGGTTGCAAGAGAGATCACAACACGAACTGACCCTATCTTAGCAACCGGTGAGAAGGTCTCTGTGTAGTCAATGCCATAGGTTTGGGAGTACCCTTTTGCAATTAATTGCGCTTTCAGGCGTTCAACACTACCATCAGGCAAATACTTAACCGTATAAACCCACTTACAACCAACAACTTGCTTCCCAGGAGGAAGAGCAGTGAGGTCCCAAGTATGATTATGATGAAGGGCTGAGAGTTCTTCTTCCATGGCACGGCACCACCCTGGAGAGGCAAGGGCTTCCTGGACATCTTTAGGAACAATAACTGATGATAACAAGGTAACAAACTGGTGATGTGAAGCGGAAAGAGAAACATAATTAGAAATGGGATGAAGGGTGCAAGTACGTTTACCTTTCCGCAAAGCAATGGATAGATCAATCTCAGATGCTAAGTGGGGGTCTGGTGCCAGATCCGTCGACGGAGATGTAGCCGGAGGAGTAGCTGGTGCATGTGGGCGATGTGTATACACATGACGGATAGGTGGGCATTCAACAGGTGGTGGCACCGGAGGCAAGGATTTGGTCACGACTGGAACAAAGGGAGGAGGATCGACAACGGGAAGTGGAAGAGGAGAAGGTGATGAGGAGGAAGCATCACCAAACCCCAAAAAGAACGGAGTAGACTCAAAGAAACTGACATCAGCACACACAAAAGACCGTCGAGAACCAGGATGGTAATACCTATACCCTTTCTAGGTCCGAGAATAGCCAAGGAAGATGCACTTGAGAGAACGGGCATCAAACTTGTCGTTCCCGGGACCCAGATTATGGACAAAACAGACACACCCAAAAACTCTCGGCGTAAGAGGAAACGGAGACAAAGTGAGAAAGAAGACCTGAAAGGGAGACTGACCATCAAGGATGAACGTGGCATCCGATTAATCAGAAAACAAGAGGTAAGCACTACGTCACTCCAAAAAGGTTTGGGAACATGCATGTGATGCATTAGGGATCTTGCTGTTTCAAGGAGATGGCGATTCTTTCTCTCAGCCATCCCGTTTTGTTGTGGGGTGTAGGTACACGAGGTGTGATGTATAATGCCGTGTTGGTCCAGGTATTCCTGAAATGATGAGGATAAATATTCGCAGCCATTATCAGAACGAAAAACTTTGATGTGGGTACCAAATTGGTTACGAATTTCAGCATAAAATTTTTGAAATATGATAAACAATTCACTTCTTTCTTTCATTAAATAGAGCCACGTCATCCTTGAAAAATCATCCACAAAAATGACAAAATATCTGTATCCATTATATGACATTACTTTATAAGGACCTCAAACATCTGAATGAACTAAAGAAAAAGGACTCGACACACAGTTATCAACCCTAGAACTAAAGGGAACACGATGGTGTTTCCCAAACTGACACGACTCACAATCCAAAACAGAAAGCTGACTCAATGACGGAACTAAGGACTTCAAGACTTTGGGCGACGGATGACCAAATCGGCAGTGCCACTGGAGAGGAGAGAGAGATGACTGGAGAGCTATTGAAGTTCTACCACCACCACCGTTAAGATAATACAGTCCACCTGCTTCATGCCCTCCACCAATCTTCATCCCCGTCTTGAGATCCTGAAAGACACACATAGAAGGATAAAAGGTAATGGAGCAGTTAAGTGATTTGGTCAGCTTACTAACAGACATAAGGTTAAAAGGCAATTTAGGAACATACGGAACTGATGAGAGGGATACAGGATCTAGGTCAACATTACCAACACCACAAATTGAGGATGTGGAACCATTAGCAAGGGTAACAGATTGTGATGTTGAGCAATGAGACAAGGAGGAAAGCACACCTGGAGTTCCAGTCATGTGATCGGAGGCTCCAGAGTCAATGATCCAGGGATTGGGTGTAGATGCCAGACAAGCCATACCTGAGTGAGCAAAAGTCGCCGTGTTCTACTGTGAGTGGATAAACCTCTCATATTCATCACGGGGAACACTCACCATCTCCTTCATGGGACCATCTGTGGATGTAGGAGGCAACTGATCAGATGAATGATTCTCCTGTCTAAAGTTGGAACTTGAGTCACCGATCGCGGCATGATTGGCCCAAGTTGAGGGAGGACCATGTAAATCATAACAAAAGTTCATGGTATGTCCATCCATACCACAATGAGTGCACTTCCTTGGGCCTGAGCTACGTCCTCTACCACGGGCTCCCCCTGAATCTCTGCTCCCAGTACGACGACCACCACGATTATAAGTAGACCCACCATTGCCACTTCGGCCATATGCAGAACCACTACCAACACCACGGCCAAACTGAGCTCCCCGAGCTCCACCTCTACCACCACGGCCTCTCGATGCAGCAAAGGCAGATCTATCTGAGATATTAGAGTTCTCAGTAGATCCGATAGAAATCCTCCGAAGTCGAGCAAATACCTCTTCTAGGGATGGAAGAGCTGATCCCCCTAATATCTGAGCCCGTACCGGTTCATATTCAGACTTTAGTCCCACCAAAAATCTCGTCACATCAAGCTGCTCTCTCTGTTGTTGCTGAATCTTGACATCAGAAGTGAGAGGATGATAGACATTCAACTCATTACGTATGTTCCTCATGTTGGCATAGTACTCCTCAAGACTCTGATTGCCCTGTTGCAGATTAAAGTACTCTTGATAAAGCTGATAAACTCTGGTTGTATTGTCCTGCCCCGAATACAATTTCTTCGCATGGTCCCACACATCTTTGGCAGTATCAAGGAACATGAAGTTCACACTAATCCTAGGTTCCATACTGTTCCACAACCATGTGATGATCTGAGCATCCTCTTGCTCCCAGTCTTCATACTCGTGAGAGTCTGAGGAGGGTTTCTCCTCTCTGATGTGTTTTACCTTCTTCTTTGCCTTCAGAAAGACTTCAACGGATTTAGCCCAAGGCACATAAATCTCTCCATTTAACTTAATGGAGGTCATCTGAACATTCAGGTAGTCTGTAGGCACCACCACACTAGGTTTATAATCATTATTGTCTCCCATTATGTTATCACCAATTCTGCACACTTGCTGAATTCTATTATCACTGAGATCTGCACGCTCCACACCACTAGGTCACACCTGTCACACTGATTGCAGCACTAATTGTTGCTGGAATGTGTGCTCTTTACACCACAAACCCTACTCCTACAACTACCTGAAATCTCACCACTATATGATCATATCTCTTCCTTCAAAATGCACAAAGAAACCAGCATAAACCCTAGCCCTTACTGACCGAAACCCTAGCAAATGGTCTGAAACACACCTCCTATTTAATCCATAACAGATATCATGCACTGAAATCTCTTACCTTATCGCTGAAGTAACACCCATGCGAGCAGGAGAGCAGTCCACACACAACAGCCACACACAGTTCGGCCCTCTATTCTTCCTCTACTAGGAGAGGGCGATCTCAGAAATCACAGCAACCGACCACATACGACCTGACTGGAGGCATAGAGACCCCCAAGGGAAGAGGGCGATCACTCCTTTTCAGCCCTTTCCCTTATCTCTAATCGAACACAGAAAAAAATAAGAAAACCCTAGATAGGGTGCGCAGAGAATGAACCCTAGGCAAGCAGAAATTTAGGCAGATTTAACCTAGCTCTGATACCATGTTAGAATTCAGGTCTGCCTTAGAGTTCGGCCTGACTGAGTTCAGTTATGTAGAAGAAGAAAAAGTGATACAGAAAGAGAGAAAGAGAGGAGAGAATTCTGGTTCGAACTGAAAGAGTCAACTTGACTTCTCCCAGTCAGCCAGTAAGTATTTATACTATTATTAAAACATAACTGAAAAGACCTATGTGCCCTTACTTAAGTTAAGAGCACATGTTTCAACACAACATTACAGATCAGCAACATCAATCAAGGTATAAAGACAGAAATACCCCTATGCTAACAGTGTGCCTGAACTGCCATACTGCTTTGTTATTGTTTGCCGACCAGTCTATCACAACTTTGGAAACCCCTTCTGCTACTATTTGAAATTCAGAGGTCTGCCTATTCTAAAACTCAAACCTTGTAGGATAGCTAGAACTTCTGTCCATAAAGAATCTCCGACACACACCAGACCCAAATACATAGTTAAAATAGTGTTGTGTACACCTATAAAAACACCACCTATACTGATCTTTGTATTCTCCTCATATTCCTCTTTTTTAGGACAATATAGATTATCCAAACGAATGCCCTAAACACTCAATGAGCATATATTGTTTGCTTTCCCCTTAATAGGAGGGTCGAGACTGCACTGCCCAACTAGTAGCTGTATCTGGGCCTACATCCTTACCAGCCTAAACGTGTATTGGCTCTAGTCTTCCCAAGAACAACTCCTGAGACCTTAGCTAGCTGGCATATCAGTGGCCTCAACAGGAAAGAAAGATTCATTGGAAAATGATCCCTGTTGCTTTGTTGTGGACTGTTTGGACAGAAAGAAATAGTAGATTTTTTTTTTACAAAAATAATGCTTACAAGCTAATGAAATTCAAAGAAATATGGTTGCAAAGATCTAGTCCAGGGCCACTGCCTCATCTATAGATGAAATTTCTTTTCCAATTGTATTTAGTACACTTTTTGTAATCTTTTTTGTCATACACTCTGATCTGTACAGTCACTGTATTGGGGCCTCACTCTCTCTTTACCTCAGAAATACAAATTAATATGCTTCCCCCCTTCTCAAAATATAGGAGGGTGGAGACAACTCCAATTATTCACCTTTTGTATAGGTTACAACTTACAAATGAATATGCTTGTGGGTGGAATAAATACCGCAACAGTATCGGTAAATGAAATCCATCTGTCTTAACATCTGTTAAAAACTATTATTTCTCATTCCAAACAATCTCACCAATGTATGTTTATCAGCTTGTGGTTGTCTGTTGGGCAAACTATCCATTGTCAACAACTGAGAAAGGAAGAATATTAATTTGGATTCTGTTGTAACTTGTAAGGATCGGACAGCTAAAATTGTTTCGTATTTACTTAGATCTTGTGGGTGCTACTGCAGCCTTTTTTATTTTCTCTCTCTCTCTCTCTTCTTCTTTTCTTCTCCCTAATATTTATCCTTTGCTGCTGTTATTTCCATTACAGCAAGCTATTCTCAAATGCTTTCATACTTCCATTCTTATATACTTGTTTCTAGTTGCTCTACTACTTTGTCTTTGTAAGTAGTATCCTGTGCTACTAACAATTGCCCAGGCATAGGCTGCACCCTCACCACTTCACTATATGTGCATTAAGTAGCAAGGATTCAACTGTACTTACTTCAAATATTAAGTTATTTATCTATTTTTAAATAATATTATTCGAGGGCCGAGGAGGGAAATGGTATTGAGAGTTGATAGAATGATATTCTCAAAGAACCATTCATCCTAAAAGCTTAAGTTGTTAAGTGAGGTCCTTGAATAGGTTTTATTCTCTAACATGCCCCCTCACACGAAAGCCCATTGGGCTTGAAGTGTGGACAGCACAGGCCCACCCATACCTTGTGCTGAAACTTAATTAATTATAATGGGGTGATGAGAATCGAACACTAGACCACTTGATCAAAATGGCTCTGATACCATCTCAAAGAACCATTCATCCTAAAAGCTTAAGCTGTTAAGTAAGGTCATTGAATAGGTTTTATTCTCTAACAGATATAAATAGTCGATTGCTATTTCTACTCATCATATGGATAAGAGAGAGAGGGGTAGAGGATGACATGAAGAGTATAATGATTGGGACTTGTGAGTAGCCCACAAGAAAAGGGAGTATTTAAGGTAAGAATAGATGTTTCCTCACATGAACCGTGGTTCATATTAACTGAATTGTGATTTAAAGTTTCTTTAATCGCGGATCAAAAGCAGTCCCAATCCAGACTTGCTTGAATTGCAATTTAGATGTGAATCAGAGTATTAAGAGGCCCATCTCATCAGTTCTGGGCACCAAGCGTAAATCATCTATTCTCTTCTAACCCTAAATAAAACCATCTTAAATCAGCTTGCAGCCTTCAATATAGCCTTTTCCCTCATCATCATGATTATCATCATCTAAGCCCTTTCCCTCTATTTCATGCTTTTATGGTTGGCATACCATCACAATATCAATTAATTCTCCATTTCCACCCCCCATTTACTCAAAAAGTATTATGTGTACTCTGTTTTAGCTCGTTTATTTTGAATCCTTCAGACCTAAAGATCTAAAAGTTCTAACCCCAGCATTCAAAACTATGTCCTTTGCATACAAGCCAAATCACACAAAGTACAAAGAATAAATGGAAGTTATAGAACATGTAGGCACATAGAAAATCAGGTTTGTTCACCATCTAATCGGACAAATCCAACTACAAACTTCATGAGATGCTTAATGATGTTGTTAGTATTTATTTGTATTATTTGCTAAATGAACAATGTGTCAAACAATTATCCAAACTCTTTTCATAAACTGGTCACCAAACTGTACATCTACACTCATGGCCAACCACTTTAGTAAGGTCCCCTTTTGATGTACAAATTGGGCAGAGGTGAATAAGTAATACTGTAACAGCACAATCTCTTCCTAAACTGAAGTTGTTTCAGCCACACAGTCTCCATATAGAGAAATAATGCATCATTAGTATAAAAAGTTACAAACAAGCAGTACATGACTAGTTAATTTTCCTTCACCTTATGCCATAGTTTTTTTAAGCTGATATAGAGCTTAGTTAAATTGAGTTATACTGTATATTTTATGAGTTTCCTTTAATACTTTATTTGATCGACTAAACTCTCAATTGAGTCCACATGACCAATTATGAAATAACATATCAACATGCATATAGGTCACAAATAATTCACATTTAAAATATTCAGCTGATCACATAGAACCCAATAATCAACAAATAACATGAGATAAAAAAAGGCACAAAAACAGCATTAGAAATCTCACCTCACACTCTCTAACATTTCCATTCAAGTTGAAACAATGAGAGATTGTACCATCAATTGACCTTCCTCCAAAACCCCAAGCAGGAAATTGTTTATCAGAATCATAGACTTGAATGACCTCTCCAACCTCAAGTATAGCCTGCACAGGAGTTGACAGTTACGACATCTACCTGGACACAATATATTTGGACAGAAAAGGCATATTACTGTAAAACTTGTTACAAGCCCAAATCAACATTCGGAATCCTATAAGTACAAGAAATGATCAATAATCAATTGAAATTTACATGTTGCTTGCATGTCAAGGTCCTGCAGAACAGAGAAAAGTGAATGTCCCCCACAAGATGAAAGTAACTGTACACCTATCCATGGAGTAAGGCCTACAGTCCTATCATGTGTAAAACTACTAATTCCACAGACAAACTATGATATTCAACACCAAGAAAACAATTTGCTTCATTTCCTGTGGAAAAGGAAAAAAAGATAGAAAGTGTAATCTGTAACCTGCTGGTAAGCATTCAGTCTTCCTGATGGATCAATATAGTGCAAAGATTCCGGGAGTCGAGGATTTCCATTTGAAGCTGAAAAAGGAGAAAAAAAAACTTTAAATCATCATCTGAACAGGTTCAATTGCAATGACAGCACCAAGACACTAACTAAAACATAACACCACCAACTGGAGGCAACATACCTGTGAAATCAACAGCAACCATAAAGTTAAGTTCAAATCCACTAGAGATGTAATCCAAAAAACTGTACAGCAATTTCTCACAAAACCCATCTACAAAAAGCTGACCCTTCAGAATCTGTAGAAAAAAGCAGTGAAGGCAAGGGTAGTTAAACATGGCAACATTCAAGATGCAGGGGGATGATGAACACAATGTCAAATTATTAGAGGCAAGATCCTTGTTTTTAAGTATTAACAACTATAGTTGATTCCCCGGCCAGAGAAGGGGTGGGTAGGGAGGAGTGAGCTATATATTAGGGTCCTTCTTGAAAGGCTTAGACCAAAAGGTTGAATGTATTGGGATGTTAAATCACATTGGGAGTTTTTATTTTTACGGTATTTGCACACTTAAAATCATTGTGATTTTTACTGACCAACAAAATCAATCAAGATATAATAATATATAGCAAAATTGTTTTACAATTCAAAACAAAACAACCACCTTCTCATGGCCTTGTCGACCAGAAGATGGTAAGTGAAAATTTGCTCCAATCTTTTCCTTGTGAAGTCTTTCCAGGTCTGCAACTGACTTCTGAAGCTTCCTGATGAGGGAGAAAACCAATGAGAAGTTAAACTATGTCAAACATAAAGAAGAATAATGAAGAAAATTACATAACACATGAGCCCAAAAAATTCATCAGTTACCCATTTACCCTATAATTTCATGTTTTCCACTGCTGTTGAAATCGAAACATTCTATAATTAGTGGGTTATCCTGCAAAACATTGGAAGATTGTTAAAAATGAGTAATAAAAACAGAGATCAGTTTCAACAGGCTCAAACATTGTAAATATTTTAGAACAGTAAAAAGAGGAAGTGAAGTGATATCAATTAGGAATAGAAAATGTTAAAGATCAGATCGGGTCCAACAGCATGATATCCAGTCACATTATGCTCAAAAAATAAAACATAATTCTCTCATTTGTTAAAGTGAGAAACTAAAACAGAGATCAGATCTAACAGGCTCCAACATCATCAACATATTACTACTAGTAATATAAAATGGTAAAAAAGTTGCAAAAAAACAAGGTCCAAAGGCAATGATAACTTCCATGCATATTCACATTATGCTCAAAAAACATAAGTCAGTCATTGGTTTATTACACCATGATAGAGAACCATGGTGTTGAAACCAAAGACCTATTAAGGTAGCCCATAAGTTGTTTGGCTTTCCCAGTATATGAAAATCACCAGCAACCACTGTATAGTTTATCTGATAGTCATAGAAATGTGAGAAGCTTGCCTTGCTTCCATATTGCTGCATAGTCAGGTGGATGGGCTTCCAAGTTGGATTCAAGTTGTTATTCACAACTTCTGTCTTGCAAATTGGAACAGAACCTCCACTTTCAATTACTCTAGATATTCTTAAGAAAGGATCCTGTATGGTAATATAAACATAGGAAAAAAGGAATAAGAACAGCCAAACACATTTATATCCATGTAAATTATGCCCATTAATTTCAAATTAGCTATCTTAAGAATGCATACACTTTTAGAAAAGAGGTCCTTGTTTTCCAAGTGGGAACAACGCAGTATAATTTCTACAGCCTGCCTTGAAACAACAGTTTCCTCTGCATGGACTGTAAGTGTCCCAAATTTTTTAATGCCTGCATGTCCGTTTTTGCTTTGAAGATTAAGTGTCAGACTCCTGGTACTTTTAGTCACTATCTGTCATTTAGACAAAGAAATGTACCATTATGAGTATAATAATTTCCAAATAATTCTCAAGAGAAAATATATGGAAAACTCAATACATATGTTCCACGTTGCAAAACAGCAAAGGTAGCAATAAAGGTGTTATTATCAAATAAGCGCATCACCATTTACTTAAAAACAAAAAATAACCTTGTAATTAGACAAATATTTACAGTTTTGGATACATGTATTTACAGAGACCCTTTAAATTGGGTCAAACATGCTCTGAATCTCAGAGTACAAGATATTTCTATCAATTTCAATTGCTATACCGTGGCCAACTAAGAGCAGACTATTTAGAAAATAGTTTCTACAGGATTTGACCAAATTATGTTATTAAGGTCTCCTTGAGCTAAATGTAATCACAAAAGAGAAATTCCAGAGATGAATTTTAAGCAGTACTATTATGGAATCTGTGGCAACTTACCTCTGATAGAACACAAGTAGCTTCTCCAAGGAATTCTTGCTCGTTTAACTTCAACATCTGCAAGCATACATTATGAACTTAAAAAATTGACAAGAAGCTTTATTAATTTGTTAGGAAGAATGAATTACAAGAAAATGTGCCAGGCATCCCATTTTTAATGCTAGGCTAGCACTGACTACCTAACCCCAAAAACCAACTATTGCTTACATTGTGACATTCAATCCTCTTGGGGGATAATCCCCCAAAACAGATTACTTCCGTTCACCCCCTGCCTAGCCAACTCATTAGCTAGGTTATTGACTGATCTTTGTCTCCATACTTGCTAGAATAGTTTAGTTTGTTTATTGTTATTGGCAGCAGGGTATAATTGTCCTGTTACCTTTTCTTTTGTCTATTTTTTTAACTGTTATTTAAGTTGGGGTAGTTTAATCTGTGTACTCAGCATTATTATTATAATATAAGAGAGGCAGCAGTTAGAGGAGGTTAATTCTCTTCTCTCTGCTACAGCCCTAGTTCTCTCCCAACTCTCTTCTTCTCTCTTCTCTCTTCTCTCCATTCTCCTCTCTCTCTCTCTCTCTTTGATAGGAAACGGTAACTTTCATTAAACTTTAAGGAAACTAGCACAACTGTCACCTTTATAAGCATCATTAAATAGATTACAAACACGCCTAGAATAGATTTTCCCTACTAACTCCTTGCTTTGCTAAGGTATCAGCCATTGCATTGGCTGACCTCCTAGTCCATTTAAAGTGTACTTCAAGCTCCTTTGTTAGGTGCATAACTTCCCTTACTGGTTGTCTAAGGCACCAGATGCCCAAACTGTTAGCTTGCATCCAGCCTACTACCAATTTCGAATCACCCTCCACTTCTAAATGCTGAAAACCCAGTTGTTAAGCCAATTTCAGTCCTTGTAGGAGTGCTAACACTTTTGCTCTAAGAGAGTCCCCCAAACCTATCAGGCCAGGAAACAGGGCCAGGCCTCATCCTTCCCCATCACTAAAACACCCCCAATTCCAGAGGGGCCTGGATTACCTACAGAGCTGCCGTCAAAATTCAGCTTAAGACCAACAGCTAAAGGAGGGGACCGTTCTTCTTGAATTGATATAGAGGAGCAGGATGAACTCACTATTGTGCTCCAACATCTAACCAAAGCATCTACAGAGAAGTCCTTGAGCAGGTCCAACGATTTCAGCCAATGTATAGCCTTGATGGTAATCCCTTCTATGAGTTCATGTGCTGTTTTTTCTTGCCTTTGAAGATTCTGTCGTTTCTCTCTTCCCACACTGCCCAAATAACTGCTGCCCTCATTGTTCTCCACATCACCCTTCCTCTTTTCTTTGGTTGATGGAAAAAGCTAGATTCAAAAATTTCCACCACGATTGGAGGAATTCACCTGCACCCAAAAAGAGAGGAGAACCAATCCCAAATAGAATCCACCACGCTTCTTTTCCTTTTAATTTTTTAAGACAGTTTACAATACTAATGTTGTACTTAATTCCCTTGCCATCTTTATCTATGCATTTGTAGTTCCAAGATCCAGTAGTGCCATTATTGAGACACCTCACAATTACCTTTGAGCGGCCTTCCACCATTACATCTCTGTAGCTAAGAGATATAGACATTGTCAACCCATGCAATAAAGTAGTATTTTAACCCTTGTAGAGTTTCCAAAACCTATAGGCCTACAGAAAATAGCTATAGCACTTACACAACTATTCTTGAAGGCACCATCAGTGACTGAAAGGCTCAGGTTACCCAAGTTACACCCATCAAAGTTAATTTAGGAGTTCGGCAAGAGTGACTAATGAATAATGATCCTATATAAGGAGGAACAAGCCACAACTTGGCATATACAAATTATGTCATCTAAAGAGAAAGGAACAAAATTTTTATTTTTTAAAATTTAGTATCTGCAAGATTTTTTATCTGTCTGTGAAGTGAGTATCATAAAAATCCTCTTTCAAATTGACAAAGAAAAGTGTATGATGCCAACATCAATGTAAGGCACTTTAACTGCAGAAAGTCTCCATATCCATAAATTTGCTCCACTGCCCCATGTCTGTTTGTCAGGAAAATTCAGGTTCCTTAATTGCTTGCAATAATTGAGTATCCAGTCACCTCCCAATGATCTAGATATATGCCAGGACCAAGATTGGATAATGGACTCTGGCATTTAACTATTCCAAATGCTGGTACAGTTAAAATAATGTCATAAATTCATCATCTGAAATCCCATACATAGAACTGCATAAGGAGATCCAATTGGGTATGACATGTTGATCCTTTTTTAGAAAAAAGAAAAACATTTCAATTTTATTATGAATAAGCATAATCGCTACTTAGTATGAACATACTAGATGGTTACACTAATCATCTTGCTGTGAGCCTGCAATATGAGGCCTAGAAATTCAACGTTAGTAATCGGGCTTGTCACTGAAACTTACTAATGTCATAGACTCATAGCCAAGTTGAAAACTGAAACTGATGTACCCTCTTAAGACCTCCAGCATAAAGAAAATTCAATAATTAACCGATAAAAAAAACATTTCAATTTTATTATGAATAAGCATAATCGCTACTTAGTATGAACATACTAGATGGTTACACTAATCATCTTGCTGCAAGCCTGCAATACGAGGCCTAGAAATTCAATGTTAGTAATCGGGCTTCACTGAAACTTACTAATGTCATAGACTCATAGCCAAGTTGAAAACTGAAACTGATGTACCCTCTTAAGACCTCCAGCATATAGCAAATTCAATAATTAACCGATAATTGAATACTATTGCTCTCACATGCCACTTCCAGGCAGTATTAGCTATTGCTGTTCTTTTTATCAAATAACAAGAAGTTTTATTAGCATAAATATGATATAGAATGAAGGATAAGGTAACCTCCAACTATGGTACAGAATAACAGACAGAATGTGTGTGCGTGTATAAACTGCTAACACTATGGCTCCACAAAATACAAAATTGACATATCATTTACCTTCAACTATGGCATGTGTTGCTTGTATTAATACAAGTAGCAACCAATTAACCTTTAGTACTATATTAAATAAAACCATTTTTCTCCTTTTTATTCCAAAAATAGAAACTTTAAAGACTTGTCCTTTCTCCTATTTATTTTTCTTTGAAAATGTTGACATCTAAGTCCAAAGTGGATAATTTGGTATTTCCACTGTTCACAATGTCAAACATTGCCACTTTGTAATTTGATATGGACATAGAATAATCTAAGTCAAACGCATCTTACTGTGGTCTAAGATGACACAAGAAAACCAATCACAAAAAAATGTAACATACCTTCACAGGTATATTGTGATATTTGGTGTCAACATCAAAGACATGGAATCTGAAACACATGAAGCACCATTTCAATCAGAAAATCTTACACTAATGGCTGGATAATGTAAACTCATATGAATGACTACAGAGAAACAAGTTAAATACAGGAATGAGAAAATCTTACACTAATGGTTGAATAATCTCAAACTGATAAGCAATGGGAATTTTTCCAATCCAAACAGGATCCAATGTGTTCAGTATTACTTCTGTGCGACCACGTTCCTCAAGTGTTCCATCACTTTTCTTTGCAAACACCACAGCCATAGGGTCACTCTGCAATATAAAAGGTGTTCATAGAAGCAGCAAAATATGTCCATCTAGGTAGTGAAAAAGATTCACAAAGCAGATGCAGAATAGAATTAAAAAAAAAAAGCTTTAATATCATCATAATATACTAACAAGAACAATGAACATAATTTATATATGGAAGTGTATGATTGTCATTATACTTACTGATATTTAAGGTAATTTAAGCAAGCAATTAAATTTGTAGAGATAATGGGCCGAATGGGCCTTAGTTTCTTTGTTTTTCTTTAAACTATGTTTATGACTTGTGTTAGTAGGTACTAGGTAGTGGGCCTTAGTTATAGGCCTGTTTTCTTGTTTTTAATTGTTGTCTTTTAGTGATGGATGCCCCTACTAAGGGCACTCATGTAATTGTCTTTATTTTTTACAACAAAAGAATAAAAGAGATCATTGGGGGCTGAAGAGAGGTTTTAGAACAACTCTCTCTTCTTCTTCCTTTTCTTCCTCCATCACTTCTCTCTCTTCAATCTCCTTCTTTTCTCCTATTTCTTTTCTTTTAATTCAGATTATTGCAGGTGTGATTTACAACTAAATTGGACTGAACAATATATAGTGAAGAGATAGAAGGCATGATTTTTTTATCAGGAACAGATCAATGAAACTTTATTAACAAGAAAAAAGCAGGAAGTTTTGACCACAATATAATAATAGTCGTAGATTCTCAATGCAATTGGAAATAATAATAAGAACTCTATTGAGACTTGAGAGGAAAACTGTACCTTTGAAAAGATGTCAAGATCATGCAGTTTTGCAGCAGAGAGCGATAACTGCAGGCATGATTGCAAGTAACTGCATCGTTATGCTTAACAAAGAGAATTGGATAGCTAAAACTAAATGCAGAAAAAATGGATCCAAGATGAAAGGAAAAGATGCATATAGAAAATTAAACCTCTGCCCAAATTCTTTTATGCAAACAGAATCACAAATTTGATATAAAAAATTTAAGATTCACAGAAAAGGATGCAAAAAAAGAAAGGCATACAAAAGGATATACGATTAGGGTCAAGGCTTGCAAAAAATTCAGATTTAGTATCCCATAAATATGTTTACTTCAGCTTCTAGTTTTCGCAACCATCCTTCTTAGAGTTTAGCTCATCATAATTTTAATATAATCAGTCATATTTATAAAACATCTTACCAGGAGGCTTATTTTTTGCATATATTCAACTTGCAAATTTCATACTTTATAAGTTCCTTTCGTTTGTCTCTCCTACTTTATAAGTTCCATTTTCTCTATCTTTCATGCCTCAAATTTAACTACACTTTTTCTTTTAACTTTCTTTCTTGTGATTTTATATTTTTCAAAGTTTTCTGCATTTTTAGTATTTTGCCAATCTTTATAGTATGTTAATTTTACACTAATTATATTTTAAACCACTTCATTCCACCACCAAGGTCTTTTAGTATTTTGTCATTTCTATTTCCATTCTTCTAAAATGTCCTTTGCAACTTTCTTTACATAGTTAGCCATTTTAAGCCATGTATAATTAGCCTTTCCATCTGAATTCCATCTTCTTTCTCTATCAATCTGCTAATTGTTGAAGACATCCCTAGTGCACACATCTAGTACCATTAATCTATGGTTTTTGGTTAATATTTCACCTTAAATAGCTTTGCAATCCTTGCATATCGATTTCCATGATCTTTAAATGTTATTAAGGAAAAATTTTTTATGCTTCATCTACTTTTAAATGTTATTAAGCATTCATGATTCTTTTCAAAATATGTTTTTATTACTCTCATGTCATGAACTATTGTAAATTCTAAAATTATATCTCATATTTCACTCTTCTTCTCAAACCAGAATCCTCCATGCACCATATCATATCTTGCACTTCTTTTTTCCCACATGCACATTTAGATCTCCTCCTATAAAATCTTCTATCATTTGGAATTGCTTAGATTAATCCCTCTGAGTTTTCCCAAAATTGTCTTTTAATTTTCTTTAATTTTTTTCTAAACCCACTTGAGATGCATAAGCACTAATTATGTTAACGATTTCCTTACCTAAAACAAGTCTAATTAAAATTATTTTATCTCCAATTTCTTGTTTTGGATCCCTGTCTACTATTATTGTTACTCCATTTCTATTAATTACTTCTCTCGTGTACAGTGTACTGTATTGCACCAAGGATTAACATAAGAAATCTAGAGCCAGTTATAAAGCATGGATCTTGATCTTCAACCTTGTTTGTTTCTACTATTTGTTTGTTTACGCTTACTTTATGAGTTTATAATTCATCATCATCCAAGCCTCATCCCAACTATATGAGGTCAACCACATGAATCTTGTTTCACCAGTTGCTCTATTTAATGCATATCATTGTTAAATTATTGGCACTTAAATAATTTCTTACTACTTTTACCCATGTCCTTTTTGGTCTACTGGTACCCATTTCCCTTCTAGCCCCTTCAACTCGTAACAAATCAATTTTTCATATGAGTGTTGTTGGTAATCTTCTATGAACATGACCAAACCATCTTAGTCTACTTTTTTTAATTTATCACCAATTGGAGACACTACCAAGTTCCTATGAATTACTTCATTTTTTATCATATCCTTTCTACTTTTACCATATATCAATCTCAACATATGCATTGCCACATTCAATTTCTAACATGTCGTTTCTTGACTGCCCAACAATCTATACATGCAACATAATTGGCCTTGCAACTATTTTATAGAATTTTCCTTTTAATTTAAGTAGTATTTGCCTAACACATAAAACTCTAGATGCACCCTTACATTTTCCATCTTGCACTAATTCAATAGGCAACATCCTCCTAAATCTCCCCCTTGTTATGAATTATCAAGCCAAGGTACTAAAAAAGGTCACATTGAGTGACCTTGATTTGCACTCTTGGTCGTCAATCTCAAGCTTATGTTGGGTAGCTGCCCAACTCAGATCCTCTTCGAGGAAGGATAACCTCTAGAATAGGGGAAAGTGAGAATGAAGAGACAAAGAGATCAAATCTTCTTATTATTCCCTTATTATAAGTACACCTTTGTATTTATATTGAATCTTGCCTTTAATGTAACTGATTTACAACAGAATTATAACAACTTGCCAACTTGTTTGATTGACATTATAAGATCCTGGACAGAAGTAGCACAATCTTCAAGAGTGAAAGAGAGAGTAAGGATGGAATGTAAACCCCCAGATGGTAACAGAATTAAACTGAACATTGATGGAAGTTCATTTGGAAATCCGGGATTGTCAGGTATCGGGGGAGTAATCAGAAATTCTGAAGGGAGGATATTAGCATTATTCTCTGGACCTATTGGCATGGGCAACACTCTAGAAGCTGAGGTAATGGCTTTGCTACAAGGATTGAAGATAGCTAAGAAACTTGGAATGAGGCAAATTGAGGTTGAAGGGGAATCCAAGGTGATCATCTCTTGGGCTAATAACAATAGAACTACTCCATGGACCTTCAAACAAGTGATAAGGGAAGTGGAAAAGGTTGCAAGGGAGGTAGTGGCAGAATTCAAATGGGTTAGAAGGAGTGCAAATGGGCTAGCTGATCATCTTGCTAAACAAGGGGCTTTGAGGCAACAATTGTTTTGGGCTGCATTGTAAAAGGGACGGAAATATGTATTTGTATGGGACTTCTAGTTCCATACACAAAGTTGTAAAACTTCTTAAATCTAATTTCAAATAAAAGTTTCCTTTGATGATCAAAAAAAAACTTTCCAACTTGCTTGATTCAATTAACTCCAATTGTCTTTGTACTGGCTTCCTTATGCTGGAGGTGGCCTTAACTGATTTACAACAAAATTATAACAACTTGCCAACTTGTTTGTGATAGGCCCCCAATTAACTTTACGTATGCCAGGAAGGGGAAAGGCCAGTTTTCGGCTAAGGGGGGAAATAATTGAACATGGGGGCAATTATAGTTGGAGGGAATAAGGAGAGTCTTGAGGCATTTATAGCTATGTCAGTTAGGAATAAGAAGAGTATGGGCATTTATAACTTGGTCAGCTGGGCATTTATTGAGGGAATCAGTTATGCTGTGAGAAGAGTATAAGAAGGGGATTTGGGGGATGGGGGAGATAGGCTTTTGTTGCGTGAAGAATACTGTGAGTGATTGGGAGAGTTGGCAGTCTCTCGAAGAACCAACCAACTGTTAATGTTCTTCTTTTCTTCTGAATAAATACCAGTTCCTTTGTTGATGTTCTAGTTGTGTGAATTCTGTTGTGAGTCTGAGAATTGTGTGTCAAGTTTCTGGGACCTATCAGTGGTATCAGAGCACGTCTTTCCTCGGCCATGGTGACAGCTAAGGAAGTGGCATCGCAGGTGGAGGGTTTCGAAGAACGCCTGTCTTCTCTGCATTCTGGATTTCGTTTGGAAATGGATGGCTTACGCAACGAGTTTCAGCAACTCGATCCAGATAAGGTAGCTGCTGGACTTTCGAAGATCTCGTCCCTAGAGAACTCGGTACAATCTCTGGAAGGAGGTGTTCAAGATCTGGTGAGACAATTTGATTTGTTGCTTCAGCAACGGGCCTATTCAGCTCCTTTGTCTGCAACTGACATTGCTCCTCCTTTAGTCACATCGAGTCGTGCGGCTGACAAAGGGAAGAGTGCAGCTTTCCCGACGTCTTCTTCAATGTCAGTGCCGAAACATACTTCTGATCCACTTCCTCGGAAGTTGGAGCTACCTATTTTTGATGGGGAAAATCTAGACGGCTGGCTTTTTCGTGCGGAGCGCTATTTGGAGATTAATGGATTGCTTCCGGCAGAGCGTCTGCGAGCTGCAATTGTCTGTCTAGAGGGCGATGCATTGGCGTGGTATTACCGGGAAGTTGGTCGGCGACCTTTTCGTGGTTGGATAGAATTCAAAGAGCTTCTCCTTGAACGTTTTCGATCGACTCAGGAGGGTAATTTACAGGAGCAGCTCTTCTCGTTACATCAGTCTTCTACTATTAAGGGATATCATCGCCATCGAGGTGATCTTCGCTCCCTTACGTGACCTGCCGGAATCAGTCCTTGAAGCAGCATTTGTTAATGGGTTGCACGACCCTTTCCTGAACGGTGCCATGAAGCGAGGTGACTGGTATAGAACCAAAGACTTGGTACCTAAGGGCTCTGATTGGATTGTCAATGAAATGAAGAAATCTGGTCTTCGAGGCCGTGGTGGAGCTGGTTTTCCATCTGGCCTGAAGTGGTCTTTCATGCCAAAAGTATCTGATGGTCATCCTTCTTATCTTGTTGTCAATGCTGATGAGAGTGAGCTAGGAACATGTAAGGACAGAGAAATTATGCGCCATGACCCATGTTGAGCAGGAGAAGAAGAAAGGAAAGAACGAAGAAGAAGAAGAAGAAGAAGAAGGAAGAAGAGGCTACTGAGTTAAGGCCTCAAAAGAACTGCTTCAGTCGAGTGAAGCATTTGTATTTATACTATACTGGTTGTACAACACAAGAGGTCTACAAAATTACAAAAATACCCCTACAGGCACTAAACCTACGTACAATACATATAATACACCTGTCAACACTCCCCCTCAAGTTGGGGCATAGATATCAATCATGCCCAACTTGTCACAGAGACCTTGGTGTCTGGAATGGTTTGGCCCTTTTGTAAAGATGTCTGCTAGTTGGTCTTCAGAGCTGATGTATGGAGTGCATACTTCGCCTGTGATGATTTTCTCTCTGATAAAGTGCTTGTCAACCTCAATGTGCTTTGTTCTATCATGTAGTACTGGGTTGGCAGCGATACTTATAGCTGCCTTGTTGTCACAGAGTTGAGTCATGGGTTTGTCAACTGGAAAACCCAACTCTCCCAATAGATTCTTTATCAACATACCTTCGGCTACTCCGTGTGCCATTGCACAGTACTCAGCTTCAGCATTGGATCTAGCTACCACGGTTTGCTTCTTACTCCTCCAAGTAACAAGGTTCCCTCCTACAAAGGTGCAGTAGCCACTAGTAGACCTTCTGTCACTTTGAGATCTAGCCCAATCCGCATCTGTGTAAATTTCAACTCTCAAATGTCCATGTTTCTGGAATAATAAGACAGCACCTAGGAACTTCTTAAGATACAGCAGTATTCTCTCCGCTGCTTCAAGATGAGTGGACCTAGGTGCATGCATGAACTGGCTGAGGACACCAACAACATATGCTATTTCTGGACATGTCATAGAGAGGTACAACAATCTCCCTACAAGCCTCTGAAATTGCTTCACATCCTTAAGAGGTTCACCTTGGTTGTCACTTAACTTATGGTTGGGGTCAATGGGAGAGTCAGCTGGTTTAACCCCAATCTTTCTAGTGTCCTTAAGCAAATCTAGGACATATTTCCATTGAGAGATGAAGATACCCTTTTTTGATCGGGCAACCTCAATTCCAAGGAAGTATTTGGCGGGTCCTAGATCTTTCACTTCGAACTGAGTGGCAAGAAAGCCCTTCAAACTTTGAATTTCATCATTCCAGTCACCAGTAACAATTATGTCATCCACATATACTATTAGGGCAGCCATTTTACCCTCTACTCTTTTTACAAACAGCGTGTGATCTGACTGGCATTGCTTGTATCTCCTCTGCTGAACCAAGCTCTTGGTGATTGCTTCAGCCCGTATAAAGACTTCTTTAACTTGCACACTTTTTGTTCACTTCCTTGAGCCAAAAAACCGGGGGGTTGAACCATATAAACTTCCTCTTCAAGGTCACCATTCAAAAAGGCATTCTTGATGTCGAGCTGATGTAGATCCCAATTCAGATTGGCAGCAAGAGAGAAAAGGACTCTAATAGAGTTCGTTTTGGCAACAGGGGCAAAGGTTTCTGCATAATCAACTCCATATACTTGAGTAAAACCCTTTGCCACTAAACGAGCTTTATACCTCTCCACGGTTCCATCAGCCCCATGCTTAATAGTGAACACCCATTTACATCCCACTAGATCCTTTCCCTTAGGGAGATCAACAAGTTCCCACGTGCCATTCTTATGAAGGGCATCAATTTCTTCCTTCATGGCCTTTGTCCATTCTGGTAATGAGAGAGCTTCTGTCACATTCTTGGGAATAGGGATACTGTCAATGGAGGTAAGAAAAGCACGAAATGAAGGTGAGATGTTCTCATAGGAAACAAAGTTGGAAATGGTGTGTTTAGTGGTGCACGACCTAACACCTTTCCTGTGGGCAATGGGAAGGTCAAGATCATTAGCAACAGGGAGGTTGGGAGTCCAGTTACCTGAGTGAATATGATCTCCCCCCAAGGAATTTGATGGCACTTGAGGTACGGCTTCTGGATTCTCCACAGCTCTTGAACCTGGTTGGCCTTTACGACGACGAGAAAAAATGCGGAATGGTGGAGGATCAAAATGATAAGGGGGAGAAGGAGAAGTAGTAGGAAGAGGAGGAAGTTGAACAAGTTTCTCCTCATGCCTACACTCCCCCTGAGGAGAAACAAGAAAGAATGGCTCATCTTCAAAGAAGGTAACATCCATGGAGACATAGAATTTCCGAGAAACAGGATCAAAGCAACGATACCCTTTCTGAGAGAATTAGTAGCCAAAAAATATGCACGGGGTAGCACGAGAGTCCAATTTCCCCCGGGTGGGAGATAGGTTTTGGACAAAGCACCGACAACCAAAAACACGAGGAGGAATAGAAAGAAGAGGGGCCTTAGGAAAGAGAAGTTGATGTGGGGCTTTGTACTCTAACCAACGAGAGGGCATTCGGTTAATGAGGTATGTAGAACAAAGGATGGCCTCAAGCCAAAATCGTTTGGGAACATTCATGTGGAGTAGTAAACCCCGTGCCACTTCAAGAAGGTGTCGATTCTTCCATTCAGCCACACTATTTTGTTGTGGCGTGCGGGCACAAGAGCTCCGGTGAAGTGAGCCATGTGAAGCAAAGAACTCCGTGAGGTCACTATGAAAAAAACTCTTTTGCATTGTCTGATTGAAATATTTGAATTTCGGTCTGAAATTGGGTGAAGACCATCCGCTAAAAATCTTGGATAATTTTTGGTACTTCCTCACGGGTTTGCATTGGATATACCCAAGTGTATCTAGAATAATCGTCAATGAAGGTAATGAAGTACTTGTAGACACTCTCAGAAGGTAAAGTAACAGGGCCCCACACATCAGAATGCACAATGTGAAAAGGAAACTCAGATTTACTATTTCTTTGAGGGAATTGAGTTCTACAATGCTTGCTTAACTAACATGTTTGACAAGAAAAATTAGAAACAGACACTGACTTACACAATTATGGGAAAACAACTTTCAAGGACTCAAAAGACAAATGACCCAGACGACAATGCCACAAATACATTTTACTCTTTCTGAACTGACTCATAGACTCTGTAACATGAAGGCCAGCCGTATTCTCCAGCATATA
The DNA here is from genome assembly GCF_055504915.1 of Nelumbo nucifera. Classification (NCBI taxonomy): domain Eukaryota; kingdom Viridiplantae; phylum Streptophyta; class Magnoliopsida; order Proteales; family Nelumbonaceae; genus Nelumbo; species Nelumbo nucifera. The sequence continues at coordinate 86,090,071 of NC_142652.1, read as the reverse complement.
GAGTCCATCAACCATACATCCCCTACCAATCGTCCTCCCCGAGGCCAGATCCTGAATCACACAATAGGAAGGGAAAAAAGTCACATAACAGTTTAAGGAATTTGTAACACTACTGACTGAAAACAAATTCATAGGGAATTTTGGAACATGAAGAACATTAGAAAGAGTAAGGCCGAGGGGAAGAGAGAGAGTTCCTTGACCAGCTATGGAAGTGTATGATCCATCAGCTAGTCTCACTTTATCTCTTCCGGAAAGAGGGTGATAAGTTTGAAAGTAAGAGGACATACCAGTCATGTGTTTTGACGCTCCAGAATCAATGATCCATGTAGAGTCAAGGTCGTGAGAAGCAACATGGAAAGTTGTGGCAGGATTACCTGATGTGGATGCAAAAGAGGTGGTGGGAGGAGCATCCATCTGGCGAATAGCTCTACCATAAAGCTCTAAATGGTCACGGAAGGAGTTTACAATATCCTCCCTTGGGTCAGATCCAGAGTAGCTATGTTGGCCATGTAATGTTTGAGTCACCGTAGAAGTGGAGGGTTGATTCTCCCGAGTAACCATATTGGCCATGTGGTGTTTCTTGGTACCTTGTTGCTCGGGTCTTCTAATTACATCTGAGCCTTGCTTCTTAGGTAAATCCTGAGCCCACTTTGGTTTCCCATGGAAATCCCAACAAGTATCTTTGGTGTGTCGGGGCTTCTGACAATTAGTGCACCACAATTTTTCCTTATCCTCTGCTTTCTTCTGGAGATCCCCTCTCTTGGAAAAAGGTCCACCACTAGTAGAGGTACCCCCCTTTGCCGCCAACACAATTGCATCCCCTCCGGTGTTGTTCATCAAGTTCCTCCTGCTCTCTTCAGACTGGACAAGAGCATAGACCTCCTGAATTGAAGGAAGATCCTTAGAACTTAGAATTTGTACCCTGATGGATTCATAGATAGGATTGAGACCATGTAAAAAAGCAAACACTCTTTGCAGTGAGACAAGTTTCTTATACAATTTTGCATCTTCATCACACTTCCAATCAATATTCTGGTAATGCTCCAACTCCTTCCAAACAGTGGACAAATCAGAGTAATAAACTGAAAACTCCTCTCCCCCTGTTTACAAGTAGATGAAGTTACTTGCAGTTGATAAATCTTGGCATAGTGTCAAAGTTCAGAATATGTGGATTTTGCATGTTCCCTTGCAGTTTCAGCCCATATGAAGTTCTTCCTTATTTGCGGTTGCATGGAGATCAAAAGCCATGACATAACCATACTATTCTCCTGATCCCATCTATCATGTTCTGCATTTCCAGAAGGTGGTTCTTTGATTCTTCCATTTATGTAGCCTATTTTTCCCCTTGCAGTTATGTATAGCTTGATCCCCCTTGACCACTCTAGGTAGTTTAACCCATCAAGAGGAACCACATCCATAGGGAAGGATAGATCACTGCTCCCACTCATTCCATTCAGCATTGTAGAGATTTCGGATGTAGCTGAATCTTCACTATTCATACTTCTAGGTTCAGAACACTGCCTTACAGAACTACTACAGTCCACAACTAGGCACTTGCTGATTTTCGGTTTCACAGAGAACCTAGCACAAACACTGCAGCTGCAGTACTAGGTTGTATGACCTACACTGTGTAGGAGTCCACAGAACAATATATGAACTGCACTTGCAGTGTAACCAGGTCTGAATGATCTACAGTTTTACAACTTTAATGCAGCTTCTCAGCTGAAAAAAAAACTCAGTAGGAACAGCAATACGAGTGGTGGTTCACCACACCTAATCGGCTGATATCCACTTTCTAGGGCAGCCGAACAGTCACTTAGGGTTTAGGGTTCATCAACAGTCCCTTAGAGAGTTGAATAGAGCAACACACAATCGGAGGAAGGGGGACAGTCCCTACTCAGATTTGGGACATTAACAGTCCATCGAAGGAGGCAAGAATAGAACCACAAACAGAAAAAAATTCAGTTCAGTACCTAGGTCACCCGAACTGTGAATAGGCAGTACAGTCATGGACTCAAACTTCTCTTCAGGTCAGAACCCTCCTTCGTACATCTGGGATGGTTTTCTACAGACTTCTTAGCCGAGCAACTCCAGTTACCAGCACCTTGGGCTGAAGGATGAAGGATGAAGAAGAAAAAACTTGTAGCAGAACCTTTTTCTGCACTAGGAAGTTGAACAGTCAGCTTTCTTGTAGCAGAGCCCTACTCGGCAATGGAGACTAATTGCAGCACTAGAGAAAGCTTCCTCTTCCTTGTCTTCGAGCATCAGGACTATAGCTTCTATGCAGCAACGGAGAGAGACCTCAGCTGGTTGTTTTCCAGGCCTGGACGGTCCTGTTAGACAGTTTTTGTATGCCCTTAGCTTCAATCAGAATGATGTACATTATGAGTTTATTGTAAATGAATAAAGTACATATTTGATTCATGTTCCTTTGGTATGTTTCTGTGTAATACCCTTAAACTGGACACTTAATGAGACTCGTGTTAGTTTAGAATGTTCACAGCCAATGGGTCGGTCTAAGGAGACCTATCCTGATAAGGTTGACACTGATGTGCCACCAAGTCGGTTGGAGTGGCCTGTCTTAGCCGCCAGGGTGAGACCCAAGGCACATGCAGTGTAGGATTAATTGAATCTTTGAACCGGACCAGATTTTCAGTATTGCCCTGGACCTTGGAGATTAATGGGCAAAACTGGAAAGTTACACCCGACCCCTAGACTCGATTATGATACTACACTAAGTGTCGGATTGGGTTGTCTTTGATGTACCAATCAGTGAGATCCTTAGCGAGGGTCAAAACCTGAGTATGTTGGGGCAGTTTGAGAATTCATCTGAGTGGGTGATCATAATAACAGGATCAACCCCTTTGTCGAACAAAGGTAATGATCGGGGATGCACTCTCACTAATGGAAACCAAGACTGCCGGCAGCCGATTTCAATCGTTGAGATTTGTTTTGCAAAATATATTTTATATGAGATATAAAAGTATATATATTACGGTTTCCAAAATGTTTGCAAGAAGGTTTTAATTCCCTAGATCCATATAAGCAGAGAGTGCAACACTGTTCCTTGCAGTCGAGGGAGAGGTCCTCTCTTGTCGAGCAGTGTTTGATCATTATGGGCTGAGAGGTTGAGTGTAAGACCATTGAGGATAATACCTGATGGGCTAATCTTGCATCTGCCCACAATCCCTGGGTGTTACAAGGTGGCTTGGCCCAGGGACCACTTAGGGTAAGTGTTGGGCCCATAAAGCCCATGTGATGGGTTTTAGGGGTGCACTGTCCATAACAGTGTATTCGGCCAGGCCTTGTAGCAAAGGCTGGGCTGAACCCATGTGGCTGATGTGTAGATCAATGCTTGGGTCCCACGCCATACAAGGAAGCCCAACTGAGCAACAGTTAGGAAGGCTAAGTGAGCACTTGACCTTAATGGGCCTAAAGCCCATTTCGAACTGGGTTGTTTTAATTAGTTAAATATGGGGCGAATTCTGGGATGGATTAGCATATAGGATAGGGTCTTAACCCTATCCACTTAGAGAGTCCAAATCTGAATGTGATTCAGATCTGGAAACCTCCTAATGAGATTAGGAGAAGGTTGATCTAATCTGCAGATAAGATAAGGGTTTATCCTTATCACCTAAAGGGATGTCTGATCCAAATATGATTTGGATCTACAACTCCTAATGGGATTAGGAGCTGATCCTTTAAGGTTACAAAAGAAGGAAGGGGCGGCAGCCTTTAGATATCACAAGATCATCAGATCACTGCAAGTCTTTAGAGCTGAAATCACAGAAGAGAGAATTCAGCATACCTGCGAAAATTCTCTTGCCGCCTCCTTCCTGCCGCTGCCTCACCTGCCAGTTCAACCTCCTTTTCAGTGAGAGAAATCAAGATTCGATCTTGATATCAGTTCCTTGTGAAAGGACAGATAGGAAGCTATGCTCACGTGCCATCCTGTTATTTCTTGCGAAGGACTAGGTTATTGGAGAAGAACACTGCTGATTCTGCTCCATCCTACACTGCGCCATCTTCAGTGGGAGCAGTCTTTGGATCCTTCCTTGGGCGTGAACACCTTCGTTGGGAGATATTATTTCTCCGTATTAGGTATAATCCTCTCCTACTGCTTTTGTTCAGATCTGGTTCAATTTATGGTTCAAGATTGATCCTTGAAAATATGATTTTCTAAATAAGGAATGTGATTCCCAGTTGAAGGGAGAGAATTTTTTTTTGAAATTCGCCCACCTTATTCCACAAGATTTGGGCGTCCATAAGATGGATCTCTCATCCCTTCAGGTCCTGCTCTGATACCATGTTGAGCAGGAGAAGAAGAAAGGAAAGAAGGAAGAAGAAGAAGAAGAAGAGGCTACTGAGTTAAGGCCTCAAAATAACTGCTTCAGTCGAGTGAAGCATTTGTATTTATACTATACCGGCCGTACAACACAAGAGGTCTACAAAATTACAAAAATACCCCTATGGGCACTAAACCTGCGTACAGAACATATAATACACCTGTCAATAACCCACATAAACTACTAGAGGGTTGCCTGATTGCAGGGGTTGGTATGCAGGCCACTGTTGCTTATATCTACATAAGGGGAGAGTATGTAAATGAGCAGAAAAACCTTGAGAAGGCAAGGAGGGAAGCTTATCAAGCTGGACTTTTGGGAAAAAATGCTTGTGGATCTAGATAAGATTTTGATGTTCATATCCACTATGAAGCTGATGCTTACATTTGTGGAGAAGAGATGGCATTGTTGGAAAGCCTTGAAGGAAAACAAGGAAAACCAAGGTTGAAGCCTCCTTTTCAAGCTAATGCAGGGCTATATGGATGTCCAACAACTGTTACAAATGTTGAAACTGTGGCTGTTTCCCCCACCATTTTAAGGCATGGTCCTGAATGGTTTGCTAGTTTTGATAGGAAGAACAATTCTGGGACAAAGCTATTCTGTGTCTTAGGCCACGTGAATAAGCCTTGTACAGTTGAAGGGGAGAGGAGTATTCCATTGAAGGAGCTGATATAGAGGCACTGTGGAGGAGTTAGAGGTGAATGGGATAATTTGCTTACAGTGATACTAGGGGTTCTTCTATTCCACTGATTCCAAAGCACATATGTGATGATGTGTTGATGGATTATGATGCACTCAAGGCTGTCCAAACGGGTTTAGGGACAGCTGATGTAATTGTGATGGACAAGTCAACTGATATTGTGGATGCAATTGCTAGGCTCTCTTACTTCTATAAGCATGAAAGTTGTGGGCAATGCACACCATGCAGGGAGGGGACAGGATGGCTGTGGATGATCATGGAGAGGTTGAAGGTTGGAAACGCGAAGCTGGAGGAAATAGACATGCTTCAAGAGGTGACAAAGCAGACACACCATCTGTGCATTGGGTGATGCTGCTGCTTGGCCTGTGCAGGGACATATCAGTGCGCGGTGTGCATCCATCCACTATGCCTGGAGTTACTGGTTTGGAAGTGCTTATTCATTGGCAGGGCCTACCTGATTTTGAAGATTCTTGGGAGCCTTTTGACTTGCTTCGAGACCAATTTCCTCATTTTAACCTTGAGGACAAGGTTAGACTTTGGGCGACGGGTAATGATAGGCCCCCAATTAACTTTACGTATACCAGGAAGGGGAAAGGTCAGCTTTCGGCTAAGGGGGGAAATAATTGAACATAGAGGCAATTATAGCTGGAGGGAATAAGGAGAGTCTTGAGGAATTTATAGCTATGTCAGTTAGGAATAAGAAGAGTATGGGCATTTATTGAGGGAGTCAGTTATGCTGTGAGAAGAGTATAAGAAGGGGCTTTGGGGGATGGGGGAGATAGGCTTTTGTTGAGTGAAGAATACTGTGAGTGATTGGGAGAGCCGGCGGTCTCTCGAAGAACCGACCAACTGTTAATGTTCTTTTTTTCTTCTAAATGAATACCAGTTCCTTTGTTGATGTTCTAGTTGTGTGAATTCTGCTGTGAGTCTGAGAATTGTGTGTCAAGTTTCTGGGACCTAACAGTTTGGTTCAGTTAACACCAACTGTCTTTGTATTGGCTTCCTTATGCTAAGGTGGCCTTCTTCTCCTTTTAGAATATACATGTAGTCTGTTATGGGCCCGGGAATAGGATCTCGTCACGGGTCGGTCCCCGGGAAAAAGCTCATGTTTTCCCTTGTTCCTCCCCTTCCTGGCTGAACCTATCTTGGCGTCCTAGAGGGTGATTTGTCCAAGAGATCACCGAACTCTCCTTTTACTCTTTTTCTTGACTGGAAATTTGATATCTTTATTCAATAATTCAGCTCCTTAAATAGGAGATTACAAGAGGTAAGAGTCCTCCTTGTAGGAAGACTCCTTGATAACTAAATTGCTTACAGATAAGATAGATAAGACTCCTAGATAGGACTAACTAAACTGCTTACAGATAAGATAGATAAGACTCCTAGATAAGACTCTCAAGAAGGATAAAAACTCCCTAAGATAAATCAGACTCTATACTAATCCTTATTGGAACAGATAAGATAAGAGTAAGAAAGCAGATAAGATAAAGATAAGATAAGATGAACTGTGGCTAGCTAGATAATCTGATGAGGGTCCCACGTTACTGCTGCTGCCGGCGGTGGTACTTCTTCCCCACGAATGTGTCCATAACATAGTCCCTGCCCCCTTGTGCCTCTAACATCTCCCCCCTCCTCAAGCTAGCACTCGTCCTCGTGGCCATAGTGTGGAAAGTGTTGTATCAACTTGGTGCTGGGCTCCCATGTGGCTTCTTCATTTGGTAACCCTTCCTAGCAGACTAATGCCTCTTTAATAAAGGCTTGACCTTGTTTCACCCATTTGTGGATTGACAGCTTTCTTAAGGACGGAGACATGGAAAACCAGGTGTACTTTGGAGTCTACTGGAAGTTCCAACTTGTAGGCTAATGGTCCTATCCGTTGTAGAATTTTGAATGGTCCATAGAACATAGGGGAAAGCTTGTTGTAGGGGTGGGAGGCCAATGAGGCCTGTCTATATGGTTTGAGTTTTAGGTAGACAAACTCGCTTTCCTGGAACTCAATGGGCCTGTGTTTTGCATCATAATAGTGCTTCATCAGTTCTTGAGCATGTGTCAAGTGACCTTCAATTCACGAATGATTTCATCTCGGGATGAAAGACACTCATCAACCGCTACATTAGCTGAAGACCCCTTTTCATAGGGTAGAACTGATGGTGGGTCTTTGTCGCATAATGCTTTAAATGGTGTCATACCTGCTGAGACATAGAATGAGGAGTTGTACCAAAACTCTGCCCAAGGCAGCCATTGTATCCATTGCTTTGGTCTATCCCCCACAAAGCATCGTAAATATGTCTCGATGCATCTGTTGACAACTTCAGTCTGTCCATCCATCCGAGGATGATAGCTAGTAGAGGTGTTGTGTAAAGTGCCTTGTAACTTGAAATATTCTCTCCAAAAACTGCTGAGGAAGGTTGGGTCTCTGTTTGAGACGATTGCCTTCATTGTCCCATGTAATTTGGTGATTTCTCTAACAAATATGCTTCTGCCACCGTAGCGGTTGTGTAAGGGTGTGTTAGAGGTATAAAGTGGTTGTACTTTGATAGTTGGTCGACCACCACAAGCAGAACTGATTTGCCTTTTGAAACAGGTAGGCTCACAATAAAATCCATTGAGATTTCATCCCATACTTGATCCAGGATGCTCAAGGGCTGTAGGAGGCCGACTGGTTGTTGGGCTTCATACTTTTGTCTTTGGCAGACATCACAAGAGGTGACATAACTCCTTACAGTTTTCATCATGCCATTCCAATAATAATGTGCTGGCAGACGCTTGTAGGTTTTGAATATGCCTGAATGACCCCCTATAGCTGAATCATGAAAGAGTCGTAGTAATTCTGCTATGTGGGCTGACTTGGATGAGATAACCAATCAACCCTTGTAATAGAGTGTTGAGTCACGAACTGAATAACCTTAGGTCAAGGCTGGATTCTAGGCCCATTTGGCCCGTAATTGGGCAAGTTTTGCATCTTGAAAGGCTTCAGCTTTGAGCTGCTCAAGTAATGGATAATTGGGCCTGAAGACTGAGATGTGCCAAGGTAGCCTGGATAGAGCATCAACTACTCGATTAGTTGTACCAGGTTTATATTCTATAATGTAGTCATAGACCATGAGTTTGTGGGCCCACTGCTGTTGTTTAGCTGTAGTCATAGATCAAGCAGGAATTTCAGACTCTTGTGGTCTATCTTGATGACGAATCAGCAGTCCAATAGGTAAGCCCGCCACTTCTAGACTGCAAGTACAACAGCCATGAGCTCCTACTCATATGTTGATTTAGCTTGATTTTGTGGTGAGAGTACTTTGCTGAAATAGGCCAATGGTTTCCCCTCTTGCATTAAAACAGCTCTTGGACCTATCCCCAAAGTGTCACACTCAAGTGTGAACTACTTTAAGGAGTCAGATAATGACAGAATTGGTGGTGTGGAAATTGCTTGCTTTAGGTTAGTGAAGGCTTGTTGGGCTTGCTTACTCCATTGAAATGCATTTTTCCTTAATAATTGGGTCAGTGGCGCTATCAGCCTTGCATAATGTGGTATAAAGTGTCTGTAGTAGCCTGTGAGGCCTAGAAAAGCCCGCAAGACCTTGACTGATGTAGGTGTTGTCCATTGTTGAATGTAAGCAACTTTCTCTGGATCAGCATGACCTTCCCTTCTTTGACCACATGGCCTAAGTATTGGACTTGTTTTTGTCCAAAAACACATTTAGAAGCCTTTGCATATAGTTAATGTTTTCTTAGAAGTTCCAACGTGATAGATAAATGTTGTAGATGAGAAGCCCAATCAACACTATATACCAAGATATCATCAAAGAAGACTAGAATAAAGTGGTGCAAGTGGGGACGGAATACCTCATTCATGATGGCTTGAAAGGTTGTTGGTGCACTTGTCAATCCGAAAATCATGACAAGAAACTCATAGTGACCATCATGTGTACGGAAAGTCGTTTTAGGTACATATGCTGGATGCATTCGAATTTTATGATAGTCAGCTCATAGATCAAGATTAGAGAATATGGTAGCAGCATGTAAATCATCCAATAGTTTATCAATGATTGGAATGGGGAACCGATCCTTTACTGTGATCTGATTTAGAGCCCAATAGTCTACACAAAACCTCTATGTGCATCTTTTTTCTTGACTAAAAGGACGGGTGCTGAATATGGGCTTGAACTGTGCTGTATGAATTTTCTCTACTAATTCTTGAACAATTTTCTCCATCTCTTCCCTCTAAAATCTGGGGTAGCGCTAAGGTCTAACATTTAATGGAGCTACCCCCGAGATTATCTCAATTCTATGGTCCATGGGTCTGGAAGGAGGTGGCTCATTGGGTTCTTGAAAGACATCTAAATAGGTGTTGAGTAATTGCTGGAGTGCTTGTTGGTTTTCCAGTGGCATGGCTGCTTCCTCTGGACTTGTTAAAACCGGACTGGCATTCAATTCCATATGCAATAGGAGGGGTTGCCCTTCACTACAATTAGTCTTGAGGATGGCTCTCAATCCTTCCTGTTGTGGCACACCCTTAGCCACCCCGTTTAGATGATACTTTTGTCCATTAATGGAGAAATCCATTGTTAGTCTTGACTAATCACATACAACCGATCCCAACTGCTGTAGCCACTGTATGCCTAACACCACATCCACTCTGCTCATGTCCAATGGATGGAAGTCCACTAGAAATGAATGTTGTTGTAACTTTAGGTGGACCCCTCTGCATATGCTATCACTAGACCTGTTCATGGGCGGGGCTCGGGCCGGGCTTTCACTCTGTATTAACAGATTTTTCTAAGGCCCGAGCCCGAGCCCGGCCCGACCATCGGGCCTACAACTTGGGCCCGAGCTTGGCCCTCATAAAAAGCCCGAAGCCCGGGCCTAGGCCCAAGCCCGAAATTTAGCCCATGTTGTTACTACTACTGAAGTGGCTGAATAGAGAGAGAGAGAGTGAGAGAAATTATAAAGAAAAAATAAAAAAAAATGTATATATTAAATTATAAATATATATTTTAATAAATATTATATTATTTATATATTTTATATAATATATAAAATACATGTTATGTATTTTATAAAACATATAATGCTGAATCGGGCCGGGCCGGGCTCGGGTCGAGCTTTTTTGACAAATCCTGAGCCCGGCCTGTAACACAGTCGGGCTTACTGTGTTAAGCCCGAGGTCAGGCCCGCGGGCCTAATTACATGACCAAGCCCGACCGGGGTGCGGGCCGGGCCGGGTCGGGCCATCAGGCTACCCGGCCCATGAACAGGTCTAGCTATCACAGCTGATGTTGTTGCCATCCGCTACATGTACATTGAATGGTAACAACTGTTCTTGTGTTAGGCCTAATTGTTTGGCTACCATTTGGCTCACAAAGTTGAGAAATGACCTGCTATCAATTAGAACTAAAATTGCCCGGCCCTTTACTGACCCAGCCATCTCATTGTCTGGGTGGAGGTAAGTCCTATACTCCTATCAATGCATGAAAGGATATCTCGGGTGGGTCTAGCCCATCCTCAGATTCTAATTCAGTAGGTATCACAATGGGTGTGTAAGGGATTTCCTCCTAAAGTTCAGCTTTTCTGTCTATAGTAAGAATAGTTGGGGATTCTTACATTTATGGCTTGGACTGAACTTATCATCGCAGTTATAACAAAAACTGTGATCTCTTCGGGCTTGTGTCTCGGCCCAAGATAATCTTCTTAATGGCACTAGGGCAGGTACAATGGTTTAGGCCTTAGGCTGAGGATTTTCAGCCTGCCCATGGGTCTGATTTCTTGTGACTGTTGGGCTGGACCCCAGGATAGAAGGATTACCTGGTTGGTTTAGTTGTCGGTTCCAAGACTATGGTCTAGAGTTGAACGTGTTCGGTCAACCAATGTTTTCAGTCGATTAAACCTTTCTTCTTGCATTCTTGCTAAACCCATTGCCACCAATAGGGAGGTGGGTTGGAGGGACTTCACTTCTATTCTTATTTCTTCCTTCAAGTCGCCGATAAAGCAGCCAGGCAATGCAGTTTCAGGCCACCCATGAACCCTTGTCAACAGTCTTTCAAACTCGACTTGGTAATCTCTCATAGATCCAATTTGTCTGAGTTTCGAGAGATTCTCATCATAGATCCAATTTGTCTGGGTGGAGGTAAGTCCTATCAATGCATGAAAGGATATCTCGGGTGGGTCTAGCCCATCCTCAGATTCTAATTCAGTAGGTATCACAATGGGTGTGTAAGGGATTTCCTCCCAAGGTTCAGCTTCATCTGTCTATAGTAAGAATAGTTGGGGATTCTTACATTTATGGCCTGGACCGAACTTATCAGCGCAGTTATAACAAAAACTGTGATCTCTTCAGGCTTGCGTCTTGGCCCAAGATAATCTTCTTAATGGCACTAGGGCAGGTATAATGGTTTGGGCCTTAGGTTGAGGATTTTCAGCCTGCCCATGGGTCTGATTTCTTGTGACTGTTGGGCTGGATCCCAGGATAGAAGGATTTACCTGGTTGGTTTAGTTGTCAGTTCCAAGACTATGGTCTAGAGTTGAATGTGTTCGGTCAACCAATGTTTTCAGTCGATTAAACCTTTCTTCTTGCATTCTTGCCAAACCCATTGCCACCAATAGGGAGGTGGGTTGGAGGGACTTCACTTCTATTCTTATTTCTTCCTTCAAGTCGCCGATAAAGCAGCCAGGCAATGCAGTTTCAGGCCATCCATGAACCCTTGTCGACAATCTTTCAAACTCGACTTGGTAATCTCTCATAGATCCAATTTGTCTGAGTTTCGAGAGATTCTCATCATAGCTTTCAAATCCAGTGAGTCCAAAACGGATGCACAGAGCTTCTATGAATTCAGACCAAGAAACTTGTGGATGGGTTCGCCAGAACCATTGGAACCACAACATTGCTTCTCTTTCAAGGTTGAATGAAGTGACAAGAACTCTTTGATGGCTAGGTGTATCATGGTATTCAAAATACCTTTTTGCCCTATAGATCCAAGGTATGGGATCCTCACCTGAATATTTTGGGAAATCCAGTTTTGCTGAACGAGTTGAGGCCCAACCACGCTGACCGCCTCCTTGATCTCTGTTGTTTCCTTCTTTGTAGCCATCATGGTTTTCTTCCATTGAATTTTTCTCCATCTGTGTCATCAACATGGCTAGTGTCTGCTTGATTTCTTGTAAGTCTCCTATGGTCTTGTGCAAATGGACTTCCATGCGATCCATCCAATCATCCAATGTTTCTGACCTTGTACTCAGCATGGTGTTGCTTGTTGCAAGCTCTAATACCAATTGTTGGGTAGCAGCCCAACTCAGATCCTCTTCGAGGGAGGATAACCTCCAGAATAGGGGAAAGTGAGAATGAAGAGAGAAAGAGATCAAATCTTCTTATCATTCCCTTATTGTAAGTACACCTCTGTATTTATATTCAATCTTGCCTTCAGTGTAACTGATTTACAACAGAATTATAACTTGCCAACTTGTTTGGTTCAGTTAACTCCAGTTGTCTTTGTACTGGCTATGTTGAGGTGGCCTTAACTGATTTACAACAGAATTATAGCTTGCCAACTTGTTTGATTCAATTAACTCCAGCTGTCTTTGTACTGGCTTCCTTATGCTGAGGTGGCCTTCTTCTCCTTCTAGAATATACTTGTAGTTCCTGCCCCCTTGTGCCTCTAACAGTGTACCCTGATCTACACTCCCTTTGTTATTAAATTTACATGTCATATATTCTGTTTTAATCCAACTTGCATTAAAACCTCTTATTTCTAAAGCATTTTTCATAAGTTTAATTTTGCATTTAATCCTTCATTAGTGTCATCAATTAAAACGATGTCATCAACAAATAACATGCACCATGGGACCTCCTCCTGAATATGTTTAGTCAATTCATCCATGATTAGTGCAAATAAATAAGGGCTAAGTGATGAACCTTGGCGAAGACCCATTGTAATTGTAAAATCTGATGTCTTTCCCACAGGAGTTCTAACATTGGTTATTGCACCATAATATATATCCTTAATTAGGTCTATATACCTATTTTGAAACCCTTTCCTTTCCAAGACCCACCATATTATCTCTTTAGGAACTTTACCATATGATTTCTCTAGGAGATCTTTCTTTTTCTCTCTAAACTTTTTTATCAACCTTCTCAAAAGAAAGATAGCTTCCATTGTTGATCTCCTTGGCATAAGCCCAAATTGATCAAGCATACTCTATGATCAATTTTCTCTCCCAAAGTTTCATACTTTGGCTCAAGAGCTTAATCCCCCAATAGTCATTACAACTTTGTATATCACCTTAAAAAAACTTTGTATATCACCTTTATTTTTAAATTTAGGCATTGTACTACTATTTCTTCAATCATCAAACATCTTCTTTCCTTCATTATCTTGTTGAAAAGCATACTTAGTCATAATAAGCCTACCTCTCTCATATCTTTTCATTGGGTCCTAACGTTTTTCCTTTCATCTTATTTAGCACCTCTTTAACTTTAGTAGTTCTTGTTTTACAAAAGTATATATTGTTTTTAACACAATTTGTATTACTAGTCTCTCCTCCATTAGCGTCCTCTACGTGTTCATTTAATAATTTTTCAAAATAGTTTTCCCATTTTTGCTTGATTTTCCCGTCTTTTACCAATACTCTTTGATGTTCCTCTTTAATGCACCTAAGATGATTTAAATCTATGTCTTTCCTTTCTCTCAACTTTGCTAGTTTATATATTCCCTTTTCTCCCTCTTTAGTGCATATAGCACATTACATGCCCTAAATGAAGTTGTCAATTCTTAAGATCACATACAACATTCTATTAAGTTGATCCCATAGATAGGGCTGTAATCAGATTGGATACAGATTCAGAATTTCAGATCACCTCAATCCACATCTACATCTAATTATCAAACCTTATATCTGAATCCAACATGTCAAATTTCATATAGGATTTCGGATTTAATCTGCACCCATGCTATTGTGTTTAAAATGACAAAAAAGTTAGAGAAGTTTTAGAAATTAATAATTTTTAACTTATACATGCACAATAAATGTATATAAATATAAAATATTAAATTTAAAAATGATAAACTTTATATAAATAATTATACTACGTACATATATAAAATAATAATGTTTTATTGGACTGAGGTTTTTTAATCAGATTGGATGGGAATAAATCCACATCCAATTCTATTATTAATCTGATGCAAGTTCTAACATCCAAATCTGGGACAATCGAATTCAAAGTCAAACTACGTAACAAACTTTCAAAGTCGATTGAAAGTCCCACCCAAAGCATTCTATTGATCTTAACATCAACCATTCTACACTATGGATCATAACTAACAGAGTAGAAGGTAAGGACATTCCCAGTAAAACTACAGTATATGCCAAGGCCATGGGAATAAGGGGAAGTAATGGGGAATAAAAACAAAGCCACATGTCCCATTTTGCCAATTCGAGTGTTATGATCGCATCCACAGCCATCATTGCTGCCTCTGAGATTTGATATTCTCAATTTGGCAAAAGCCATATGCAACTCCAATAAATTGCAAGGGATAAAGCTCATTTCTGGTGACAATATGGAGTACTGCTTCACACGACAGCCTCATCTCAAATTTGAACACATCAACTGCGATGGTACTACTTGATGTTCCCCAGCATTTAGTCCATGATCTAATAATGCCACATAAGTGGTGAACTAAATATTCCTTAGTTGAATGAAGTTGGCCCACAGGCATAAAAAATCAACATAATTTAGGCTATTGATCAAGGAAGCTTGTCATTTATGGTGGGCAAAAGAAGTTACCATTTACAAAGTAGGAATTAACTCGAAATAATTTAGGCTATTCAATTTTCTTATTTTTAAATCCATGGGTTCTTTTTGGTCATTTGTCTGAATTCTTTGAATGGTCATCAAAGATGTATCATGTCTAAAACCTTTTTTTTTTATTTTGTGGTTAACTTTAGCCTCATCATGGTACAAGACTCCCACTGCCATGTAGTACGGGGGCGGATTCAGTAGTCACAAAACTGTGCTCACACCATTCTCACAACTCTTTTCAACCCTGCATTGGGAACAACTCCATACTTAGTATCTTTTTATTCATGGGAGATGTTCCCAATACACAGCTGAAAAGGGTTGTTAGAACGGTCTGAGCACAATTTTGTGAGCACAACTGTGCTCACACCATCGTCCATTGATTAAGCCCCAAACTCTTCTACTGTTTTTTGAATGTGGTCCCCCGATCAGAAAAATTCTCCAGTAGTTTTCAATTGTGGCCCCCTTTGATCAGCACACCATGACCTGCAAGAGGAATGCGGACCCACACTACATGGATGAGTGAATTACATCCTTAAACAGACCACGGTTTTATTTAGCTCGAAAGAACAAGCTTACTTTTCCTTCAGAAGTTAGTCTATTTCTCCCAACACCATCTATCTATCCATCTATCCCACACACACAAACACACGCATATACAAACAAAAAAAGGACTACAAAAATCAATGTTACAGAAACACATACAGAAAGATCAACGAAGTCAACAGACACAAACATGGTTTCCTCTCTCTGAAACAGAGTAAAAAATGGAGGCTCAAAAGCACATATATCAACATAGACAGCCAAAAAACAAACACCAAAACAGACTCTCGGCGCCACAAACAAACACACGAGCATACACTTATCAAAAAGGACCGAGAAGGAAATCGAAGGTAGAAAACCCACATGCGATGTACAAACGAACACAGGCACAGACAAACACACGCACATGTAAAAATGTCTAAATCAAAAATAATTTATGTATAGAGGTCATGGGGCGGAGAAACCGGGGAAGGAGCAGAGAAGTAACTTAAAATTAGGGTTTATGGAGGATCAATGGTGACTGTAATATACCTCGAGTTGCGTGAAAAGAGCGTAAAAACCGCGAGAACGGTAGAAATAATCAACAGCATCATTGTGCTCATCCCCCTGATCACTGTTCATGGCGCTAGGCCTAGGCTGGTTGCCTCCTATAGCTTGTTGTCCTCCCTTAATGTCCGAAAAGCATCCACCCATTTCTGTCTTGCACGTTTCTCACTTTCTTTGATGATGAAAACGAATAAACGATAAGTCGATAACTATTTTCCTCTCCCCCTCGATGTGTTCGCTAAGCCGCTAACGATGATAGTCGAGAAATGACCAAAATGGAGGAGAAAGGATTCCCGGGTTTAAAAAGCTCTACTTTCTGAGTTGAGTCTTTGATAGGAATATTTTATTAATCGGCAGGTGCAATAAATTGATTGATTCAATTCGTCGAACAGAGGCGGAAGTTCCTCCAGTTTCCTTAGCGGGAACGTTCAAAATTGAACTCAAGTATAATGGGAGACTTGGACAGATATGTAGAATAACAATTCAAATCAAATTACAATAACTTTATTCTAATAAACAAAGCTGACGCAAGCGCAGACTTCAAGTCATGGAAGCAGATGCTGATGAATTTCATCTCTGAGATTGAGCAAACCAACTTCGAAAGAAATTTCGGTTGATTAGAGATGGTAGGTACACCTACAATTCATTCCACACGTAAATACAGGTCATGCTTCAAAGAAGGGGAACTCTGATATACAACTTCCAACATCCTTCCCAGTCGGGCCAGTCCCATCGTCCTCCACGGATTCTGTGAATCATTTTTGGCTCAAAACTCGTTCAATCATCTTGGGAGCAAAGTTCTGTAACATTTGGTTCCTATCGTCAAGGCAGAAACTCAACCACAAGCACCAAAGATCACCAATCCCCTCTTAAAAGAAGCATTTGATCAAACGTCACCATTGCAAATCACAGGCCCACTACTTCTCCCAACGCTCCCGACAAGGCGACAACTCAGCCGCCCCCGTGATCAGTGGCTCCGTCCTCTGGTTAGCGACGAAGGAGATGATATATATATATATATGCCAGCGCCCAGCGGTGAGGAGTCTAGTTGGGTGACGTCTTTCCGATATCCACGTTCAAACAAGATAACGCCGTTGAGGATAAACAGCAAGATATTAGAGTCCGGATCTCCTGCCCACATAACATCGCAGCCACAGTTCATCTGGGCAGAGGTAGTGTGTTATAGGTAAACGTGGGAAGCGTTCTTGTGGGTAGAGGTAGTGTGTTATAGTTGGGTGACGCGGCAACTCACGCACTAATAGGAATGGCAACAGGGCGGGTTTGGGATGGGGATTATATTTTCCGTTTCCGCTCCTGATTTATTCTGAAATTAACTCCATCCAATAAAATTTGTCTTCCATCCCTAATCCCTAATGAGGATAGATTTTTCGTGGGAACCCGAATCCTCGAAATTTTTTTAGATAATAGTATTTTTTTAAAATAAATTTACTTAAAATAAATAAAAAATTTAAATTATAAATAATGTTTTGATATATATATATATATATATATATATATATATATATATATATATATATATAATCAGGGTCGAGGGGGGCGGGGACCTCAATCCCCATCCCCGACCCCGGCCCCGATTGAGGATTCCTATTAATCACCATCCCCGTCCCTGTCCCACCAAAACAATCCCCATCCTCGACTCGATGGGTCAAGGAAGTTGGGTCTCCGTCGAAAATGGGGAAAATTGCCATCCCTACACAGAAAATGGAGATGCCTTGATCCAAATTGATTCATTTATTTTTTAAATCCAACTGAATCTTATACTTCTACATTTTTAGTAAAGGGCTCTACTATAATATGGGAAAGATATGATATATATGAAAAATGTCTTACCAATTAACTAGAATCATAAATTAAATAGCAAATAGGGTTGTTCATCAGAAGGCCCAACCCGACCAAATCGACCAACCCGGACCGACCCAACCCGAGTCGGTCGGGTTTTCATTAGCACTGGTCAGTTTTCGGGTTGTACAAATTCATAAACCGATGGTTCAGGTCGGTTTCGGTTTTCTTGTGTGAAAACCGAAACCGACCCGAACCAAACCGACTTAGTTCCTACTTAACTAAAAACTAAAATATCTGAAAATATATATTCCAATATCTATATCTAAAAAATATATATTATGAAATATGTCAGATATATATTTCCAAAAAATATATATTTCAATACATTTCTATGTATATTTTTGTTTATATATATATATATATATGTATGTATATATATTTCTAAAATACATATTTCAGTTTTAAATATATTTCCAAAAAACTAGGTGGCCATGGGGGGCATGGATGAACTTAGAGCCGAAACCATCCCAAACCGACCCAACACGATTCAAACTGACCAGGTCGGTTTTACTTAACACTGGGTCGGTTTCGGTTTCCATCTTAGGTAACCCGACCAGGTCAGGTCAATTGGAAAAACTTCAATAAATCGACCCAATCCAACCCGTAAACAACCCTAATAGCAAATCAAGTGTTATTTATCAAAATTAATGGGTAGATTTTAATTGGCGAAAACTCTTTGGATACCATATCTTTCACGTATCATAGATTTTCCCTTTTCAATAAATATAAATATATTAAAAACGACCTAGCAACTTGGGCGAGTTCTGATTGGGGTTTTGTCAAATTTTGAATAGGTCCAACCCCAAGTTGCATTCCTAGATTCCAAGTTGAATTGAGTGGTGAGTCAGCAATTAATTGGTATGTTAGCTGGTTTGGTTTAGCATAAACATGGATTCAATTATTGCAATTATTGTCTTTGGAAAATGAGTTATTAATGGAATGTAGATTTGTTCATGGGTCGGGCCGGCTCGGGCCAGGCTTTTATTCTTTATAAACATGATTTTGTTAGGCCCAAGCCTAAGCCCGGCTCGATCGATGGGCCTACAACATGGCTCAAGCCCGAGCTTAAAGCCCAACCTAACAGAAGAAAGAACTCACCGCCGGTGACAGTGTTCGCTGGTGCTGAGTTTGCATCTGTGAGAGAGAGAGGATTCATCGTTGCCACTGATGCCTATGTTCACCACCTCGTCGGTGCCTGAGTTCGCGTCTGAGATTATGAGAGAGAAGAAGTGAGAGAGAGAGAGAGGACTCACCCCCGGTCCGTCGGAATTCGCTGGTTGCGTCGGTGACTATTTGCCGGTTTTGTCTGCCTAAGAGTGTGAGGTTGCGCTGGTGAGTGTTCCACTACTGAGATGAGAGGTCAGCTAGAAAGAGAAGAATGAGAAGAGAGGAGTTAGGAACTTAGGATATTTAGGGTTTTTTATTTAACCTAAAAGTCGGGCCGGGCTAGGCTTTTTTAACAAATTCCAAGCCCCGCCCGTAAAATAGTTAGGCTCGAGCTTTTAGACCCGAGGTCAAGCCTATGGGCTCAAATTTATGTTCAAGGCCGTCCGAGGGCTGGGCCAAGCCAGCCCGTTGGGCTACCCGGCCCATGAAGAGGTCTAGTGGAATGTATCACCAAATACCCAAAACAAAAAAACAAAAAAATTCCAAATTAAAAGGATTTAGTTTACACATTGTCGGGAATGGCCTTTTCGGTCAAATTTTCCTTACCCAAGTTGCAACTCTAGTCATCAAAATCGATCTGTCCATGAAAAATCACACGCAAACAAACAAATTGTAAGAGAGGAGGGCAGGTCAATTAATAGCCTTTGGTGCATTAAGATGCCAATATGCTAAATTTAATATTTAGACTTTGGCATACTACCAACCCAATGTGTTTCTTTGTCTCCTTATTTCTATAATACTAGTAGATGTTTATGTGCGTTGTACGTGGTAATTTAAAATACTATTATTGATAATGATAATAATAATAATAATAATAATAATGTTTTTATCAAAACCAATGTAACAAGCAAATTTATAAGTATATTTTAATCCAAACCATTGATTTGGTCAATAACTAGATGACTTATTGGTTGAACTACTAATCTATTTGGTCAGGTCAACGAGGCATGAACGAGATATCAATTTTTCTTGTTCCTTTTGTTTTCGTATTTTAGCCATTTTCATCATTAATAACCAATTTTACTTTTCACACATATTTTTGTTAAATATGATGAATATAATGTTAAAGGCATGTTTATCTTCATTCCCTTTATTATTATTATTATTATTATTATTATTATTATTATTATTATTATTATTATTATTGTTATTATTATTATTATTATTATTATTATTATTATTATTATTATTATTATTATTATTATTATTATTATTATTATTGATGGAGGATGATTTGACCCAACCTACTAAGATTATGACACGTGGACCTGACTCAACACGAACAACAGTACAGCAACCTGATTTGACCGCGACCAGGTAACAAGTCTGTAGAACAACTCGCTACGTCATAGCTCTCTGTAGGGGGAGCTCGCTACAATGCGAATTCCAGATCCCCCGAGCTACTGAGAAGGGAATACTCCAAGATTATTTCAGCTCGCGAGTTAGGGAAACCAGCTCGCTCAGCACCTAGGCAGAAGAATTGCCCCAAAGACCAACCTTGATGAGGGTCACCTCGAAGTACCCCTAAGGGCTTGCTATAAGGTAGTTCGTGGCAAGGATGGCCCGCTACGAAGTAACTTGCGACTGTGATGCGACGCTCTCAGGAAGCTTCCATCTGACAAGACCGTACCCGTCAGACTGTGCCACGTCTCTCAATTGACGGTGCAGTCCCTGCCTGATTGACAGTCTGCCCGTCTCTCAACAGATGGTGGTGTGCCTGTCCCTTCGGAAACGTGTCACTCAGCTACACAGGCAATACATTGTAACGATCAACTGCGCAGCCCTGGCAGGTAACGGCTGCGATAGGAGCCCAGTGGCAGTGATGCTGGATTTAACAAGAACGCCCCTATAAAAGCCCTTAAAACGGAGAAACAAGCTCTCCCTCTCTCTCGGATTGAGATCTAAACTTGCACTCTTACTTGATCACGAGCTAATTTTGAGACATAGTGGTCTAGCGCGATCTACACTCTTAGCCTTTTATACTCTCTCTCTCCATCCTCCCCAGCGTTCTAATTTAAGCTTCGGAGTATTCCCGCCGGGCAAATCCCCGGGAATCCTTCTTCTTCATCTTCTCAGGTGTCGTTCGTTTCCAACAAGGAGCCAGTCAACAGCCAGCTAGGAGTGCCTGGATCGTGCCGCATCATCTGGCGCCGTCTATGGGAAACGCTTCTAAAAGCCTTCCTCCAAGCTTTTACAGCACTTTCTTCCAAAAACTTAGCATTCTTCATGGCTTCTTCCAGCAATGCCAGATGTGGCAACAACCAGAACGCTTCTAAGGAGCAGCCCCAGCTTCCTACTGTCTTCATCGGACAGCTTACTGTCCCCCTCACCATGGACGGAGTCCCTAGTTTGAATGTGCCTCTTACAGTGGCACCCGCCATTGCCTCGTTCCCTTCTACAGTAGGAGCAGCCTCTGCTGAGCCCTCGGTTGTGCCCCCAACGGCCAACCCGAACCAACTGAAGTACTTAGTGCAATGCATGCGGGCCATTCAGGCTCAAATGCAACAGTTCCAATAGTTTCAACTCTACCAACAGCAAGTACTGCACCAGGTTTCCCAGTACCAGTACCAGCAGCAGTTTCCCTCTCTGCCTCAAGCCCAGATGTCGCTTCCCCCTCGGCACCCGGCCACGAAGCAGGCCAGGCCCACCCGCCGGAGTGAGCGGCCTCGCCGGGGAGAAGCCTCCCAGGTCCAGAATCTAGCCAAGAGCCACGCCTCTTCCCATAGCAATAAAGAGAGGTCGGTCGCCCCCTCGGCACCTGCCTCGCAGCCTGTGGGCGGGTCAGGGGCCTCTCACTCAACAAAGCTCATGTCACCACAACCTTCGCAGTTCGAGCTCCCTCTAGCGGACAGCCCGTTCGAGGTCCTAGCAGTGGGCTACAGACAGGGCCCTTCGGTCTAGAGTCGTCACCATCAGTCAGAGCCTATCGAGCTCGGCAACACCGAGGCATCGAGCACCAATGCTGAACCAGCAAAGCAGCAGCGAAGACGCCGACGAGCTCGCCAAACTGCTTCCAAAGCCTCTCCCGAGCTTAAAGGAAAGAAGGAGGTATGCTCAGCTGAAGTAAAAACTACCCCCCTCCTCTCGGTTTCTTCCCCGCTATCTCCAGAACTCCTGGTTGTCCCCAAGCCAAAGGATTTCAAGCTCCCTCCTCTAGACAAGTATGATGGGTCTTTCGATCCAAATGACCATGTGGACGCCTTCCAGTCCTAGATGCACCTGACACGGGCCAGCGAGTCCTGCATTTGCGTGGCCTTTCCCACTACCTTCAAAAGAGTGGCCCGCACCTGGTACCGAAACCTTGCACCGGGCACGGTAAGAAGTTGGGCGCAGTTTGTGCATGTTTTCACCTCCCACTTTGTCACCGGCAAGAGATGCCCACGAACTCAGGAGAGCCTCCTCGGCATAGTGCAAAAGGAAGGGAGTCCATCCGAAGCTACATCAAGCGGTTCAATGATGCTTGTTTGCAGATACCCGACCTGGATCCCGTAGTTCGCCTCACAACAGCCAAGCGAGGTATCACCCATAAGGAATTCAAGTGGCACGTAGTTGTCAACCAACCCAAGACCGTAACCGAGTTCCTTAAGCTCGCAGATCGGTTCATCGGGACTGATGAAGAGATCAACTAGAAGGGCGAGCAGGCCCCAAAAAAAAAGAAAGAGAGAGCCAGAACCCTTGTCTCAGGGTGACAGCAGGAAGAAGAAGGACATAGCTCGGGGGGCGAGGCCAATTCAGCCCCCCTGAGCCCCTATAGCAGAAAGGGACTACACGCCCCTCAACACAAAACAGGCTGAGATCCTCATGGCGATCAATGACGCTCCATATGTGAAGTGGCCACCTCGGCTGAAGGCCGACCCTAGCACCCGGAATAAAAATTTGTATTACTGTTTTCATAAAGATCACGGTCATAGTACCGAGAGTTGTAAAAACCTCCGCGATGAGATAGAAGAGCTCATCCGTCGCGGATATTTATGAAATTTTGTACAAAATAATAATAATAATAATAATAATAATAATAATAATAATAATAATAATAATAATAATAATAATAATAATAATAATAATAATAATAATAATAAAGCAGGTCGACAAGGGGAGCAAAGTAGAGACGCTCCCGAGTCCAGCAGGCAAGCGGAACAATCGCAGAAGCAACCCCCCGAGGAGAGACCGGTCTGGGGGATCATCCATGTCATAGTCGGAGGCTCGATCGTGGCAGGATGCACCCCAGTAGCAGCTCGCGCATCAGCTCGCGAGACCGGCAGGGAAGGACATAACCCTCTGAAGCGACCAAGGATAGAAGACCCCGTCTTCCTCACAGAGGACGATGCACGCGGGGTCCATTACCCCCATGATGACGCGCTCGTCATAAAAGTGAAGATCAATGACTTCGAAGTCAAGCGAGTCCTCATCGATTCGGGCAGCTCAGCGAACATCCTCTTCAAAACGGATTTCGACAAACTTCAGCTTCGGGAGAGCGACTTAAAGCCCGCGGACACTCCCCTGGTGGGCTTCAGCGGAGAGGAAGTTCGGCCCCTAGGAAGGGTGATAGTACCCGTGAAAGTCGGCACCTGGCCTAGCATTGTGAGGCTCAACCACGACTTCTTGGTGGTCACAACCCCCTCCCGTACAACGCCATAGTAGGTTGGCCGATTACCCATGCTTTACGGACTGTGGTGTTCACCTACTATTTGGCCATGAAGTTCCCCATGGACTTTGGCATCAGGGTAGCGCGAGGTGACTAGCTTGAGTCTCGCAAATGCTACGTCGCCGTCCTCAAGGGAAAAGCCAAGGTGGCCGACAACCTCGAGTTGGAGCGACCTACGGAGCAGAGCAAGGAGCGAGCTGCGCCTACGGAGGAGACCGTCTCTATCCCAACTTCAGTAGAGGACCCTGCCCGAACACTTCAGATTGGTGCTTCCATCAAGGAGCCCCTACGATCCGAACTGGTACGCTTTTTACTTAAGAATTTAGATGCTTTTGCTTGGACCGTAGCGGAAATGCCTGGCATAGACCCCAACGTCATAACTCATAAGCTTAATACTGATTCTGTAGTTAGGCCCATTAGACAGAAGAAACGCAACCTAGCCCCGGAGTGGTGGAGGGCAGTCAACGAGGTGGTCGGGAAGCTCCTTGCAGCCAATTTTACCAGGGAAGTCCATTACCCGAGCTGGGTGGCCAACCCCATTCTGGTAAAAAAGGCTAACGATAAATGGCGCATGTGTGTCGACTACACCGACTTGAACCGAGCTTGCCCAAAGGACTACTTCCCACTCCCTAGGATTGACCGCCTAGTGGATGCGACCTCGGGGCATGAGTTGTTGATCTTTCTAGACGCCTACTCGGGTAACAATCAGATCAGGATGGACACAACCGATGAAGAGAAAACTACCTTCATAATTGAGCTCGGCCTGTACTGTTACAAGGTCATGCCCTTCGGTTTAAAAAATGCTGGGGCGACCTTCCAAAGACTTGTAAATAAATTATTTGAGCCATTGATTAGCCAAAAGGTGGAATGTTATGTAGACGACATGGTCGTCAAAACCCAGCTTTTTCTTGCAACTTAATACAAGACTTGGACTTAGTTTTTGAAATTCTGCGTAAATTCAATATGAAGTTGAACCCGAACAAGTGTGCCATTGGAGTCACCTTGGATAAATTCCTGGGGTACATCGTGAATCGGCGCAGCATTGAGGCCAACCCAAACAAAATAAAGGCCATCCTAGACATGCAACCACCCCAGAAAATGAAGGAGGTTCAGAGGCTGAATGGCCGAATAGCCGCCCTGAGTCTTTTCATGTCCAAATCAGCAGATCGCTGCCTGCCTTTCTTTAAGACAATTAAAAACAAAGGGTTTGAATGGACCCAATACTGTCCGCTCGCATTCGACGAGCTCAAAAAACACCTCGCTAGTATACCGGTCTTAACCCGGCCCGAAGATGGCGATGTTTTAGAGCTGTACCTCTCAGCCAACGACGAAGTGGTCAGCTCGGTACTAATAAAAGAAGTAGATCGGGTCCAGCAACCTATCTACTATGTTAGTAAAGTGCTACAGAGAGCATAGACAAGATACCCGGAGATAGAAAAACTGGCCTACGCACTGGTTATCGCAGCCTGAAAGCTTCGCCCGTACTTCCAAGCTCACACTGCTATCGTCCTCACCAACAAACCTCTGAGGCATGTTTTACTCAAGCCCGAGGTCTCTGGTCAACTGACGAAGTGGTCTGTTGACCTCAACGAGTACGATCTCTAATATAAGCCGTAGACTGCTATTAAAGCCCAAGCCTTAGCAGATTTCGTTGCAAAATGCACTTTCGGCTCCGAAGTCCCCAGGCCGGTTGAGCACGAGGCCCCTAGTTCGAGCGAGCTCGAAGCTCCCAGGCCGATCGAGTCTGAGCACCATGAAGTTGCTGCCAGTGCGGCATCTCTCCTAGTAAGGCCAAGCGTGAACTGGGATGTGGAGCCCTGGATCCTCCACGTAGATGGCTCCTTGAACCAGCAGGGCAGCGAAGCCGGAATAGTCCTGCATAGCCCAAGTGGCACAAAGTTGGAGTACGCACTGCGCTTCGAGTTCGCAGCATCCAACAATGAAGCGGAGTAAGAAGCATTGATAGCCGGGCTAGCTCTAGCTAAAGAAATGAAAGCCAAGCACATCATCATCTGCAACGACTCCCAGCTCGTGGTCAATTAGGTCAATCAGCTTGGGGGGCAGGGCCCTCTCCTAAAAAGCACTACGACAGGGATACTACTGGCCGACAATGAAAGCAGACGCCATTGAGCTCGTCAGAAAGTGTGAAAAATGCCAGAAGCACGCCAACATCCACCATCAGCTCACTGCCGACCTCAAATACCTCACCAGCCCGTGGCCTTTCGCACAATGGGGCATCGACATACTTGGGCCATTTCCACCAGCGACAGGCCAGAGGAGGTTCTTAGAGGTAGAAGTGGATTATTTCACCAAGTGGGTAGAATCCGAACCTCTCGTAACAATCACAACCCGAAATGTCCATAACTTCTTTTGGAAGAACATCGTATGCCGCTTTGGGTTACCTTAGGTGCTAATTTCTGACAACGACAAGCAGTTCGAGGACATCAAATTCCAGAACTGGTGCCAAGACATGGGGATCCGACAGAACTTCACCTCGGTCGCACATCCTCAAGCAAACGGTCAAGCAGAGGTCACGAACAGAGCTATTTTTCGCGGACTCAAAGCACGCCTAGACCGAGCTAAAGGACTGTGGGCATACAAGCTACCCAGCATCCTATGGGCTTACTGAATCACAAAGAAGACCTTCACAGGAGAAACTCCCTTCAACCTCACCTACGGCACCGAAGCAGTCATCCCAGCTGAGATTAAGGTTCCCTCACTACGACTAAAAATGTACGACGACAAGGCAAACGAAGATGAGTTACGTACCAACCTCAACCTACTCGACGATGTAAGGGACCTTGCATATATCCGGACCGCGGCTTATCAACAAAGAATAGCTCGGTACTATAACGCCAGGATCAAGAAGCAAAACCTCCGCGTTGGCGACCTGGTCCTTCAAAAAATTATGGTACCTGAGCCCGACGTTGGTAAGCTCGGAACGAATGGGGAAGGACCTTACCGAGTGAAACGAGTTTTGTAGGAAGGAATGTACGAGATCAAAACTCTTGAAGGGAAACAAGTACATTGCGCATGGAATATTGTCAACTTAAGGCAATATTACCTATAACTACTGAGTAGACCATGAGTCACTCCTGGAGCCTAAGGGCCAAAATGCTGAGCTAACACAACCTCGGCGCAATAAGACCCAGTCGCCTCTATGGCATGGGCAAACTACTGAGTAGACCATGAGTCACTCCTGGAGCCCAAGGGCCAAAATGCCGAACTAACACAACCTCGGCACAACAAGACCCAGTCGCCTCCATGGCATGGGAAAACTTCACTGGCAGACTATGTCACCCCCTCAGCATAAGGGCTAAAACACCGAGCTAACAAAGACCTTGGCATCAGGAAAGACTTAGCCGCTTCAATGGCGAAGGCAAAGTATGGAATATCAGAGGCGTAGGCAGCTCGGGTTCAAACCCCAAGAAGCACGACTCGTCTCGGCACATTGGTGAACTAAGGTATAAGCAACAAACATATAGTTTGGGCATACATGGTAACCACTCCACGGTATACTATAGGGATGCCTTCAATGTAACTGCCGAAAGGTCCTATTTCGGGTGTGTAGCCCTAATAGCTCGAAGTGACGAGATCGCTTTAGCAAAAATAAAAAGAGCACACCATACTTAGAAGAAGAAAAGAGATTTCATTACTGTCTCAAAAAAAAAACCGAGCAAGACAGCTCGAGAAAGTTCAGTAGCAGGAAAAAAGGGCACAACCGCCCAACAATGATCTTTTCAAGACCGGGTTTATGGCACCTGGGAGCCACCAGAAATCAGAAGCAGAAAACTAACGCCGCCAGCCTCAGGGGTCCACCTCGTCCTCGTCCTCCGGGGAGTCAGGCTTTTCCTCCTCCGCCTGGTTTGCCGTCTCAGGAGACAGGCCCTTCATAGTGATGCCATCAAGGTTGAGCCCGGAAAATTTCTTTCGGACCAACCAGCGGCAGAGCTTGAATCCGGAGCGGTACGAGCTTGAGCCATACTCCACCTGGAGGTCGTGATACTCCTGAGAGTCCTTGAGTCCCAGACCGTTCTCTCCCGCTCGTCCTCCACCATGTTGTCGAAGTTCTGAGTCCGGTCCAGAAGAGTGGACTCCAAGTCCCAAACCTGTTGGCGAAGGAGCTCCCTCTTCGCCGCTACCCTTGACGACTCCTCCCTTAGCGCGCGCTCTCTTCAGAAAGCCTGGCAATCTATGCCTCCTGGTCTCGGACGAGTAGCTCCTGGGACTCGCTCCCCTTGCGAGTGTGAAGGAGCTCGCCCTAGAGCTTCTAAATGTTGACCTTTTGGTTACGAGCATCGCAGGAGTGGACGTGCATCTGGAGGATCATGGTGTGTATGGCGGTGTTCACCTGCCAACAAGAGACTGGAGTCAAAGGACAATAAAAGGAAGCTAAAGACGAAGGAGGAGAGAAGGACCACTTACCACCATACAGTGAGAGGTGGTGAGCGAGGCAAGATCCCCAGGTTCCATCGCCCCCCACTTAGCGACCTCTTCATTATAGATCGCTCTCCGGCTCCTCCGACGAGCCACGATGAAGTCATTCATGCCCTCCCAGTCCCCCACTGGGAACCGCAGGTAGGGAAACAGATGGAAAGGACTTGGAGGGACTACCCCTTGCTGCGGGAGCTTGCCTTCCTCGAGGCTGGCCCCACCAGCACCTCCTTCGAATGAAGGCGGCGGAACTTCGGGCGGTGGAGAGGTGAAGTCTGGCTCAGCAGACCCGAACTCGGTACCCTCAGAGGGGGGAGTCTGGTCGGGGCGCGACCTCTTCACTTTGCGCTTCTGGTTTCTCGAGAGGAGGCGACGCGAATCAACTCCAGACATGATGGCTGCCAAAAAAGAAACCACAAGATATCAGTTCGGTAAAGAACAGATCATGTATACACGCAATATTACTACAAGACACTACGCAACCTAAAATGACAACCTACCCAGACTCAGGCCGGCCTGCACGAGCTTCTCCTCGGTCAAGTAGTCCGAACAGAGGAAGCCTACCGATGCCCAGGACAACATCATTTTTCGAGTTTCGGGGTCCAGCTCGGCCTCGGGGTCCTGGATGACGCCCCTCCAAGAAGTAGGGAAGGGCCACCCCTTGGGGTTACGGACCATGAAATAATCCCGCTTCCAGGCGGGAATCTTATTCGGTAGCTCATGCAAGAGCTTATAACCGCGGCGGGGAGAGAGGTAGTAAAAGCGCCTCTCCGGTGGAACCCCAGGAGTGACATTTTTTATACAAAGAATGGAGGCAAAGATGTCAAGGTTCAAAGGAAGACAGTACTCATAACACAAAGATATAGTCCCAACCATGTTCCAAATAGCATTGGGATGGAGCTGATTGATGGTGACGTTAAAATGGTTTAGCACCTCCACTATTAAGGGGTGCAAAGGGAGATGTAGGCCAACCTCGAGCTGTTCTTGGAAGATAACTATGTCATTAGGACCATGCTCCCAAGGGAAGTTTCCAATGGGGAGGCTGTAGACCAGGTCCCCAGGGAGGTGAAAATAGCGGATTAGAGACCTGAGTCTCTCCGCCGTCATGGAGGAAGGGCCGAAAGTGTCAGGCTCCCTCCCTCGGGAAGTAGATGCTACATCACTGGAGGTCTCCCGAGCCTCCGGAACCTGCTCCCAAGTTCCCCCCGAGCTTGAGGGAGCATCGTCGTCCTGGTTATCGCCCCACTGGTAGGTGTGGTATGGGTACCCAGACATGGTTGACAGTGATTGGGACTCACCGGAGAAGATGAAACGGAGTAAACTGAGAAACTCGGGTAAACTAGACGAATGCGCGACCTCAGAATCCGGAGGCAGCAAGATGGCATGAAAGAAAATGAGGCCCAGGGGGTCCTCCTATTTATAGCCACCATACCCCCGAATCAACGGCCCAGATCGAAGTAGATCTGATGGCTTGCAGCCAAATTGACCGCACATCTTTTGAAACCAAAATGTGACTGGCTGCACGTATCCCATGATTGGGGTAGTGACGACTGCACGACATCCGGAGTTAAGAGCCGCTTCAACATGTTTTCGGTATTCGGAAAGTCAGAAAATCCCCTGATTCCCGCGCAGGCATTTAATATGAGCAGCCAATCAAGTTTGAATTTCGGTCAAATCAATCCGTCACACTCCATGAACCCCTCGCGCTAAGGAAACACTCTTAGCTCGAGGAGTGGGGGGCAATTGATGGAGGATGATTTGACCCAACCTATTGAGATGATGACACGTGGACCTGACTTAGCACAAGCAACAACTCAGCAGCCTGGCTTGACCGCGACCAGGTAACAAGTTTGTAGAACAGCTCGCTACGTCATAGCTCTCTGTAGGGGGAGCTCGCTACAACGCGAACTCCAAATCCCCCAAGCTACTGAGAAGGGAATACTCCAAGATTATTTCAGCTCGCGAGCTAGGGAAACCAGCTTGCTCAGCACCTAGGCAGAAGAACTGCCCCAAAGACCAACCTTGATGAGGGTCACCTTGAAGTACCCCTAAGGGCTTGCTATAAGGTAGCTCGCGGCAAGGATGGCCTGCTACGAAGTAACTTGCGACTGTGATGCGATGCTCTCAGGAAGCTTCCATCTGACAAGACCGTACTCGTCAAACTGTGCCACATCTCTCAATTGACGGCACAGTCCCTGCCCGATTGACAGTCTGCCCCACGTCTCTCAATAGATGGTGGCGTGCCTGTCCCTTCGAAGACGTGTCACTCAGCTGCGCAAGCAGTACGTTGTAACGATCACCTGCGCAGCCCTGGCAGGTAACGGTTGCGATAGGAGCCCAGTGGCGGTTACGCCGGATTTGACAAGAACGCCCGTATAAAAGCCCTTAAAGTGGAGAGACAAGCTCTCTCTCTCTCTCTCTCGGATTGAGATCTGAATTTGCACTTTTACTCGCTCACGAGCTAATCTTGAGACATAGTGATCTAGCGCGATCTACACTCTTAGCCTTTTATACTCTCTCTCTCCTTCCTCCCCAACGTTCTAACTTAAGATTCAGAGTATTCCTGCCGGGCAAATCCTCGGGAATCCTTCTTCTTCATCTTCTTAAGTGTCGTTCATTGCCAATAAGGAGCCAGTCAGCAGCCAGATAGGAGTGCCCGGATCGTGCCGCATCAATTATTATTATTATTATTATCAATGTTTTTTCCTTGCATTTCTATTATTTTGTTAGGTTGGGATTTGTTAAAATGATTGAATTAGTGACCTTTCTACATCTAGTTTATTTATTTATTTATTTTTGGACTTTGATATTAAGTTTCAAGTTTTTTATGCAAAAAATTCATATTGGCACAATTTCTAATGGAAACCATTTCAAACACAATTGTTATTGGTAAACACATCCAACATGTCTTTCCTTCACACAATTTTATAGTTTGTAATTTTCTTTCAAAATTTTCAAACTAAAAATCATAAACTATCAAAAGAAAGAAAGGAAATTCAAGTGTGGACTTAAATGCATAGTGGAACTCTCTCATAGGTTAGAATATACCCAAATCCACATCTGTAAAGCTAAGTAATGAAACGGGTCATTGTAATGTATCTTACATACAAAGAAAGTTGATCAGGAAAACTATTAACTAAAAATGCTACAATCCTACAAGCATGTCATTTTCCAATTAATTTGGTATCACTGCTTTTTATCTTTTTTGCCCTTCGGGGAGGTGGAAGACCAATCAAACCGTAATTAAATTGTTATCATTAGACATTAATATATGGATATTGATCAATACTTTAGCACTACCCATTTAATAAAAAAATTATTAATTCAACACAAGGGACAATTGAAACACATGGACCTGATGACAATTCAAGAGAATAATACATGAAATAGAAATACGCAATGGCCAAACGCAAAAGAGGAGTGAAGAATTAAATATACTTTAGGCTCAGTTTGGAAGGAGTACAAATACAAATATGTATAGTGTAAATACATATAAAATAGTTCAAAATAAAAGGTTTTGCAGTGTATGTATTTGTACTCCTTCCAAACTGAGCCTTGGGAACTTTTGATTATCGTTAAATACGTGTTGGGCAATTACAATCATCAATTTCAGTCTTTAAATAGATTTTATCAACATGTTGTGGAATACCTCTTTTATCCTTATTTAGATCACAGAAAATGTCAAATAGAAGGATAATTTTTGTCCAGCCAAAATTCTAGAAATTCTATGAGAACATTTGTACATTTTATAGTAGTATGGATTGAATGTCGTTCTGTGACCCCAAGGATAGAGAATCTATAATATTATAGAACATTTTTTTCATGGGGTGGAGGGGTGAGAAAAGATGGAAACTTTTTTTCCTCCATAGGGCTACAAAATGGGAATAATCCAACCCCAATACCCATAACCCCCAAACCCCGGTGTAGGCAGTAATCAATTTTAAATCTCCACTACAACTAGCAGGAGACCTTACTAATCAGCACATTGGCACCTTTTAAGATGGAGACATGATTAAAACATGTCAATGGTATATATTAAAAAAATAGATGGTATCAAGTGGGTTAGAATCATGCTTATCATTTAAATATATTAAATATATTAAAAAAAATAGATGGTATCATGCTTATCTATGAAAGAAAACATAATATAAGAGAATTACATCATTCATGAAACCTTCTTAGTTCTTACAATATTTGTTTGTGGTATCTAAAAGTAATCAGAGGTGTTAGACATTATCGATAAAGGTAATCTCATCGTCATACAAAGTTGATCGAGATATTTTTAATATTTGTTTAGGTAAATTGCTTAAACATCCCATTTTGTCATCTTTCTGTGTTATATGGGTTTGTCCTAGCATTCTTAATTTTTTTAGCAAAGTTTTATTATCAAGGCCTCGGTCTTTTACTTTCTCTTTTTTTTTTTTTTTTTTTTTTTCTTTTGCTGTATATATATATATATATTCTTCGGCTGTCATTAATTGGAGGTTGGAAAGAAAAAAAAAATGTATGAGATGTTCTGGTCAGAATAGTTGTTATTTATATAGTACGAAGAATGGGCACCACAAGAGCATAAAGTTGTCCAATCTGCTAGTTTTTTCTCTCGTGTGGGTTGGATGGGGATTAGGAGTGTTAATGATATTTGAAAATTCGATTTTGAATTCGAGATTCGATATAATCGAATCAAATTTAGATCATTTGAATATCATAATTAATCAAATTTAGATATCTTATCCATGCTGTTTAAGTAATCAAATCGAATTCGAATATGTAATTGAATTCAAATTCAAACATTGATTTTCAATATCCGTTGAATGTTGATTCAAATTTGGATATTGGATTATCTGGCCAGATTTGAATTTGGATGTTGCTTTATTTGATTCGAATTTGATCTATTTACATCCCTAATGGGATGGATGGAGTCTCCTAAATATATTATGGGGCTGGATGTGAATGGAGTTTCCTTTATCATTGCTTTGAATGAATACAAACCATGTTTTTCATGAGCTATTTGATCTCAGCTCATGAAAAGCTCGAGTTGACTCAATTTAAACTGAGTTTCGGACTGAGCTTGAGCCCAAATGAAGTTCAACTCATGAAATTTGTAAGCCTAACCAAATTCATATTATATATAATATTTTTAATTTTTATATGCATAATAAGTATCTTTTATTTTTTTATATGAAGCTTGGCTCATTGTCGAGTTCCATCCAACTGAGCTCAAACATCTAAGTTTTTTTAGTCATGCCAAATTTGAGCTCATATTTCTATTTCAAATCGAGTTCAAGCCTGAACTTGAACCTCATGTTTATGTAAGGTTTTTTTTAATACTTTGGGTTTGGGGTGAGTAGGGGTGTCAATTAGACCAGTTTTGGTCCAATCTGATCCAATCCAATGTGAATCCATTACACATGGACCAGGTCCAATCCAATTTAACAAATACTTTAGACCATTTAGGACAAGTCCAATTCAACGTCTGGACTGTCCAATCTGTTCAAATTGGTTTTAATTTAGATTTGTTCTAACCCAAACCTAGTTTATTGACACTTGTATTCTTATCTTCTATTAATGGATCAGATTTTGGTTCAATCTGACTCAATCCAATATAAATATATTACGGATGGATCAATCCAATAAATAATTTGGACCATTAAATTTGGACTGGTCCAATTCAATATATCTTATTGGTCCATCCAATCCATCCAAATTGATTTTGATTTGGACAGGGTCCAATCACCAGTCCATTGAGACCCCTAATTGAGACTGACCCACTTTATGATTGACTTTTGTTCCTTCAATTAGTGCTATTGGACCCTGTTATTTCTTTCTTGTGTAATAACTTAATTGAGAGTTTGGATCTAGTCCCAACAAGCCACCGAAGCCAAGTATAGGGAACATCTCCCTTGCCCTCCATGGCATGCACCCAATGTATGGCTGCAATGGCTTGTTGGGACGTTGTTGGAATTGTGAGTTGGGACCAGATTTGGATTTCTGATCATTCTAGATCTACTACCCACAAACTGTTCCCAATTTGTACCACAAAACACCAACGCCATGTGCAGCTGTAATGTCCCATGTCTAGGGATGTGGGAACAATTCGTGGATAGCCCCATCCTGATAACTAAGCAAAAGCAACGTAATCCTTCATGTGCAACTGTAATGTCCCATGTGTAGGGATGTGGGAACAACTAGTGGGTAGCCCATCCTGATAACTAAGCAAAAGCAACTATAGTAATCCTTCCCTAACGATACTTTTCCTTTGAAAATAGGTCATCCATTGTCGTAAGTGCTAATGAAATTTGGAGATATCACGAACTTCTATGCATAGCCCGATGGATTGTTAGACATGGGTTGTGTTTGGTATAGCTTCCATTACTTGATTTATTTTCAAAATTGAGAAAAAGTGATTGATAAACGTTTTTTTTTGGATTTCTTGACAACTAGACACCACTAGGCACCATATCAGCAGTAAATAAGCACTTAACCATTGAGGGAAGCATTAAAATGAGGCTTCCCCCAATGGCATGGTTTTCAAAATGGACCGGATCGGAAAAACCAAGAACCGGTCAGGTAACCGGTTCCGTTTCCCCCAAAACCAGATTTTCTCAAAAAAACGTTGATTTTGGTAAGCAAACCGCTGAACTGGGCGGTTAACCATTCGAACGGTTTTGGCCATTTTTTAATTTTTTTTGTTAGAATGGGCTGAACCCAGTAATCGGACCCTTGACCGGTCCGATCTCCGGGTCGGTTTTAAAAACCATGCCCAACAGTTAATATGCATGTAAATCAAGACAACTTTATCAATAACTATATGTACGAATCAATATGATGAGACATGCTGATTTAGCGATGACATGACACCATTTATCAAATAAATGGAAGCCATACCAAACACATAGTTGGTTTTGGATTTTGTACGTATAGGGGGTGAGTAGCCAACTAGCTTTCTTGAACCTTGAATTCTGTCTCAACTCTCGACTAAGCCAATGGAGTTTGTTGTGCAAGTCCGTAACACTATCCACTATCCAAACTCGAATTCTAATCTAACTAGCGAAGGGGCCCTGCTTTGCAGGGGCTAGAATGGAACCGCCAACCTGTTGATTCGTTGACCCGGTCCCTAGTCAAAAACCGTTGAATCGGTCAATGATCCATTGATCCAAGTGTTAGACAGTTTTGTATGCCCTTAGCTCCAATAAGTTTTAATGTACTTTTGACATTTAATGTAAATGAATAAAGTGTATGTTTGATTCATGTTATGTGGTATGTTTTTGTGTAAGACCCTTAAATTGGATACTTAATGAGACTCGTGTTAGTTTAGAATGTTCACAGCCGTTGGATAAGTCTAGGGAGATTTGTCCTGCCAAGGCTAACACTGGTGTGTTGCCAAGTGTTGGGGTGGCCTGTCTCAACTGCCAGGGTGAGACCCAAAGCACATGCAGTGTAGGATTACTTGAATCTTTGAACCGGACCAGATTTTCGGTATTGCCCTGGACCTTGGTGATTGATGGACAAAACTAAAAAGTTACACCTGACCCCTAGACTCGATTATGATACTGCACTAGGTGTCGGATTGGGTTGTCTTTGATATGCCAATCAGTGAGATCCTTAGTAGGGGTCAAAACCCGGGTATGTTGGGATAGTCTGAGAATTCATCTGAGTAGGTGATCATAGTGACAGGATAAACCCCTTTGTCGGACAAAGGTAATGATCGAGGATGCGCTCTCTCTGATGGAAACCAAACTACCGGCAGTTGATTTCAATCGTTGGAATTTTGTTTTGCAAAATTTATATATAAGATATATAGATATATATGGTTTCAAAATGTTTGCAAATGGTTTTAATTCCCGGGATCCATATGAGCAGAGAGTGCAACACTGTTCCTTGCAGCCGAGGGAGATGTCATCTCTTGTCGGACAGTGTTTGATCATTATGGGCTGAGAGGTTAAGTGTAAGGCCATTTAGGGTTATACCTGATGGGATAATTTTGCATCTGCCCACAGTCCCTAGGTTTTTATAAGATGGCTTGGCCGAGGGACCACTTAGCGAAAGTGTTGGGCGCATAGAGTCCATGTGATGGGCTCAAGGGGTTCACTGGGTTCTCCAGTGAATTCGACTAGGCCTTGTAACAAAGGCTGGGCTGAACCCATGTGGCTGATGTATAGATCAATGCTTGGGTCCCACGCCGTACAAAGAAGCCCAACTGGGCAACAGTTTGGAAGCCTGTGGAGCACTGAATACATATTGGGCCTAAAGCCCATTTCGAATTGGTTGATTTAATTATCCACTTAAAGGGGCAGATTTGAGATTCAAATAAAGATTTGAATCTGGTAACCTTCTGATAAGATCAGGAGTGGGCTGACCTAATCTGCAGATAGGATTAAGATAATTCCCTATCCAAATACAGATTTGGATTGGGATAACTCCTAATAGGATTAGGAGGTTTCTTAATCACTAAGAAAGAGGAGAAACCCTAATCTTGAATTACAAGAATTCGAACCAGGGGTTTGGCAGATACATTCTCCTGCAACTTGAGATAGGATCTCAGAAACCCTAGATAGAAGAAAAGCAAATACGCCAACTTCAGCTCTAGAGTTCTCCTCCAGTCGTCACCATTCACTGCCTGGTTCGATCTCTCTGAGAGGGAAAGATCAAGAAGGTGTTCTTGATATCAGTCATTGCTGAAAGGCTGATTATGTACGGTGCTCTTCGCTTCCATCGAATTCTTGTGAAGAATTTGGTTCGTAAGACGAACACTGCTGGTTCTGTTCCAATATCACTGCATCATCTTCAGTGGGAGCAGATCTTGGGAGTATTCTTTGGGCGTGAACACCGACGTTGGGAGATGCCGACTCTCCGTATCAGGTACAACCCTTCCCTTTCTCTTTGGTTCAGATGTTGTTCGGTTTTGGTTCGATTAGATCTTTGAATATTGTATTCTAAAATCAGGGAATATGATTCCCAATTGGAAGGGAGGAGAGAAATTTTGAAATTCGCCCACCCTATTCTGTTGCTTTCTTGGCGTCCATACGATGAATCTCTCCCTCCTTTCACCAAGCGGTCAAACCATTGACCCATTGACCTGTAAAATGGTTTTTGGTCGTTTATTTTTTTTAATTGGGAACCATCCAGGTAACTGGTTCCATTTTATCCTAATTTCGGTCCCTGGCAAAAAATCGTTGAATCGGTCAACGACCCATTGACCCGGGCAGTCAAATCATTGACCCGTTCAATGGTTTTTTGTCATTTTTTTATTTGTTAATTTTTGTTGTCAGAACGGGCCATCCGTTCGAACCGAACAATCGAACCGTCGACCCAAAAGTTGGTGGCTAGAACGATTCCATTTTTAGGTCGTATGAGTCACATGCTTGAATGGCATAACACATATGATACTGCTTAATGAACCTCACACACTCGATTTTTTGCCTATAATTTTTGTTGTCAAAACGGGTTGTCATTTTTTTATTTTTTTAATTCAGAACCGTCCAGGCAACTAGTTCCGTTTTACCCCAATCCCA
This sequence comes from Nelumbo nucifera, assembly GCF_055504915.1. Classification (NCBI taxonomy): domain Eukaryota; kingdom Viridiplantae; phylum Streptophyta; class Magnoliopsida; order Proteales; family Nelumbonaceae; genus Nelumbo; species Nelumbo nucifera. Next base: position 86,052,531 of record NC_142652.1, on the reverse strand, counting down.
GTCCCTAGCCAAAAATCATTGAATTGGTCAACGACCCATTGACCCGAGTGGTCGAACCGTCAACCCGTTGACCCGTTCAATGGTTTTTGGACTTTTTTTTATTTTTTAATTTTTATTGTCATAATGGGCTATTTGTTCAAACTAGACGGTCAAACCATCGACTCAAAAACCGGTGGCCAAAATGATTCCATTTTTGGGTCATATGAGTCACACGCTCGAATGACATAACATCATAGTTTTTAAAACTGACCTAGAGATCAAACCGGTCAGGAGTCCAGTTATTAAGTCGAACGGTCTGACTGTTTGAATCAGATAGTTGAACCGTTGACCTGAAAACCGATAGATAGAACAATTCCATTTTCGGGTCGTATGAGTCACACGCTTGAATAACATAACATCATGACTTTTAAAACCGACCCGGAGACCGAACTGGTCAAGGGTCCAGTTATCAGGTCGAATGGTCGGTTTGTCTGACATAACTATTTGAACGATTCGATATAATACCTATTATATATTTATATAATTAGATAATTATATAATCACATAATTAATTATCTAACAATTAGGAAATGGGTTGCTCTCACGTGGGAATCTACACGCACGAGTAGATTCCATTTCGTGCACGGAAAGAGCATCCCAATCCTTTTAATATATATATATAAGATCTGGTCAAAACAATTCGAATTTGATCCATTTGTAAATGGATGAAATATGGATCCCCAATTCTGCAACATGCATTGCATTTGGCATCGGTGGGCAAAATGCTTTGTCAAAGGAACACAAGCGTTAAAACGAAAACGGAAAGTGAGTGACAGTGAACCATATTTCCAAATAATTTTCCCTGAACCCAGACGAGGATTTCTAAAGAGGCGTCCAGAGCAAAGAGCTCCAGCCTCCATGGACTAAGGTAAGGTCTAAGGTACACTGTCAAATTCGGGCTAACGAAGCCCAAACATAAAATACCCCAATATGATCTCATTTACGATTCAATGAGAGAAAAAGAATGCCAACGTCCACATAAACATGTAATTCCACAACTGTAGAAACAGACCGCCTGAAAACGTGAACGTCCACATATTTGTAAGCAGCAACCAGTGAGACCAAAGGGTTGATGTGGCGAATTCTTTTCCTTTTTATCCCCTTTTTTAAGGGCAGGGAATGAAACTCAGCTCAGCGGTAAGATGGTGGGCCAGCAAATGAGTACCGAGATGAGACTGATTGGGATGTAAGATCACCTCTGCCACCCAAATGGTGTCTCTGGTTGTAATCCGACAGGACATTGGAAGCATACGTTGAATATGAACCTTCCACTTCATCAGGTCTTCTCCTTCCCAAGTAATCAGCGGTGCCTCTTTCTTGGTAATCAGAGTCAGTGCGATAACTCTCTCTCCTTGGGACCAAAGGATAATGCTCTGAAGAAGCTGTCTCTCTCCTTGGTAGGGGAGGATACACACCAGAGTATACAGCACCATAAGGTCCATAACCAACAGGATAGCATGACTCCTTTGTGTGAGGGACTGAAGTACCAGTAGCAGGCAGTGTTGAAGTAGGTGGTTCTCGTGCAAGACCGTAGGTTCGATACTCTCTCTCACTTAGGAAGAGTGCATCACGACCTGTTTCTCCATCTAAAGGGGCAGGTTGCCCCATGCGCTGCCCCCTTCCATAGTGTGCAGGAGCAGTAGGATAGGAAATATCAGGAGGATTTGAGGGGCGCCTGACAAGACCATAGAGCCGGTATTCCTTCTCACTCAGAAAAAGTGGATCAGATGGAGGCTCTCTTCTGCCCTCTTCATGATCAGATGGAAGCTCTCTTCTTCCCTGAAAATCCTCTGCATGTACGGTTGCCATTGGTGGCACCCATGGGAGAGTTGCTGACTGGGATGAAAGAAAAGATTGAGCATTTGATTGGATTTCTGGTGCAGGGCGGAACAGTTCCATGAGCTTCTTTACCTGAAAGAGGATATTGGTGACACAAAGTCTAAATTATGGGGAAAGAATAATCACTGAGCTCTTTGGAATTAAAAAAGGGTGATCAGTTGATAGCTGGGCAATCAGGTGTGTTTATTACTTGTTGGAATGAAAGCTCTGTCTTAAACTTGTTCTTTTCATTGTAGTTGTCCTGGATTGCCTTCTTAAAAGCATTCTCTGGTAGTGGAATGCAATCCTTGTGAATCTTGAACCGCACCTGCAGGAAAGAGTCATAAAAAATGTACCCGATTATCAACTATATGTGCGGTAAAAGAAATGGCATCTCATGCACGAAGGAGATTGATGAAATAAAACCTGAATAGGGAATTCACCACCAAAAGCAGCTGGCTCAAGTTTTTTGCCACCAGCAGAAGCTGCCTTGTAGATTCCATACAGAAGCTTCAGATCAAAATCATAGAGGAAGAGTTTTAGACCTGGCTTGATTCCCATGACAAGCTCTTGCTTGCTTGCTGGGACACCCATGACCTGGTAGCGGAAACAATCTGGCTTGGTCTTTGCATTACACATGAAGATCAAGCCACCAAGTTCTTCCTTGTCCTTTTGGTCTCCACGGCTATTTTCACCACGTTTTTCATTGTTAACATTCCCCTCTTTCTTTCCTTCTTGTAAATGTGGCTTCTTTTCATCCTTCTGTGGCTTGGTGTTAACTTTCTCCTTGCTCTCCTGCATGTCTTTCTTCTTCATTTTCTCTTGATCCTGTGAAGTGCCCTTGGATTCTTTTATCTTTGCAGAGTTCTGGTTGGGAGGATTCTTCATGATTTTAGGTTTAGGCTTCAAAGTCTTTGAAGTTTCTTTTTCAGGTGGCAATGATGTTGATGGGGCTTCAGCAACATGCTGGTTTTTCTTTTTTTTTTGCCCACGTGCCATGGTCTATCAGTGCCACCAATCTCCAAAACAAGTATAGCTATATGCAAGAAAAATGTAGTTTTGGTTAACCTCATTAGCTTTTATTTCAAGTTTCAGAAAAAAGATGAGAAACTAACAAGCATGTGACCAGCACAGAGAAATCTGGTATAAACAGGAAACTCACCAAAGAGAGAAATGAGAGTGAAAAGGGTCACAAATATAAATAGATTCCAACATACCACTCATCTAGACAAAGATTTATTTTGGTTTGATCCATATGGCAAACATTTGGCTACTCCAAGACATCATTATGAAATCTGTCAATAAAAGCCATCTATGATCATTTTCTTTTACCTTGGAAACAAAGTGATTGTTTTGTAACTTCCAACGAACCCAAGAAAGTGAACAACCCTATAGAACTCAAGAACTTCTCTATCCAAGCATAGCTTGGTATTCAAAAAGATCATAATAGACTTGCAACTGCCATCCAGAAGACTTTTCTATGTTTCAAAGGACATAGGTTTCTTTGTATCTTCTAAGATCATGTCAGCCTTACAGGTTCTAGTCTCTTAAAATCTAGTGAATTCACTACCCCCAAAATTCATTACAATGTCAATAATCCCCATCTTGATGTTCTCCACAAATTGCAAACATGGTGGAATTCTTGTTTCTAAGATCTAAAACATGTGGAACAAATAAATTTTTCATTCCAACATATAGTAATAAAAAGAAATATGGTAAATTTTAGGGTTATAAGAATCCTAAAGAATTCTATTCTCAAGGAAGTTGTATCACAAAATAAAGCCCCAAAGCATGGTGTGGCTGTGATGTCATATGCCATACTGAGCATATCTGACACTGGCAATTCCATAGAGCAGAGTTCAACAGATGATGTCTAGAGATCATCCGCCAAATATTGTCAGTACAATACTCTTGGGGATGCAGTATGTATCTAGGATCCAGACCTGTGAAATGCTAAAATCATGAAATATGGATACACCTATGGGTAGGAGTGTCAACAGATGATGTCTAGAGATGTGTCATATGCCATACTGAGCATATCTGACCAGTATGGCATATGCCGTACTGGATATGACCCGATTCGTGATTCGACATAATCGAATCGAATTTGGATATGACCTAATTCGATTCGATAAATATCCAAATTCGGCCAATTATTTAATTCTTATATAATACATAAAATATTTAAACATTTTATATAATTTATATATGCATAATATTTAAATTATATAAATAATTTATATATTTATATACTTTATATAAATAAAATATTTATTAATTACCTAAAATAATTAATCGGTCGAATTCTAATCAAATTTGAATTCGGATATTGCCTGATTCGATTCAAATTCAATCTGTTTACACTCCTACCTATGGGTACAAGTAGGTTGTATGCAGAATAATAAATAAATTGCTACAGGTTATATTTATCAATCTAGCTGCATTCCATAGTTATAGGATAGAGAATTTTCATCAATAAAAAATACAATAACAAACTTGCGACATGACAATCAAGAATCCTAAGTTTTAGCATACTACACTTCTACAATAGATTAGGTCATCAGGCACTGCATTTCTTCAAGTTATGGCTTAAAATTGCAGTATTCTCATAACAGTATCAACTAATAATTTAATTATTTAAATTATAAAATCAAAGCAACAACAATGTTAACTGGACTTCTAAAGGTTTGCATTTCTGTTTTCTGAAATCACAATGGTCCAGGAAATACAAGATTTCATTTAACTTTGGGTTACTCTCAAACATTTCGCAATCACTTGCAAAAACTGCCTTCAGTTGTTTTCCCTTTTTATTTACATATATTATGAATGACTCGGACGAGTTTGTAATTAACAGCTCCATCATTCCAAGGAGGATGTAATCTGAACGTCTCCTAGAAAACTAAAAAACGGAACATCTAGACAAAGTCAAACAAATTGTATGCGTTACACAGTCATTATATTAGAACACACGAAGCAGAAATGGACAATAAGCCTTAAGCAACTAAACTCAACGAAATTCATGAACGGAAAATAATTAAACACTTCCTCGAAAATCAATTATATTTATAGAATTCCAGTCTCCAAAAATCTCAACTAAACAACAATTTTCAAGCACACACACAGCAACCTATTATGGTACTAGCACCAGACCATCATTACTCTAATCGAATTTCGTTTCAATAAAGATCAAGCAAGGAAAGGTCATCAAATTCAAGAAATGAAACTTGGAAGACTCACTCTCTACGAAACCCTAACTTCAACTATAACTGTATAGCATACTAATTAGCTTTCTGTTTGGAAGAAAGAGAAGAAAAGCAGGTACCTCTCGAGAAGCTCAGATTCCGATCTCGAGATTTTGGCTTAACAGCAGGGAACCAGTGATAAAGGTAATATTTGAAGAAACGAAGAAAAATGAAGGACGAGAGAAACAACGCGAGACCAGAAGGCCCAAAACCAAGTCTAGCTCAGGTGTGGAAGTACAAAAACCCCAAAAACTCCCTTAGCACTCAACAGTTTTACAAACCCGACCCGGCCCCCAAATTGCAGTTATGTATCGCTTATGGAATTCTGGATTCAACGAACTCGGTTTCAGTCTTCACAATACCGTCCTTACACCATCTTCACAGCTATGCATTGGGACATCAATAAAAAATTGTGAGAATGACGGTTCAGCCTAGGGTTAGAATTTATAGGCCCAAAGTCTGTTAATATAGGTGCTAACTTGGAATTAATGTTAATTCACAGGTGGGCGTTGATGCATAGAATGTAAGTTGTTGACATTTTGAATGTTTATAGTTTTGTAATGAAAATCAGAAATCTGCATTGAGCATAAAATAGAAAAATTTTCTATTAATACCCTGTACTTTGGGTTTAGTATCACTTTGGTCCCTGAACTTTAAAATGCGATAATTTAATATCCAAATTTTCAAAACATATCAATCCATTACCTATCGTTAACTAGCTGTTAAGTGGCATTTGAGAAGATACAAATGCCATTTAAGTGTCATCTAATTTTTTTTATCAAACATTCAAACTTTGATAAAAAATAAACAGTTCCAAATTCTTACCTCTTCTATTCAAAAAAGTTGGGGTCACCGAAATGCCCACTAAGGCATGACACCAACTTTCTTGAATAGAAGAGGTAAAGATTTGGGACTATTCATTTTTTATCAATGTTTGGATGGTTGATAAAGAAAATTATGTGACACTCGAAGGACATTTGTGTCTTTTCAAATGCCACTTGATAACTAGTTAACAAATTAGTTAATGACAGGTACTGGATTGGCACATTTTGAAAGTTTGGATACTAAATTTTCACGTTTTAAAGTTCAAAGACCAAAATGGCATTAGGCCCAAAGTATAGGGTACTAATCGAGAATTTTCCCTAAAAACATACAAGTATGAAGATATTCCTAATACATGGTTGCATGTTCTTGTAAATATGGTGTGAATACGATCGTGTGAGGGCTGAAACCAATCTCAATTTCAACTTACATACTTCTAAATGACCCTTGTCTTTCTTAGCAATGAAATTAAAATTCCTTTACCCCAAAAAAAATATTCCACATCAAAGAGTTCACAAGAGATGGGCATAGGGCTGTTAGTGGTCAGTTCTACTAACCGAACTGGTTATATTGGTTCTAATTTTGTGATTTGTCCCGATTAATAATTGGATTGGTGCTTGTTCTTGCTTGTTTCAAATCGATTAAGATCCAAAACCGATTATTTTGATAATAATATATAAAGATTTCCTAATTTTCATTATTTAGATAAATTTGATAAATAATATATAAGATAACTATGGTTAAAAACACTTGACTATTTTATTGTTATATTATCAAAAATTAAATCTTAAGTTGTTATTTACATAAACAATTATAAATATCAGTATAATCTGGTCCAACCCGATTATCTTGATTAATAAATGATTCAGGGCTGGTACAGAGTATCCCAAACCAGACCCAACCCATTGACAGCCCTAGATGGGTAGATCCATATTAGGGTGGTTGACCTTGCCCAAATTTTACATGGTTCGCTCCTTTGGACCATAAGGTTAGCACATAGACATTAAGACTACTGGTGATTGTCGCCTAACATTAAACAAAGTATGTATTTGGTATAGCTTTTGTTTACTTGATTTGTCTTTAAAATCGAAAAAAATACTTGATAAACCATTTATTGACAACTAGGCACCACATCAACGGTTGAGTGAATAAACGCTCAATCATTGGGGATGCGTTAAAATGAAGTTTCCCCTAATGATTGGTGTGCACATAAATCAAAACCCACTTTTGTAAAAACTAATGAGAAAATTGTTGATGTGGTGATAACTTGGTGGCATTTTGATAAACACCTATCACAAAACGTCCATGAAACAAGACACATGCAAAGTCTATATGAATCAAAAGTACAGAGAGCGGACATGGAGAGTGAAGAAAGAGTTTCCTTGGCAATACTTTTTGGGGACTTCTGAATGAATTGGAGGCTGTGGAACCAACTATAATTTGATGTGTGTTAAATAGGCAAACAACTACTAAAACAGATCAGTCCATCAGTCAATTACAAAAACTCAGTGGTTCGTAGAACAGATCGGGTTACATCATTAAAGCAATTCATTAAATATTTAAATTTAGGGAAAATTCCTGAACTGTACCCTAAACTTTGGGGGTCGTATCAAGTCAGTCCCTGAACTTCAAAACATGTCTATGCAGTACCCTGAACTTTCAAATTGTGTCTAATAGGTCTCTACCATTAGTTGAACGTTAGTCAATACCATCACGTGACATCAGGTGTGCATTAAATAATTTTAAAAAGGCAAAAATTACCCTTTATGATATTTTTTTAACCATTTTACCCATTTCGTCTGAGTGCTATAAAGGATAATTTTGCCATTTTGAATTTATTTAATGTGCACCTAATGTCATGTGGTGGTGTTGACTAACTATCAAATGTCAACTAACGGTAGGGACCTATTTGACACAATTTGAAAGTTTAGGATACTACAAAGACGTGTTTTAATGTTTGGAGACTGAGTTGACACAATCCCAAAGTTCAATGTACTGTTTAAGAATTTTCCCTTAAATTTAAACCCATTGATGCTCCATTTTCTTTTTCTCTTTTAACAACAAAGTTTTTGAACAGACATTCTATTCAGTTATTACTGATTGTTCCTCTTCTCGTACAGAGATCAGCATGTGTCCCTGGGAAATAAAGGTGTCAATGGACGGGTTTTGGATTCGACCTCGTCCAAATCAAAATCAATTTTAACGGATTGGAGTGAGTGGACGGGTTAGGTCCCCATTATTTATTAGATTGAAATGGACCTGGTCCATCTAAAATAGATTTATAGATTGAAATGGACCTGGTCCAATCCAAAGCCTCATTCGTTTCTCAGTACCTGGAAATGTGCTTACCTGGGCGAATTGCAGTGCTCATATTTGATCGTGTTTCTTTTCCACTTACTCGGGTAAAGACAGAGCCACAGAGGCGGGATATTCTAACATTTTCCACGGGTGGATAAACAATTTACCCATCCCATGAGAGTATCGGTTACCCATGGAACCAATGCTCTCCGGAAAATAATCTTTGCGTGGGACCCATTATTCCGGTGCTTGAACGTGGAGAAATTAATCAATCACCCAATTGACCAACTTATCCCCACAAAATGCCAGCAAATAAACGAGGCCTAAATTAAAATCTATTTGAACAGATAGGACGTTCCAGACATTGAATTGGACCAACTCAAAATGTCCAAAGTTTTTATTGGATTAGATTGGACCTGGTCCATCTGTAATAGACTAATATTGAATCTTATCGGATTGGACCAAATTCAGTCCAATTGACACCCCAACGAAGGAAATAATATATGATCTGAATTATAAACACGAGCCAAATGCTAAGCAGCTAGTCCCTGGGAACTAAGGACCAAAGTGAAGTGCAGCATCCACAAAGATCTAAGTTTTGTCTGTAGAAACAAAGCACAGAATTTCCGAAAGGCTTTTCCTTTAAAAAAAAATTAATCAAGATAAACTTTAATATCAATTCCATTATCTACGAGGGACTGAACTACTGCCCTGATCTTCCCTTCAAACTTGTCACGTTCTCTTGGAGTATATGTAGCGGTATAGACATCAGCTTCTCTTGCTCTCTCAGCTAATATCCTGCCAACGGCCAAACATGCAGGTATATCCGATCGAGACTTCAGCACAGCCTTGATGTCTTTCGAGTTGGTGCCAGCAACTGCCACCTGCTTACTAGTCACCCTATGAGTGAGTGAGGCTGAAACAAACCGCTTAGAGATGAAGACATCAAGTGTGAATGGTTCCATGAATGCTACAGTGCGTTGTTTGAATGATATGTGTTTATGTGGATTTTTGGATTTCTTCTCCTTCTGGTAAGTGTAAGGACGGCTGTTGTCATCATCAACAAAATCCTCCACTCCAAAGAAGCTTCTTGGTGATAAATGGACCTGTAAAGAACATAATAAATAAAAATTAGAAACTAACCATGCTGGTAATACAGCTGTGTTCTTCCCCCCTTTTTCTTTTAATTGTTGGGGGGAGGAGGGCACCAACGGTTTTGGACCAGCAGTAAAAGTGAAAGAATTAGTTCAAGTTCTTTGCCATGTGACTTGGGGGCATTTGGCAGATGTTGTCAATCCAATCGAATTGAGAGTTTTTATGAGAACAAATAATCACTTAGATCTTTTTCCTGGATCAAGTACAAAGAACCATGGGCAGAGGGAATTGCAAAGATATCTTCTAGATGACCAGCAATGGTTACAGCTTGAGTATATTCCACTTACAAATCATGTCTTCCAGTTCTTCAAAATTTTGCAAGATATTGATCTCACTTTGGGCAATTGAAATTAAAAAAAAAAATGGAGAATAACAGTTCAGCCCAGGGTCAGAATTTTTAGGCCCAAATTACAGTTGGGGTGGGTACCAGCTCGGAATTGATGCCAATTCACGTGTGGGCATTGGTGTGTAGAGTGAGGGTTTTTGACATTTTGAATGTTTATAGCTCTGCAGTGGAAATCAGAAATCTACATTGAGCCTGTTCGTACTTCTCCGGAAAAAAAAAAGAAAAACATAATTTGGATTAAAATTTTTGGGCTCTCAATAGAGGGTGTTCGCTTTACTTTTAGGGTTGAATCCTATGTATGAATCTATTCGGATGCAGATCCTAGGGAAGTAAAGACATCCCTCCCTTCAGTCCAAGAAGTTTATGCCTTAGTCCAGTCAAAAGAGAGAAAGAAATGTGATGAATATTTATACTTTTAAGGGGAAATCAATTGCTTTGGTAGCTAGGAGAGGTGCAAATACAAATGGTTGTAATTTTTTTTAAGAATGATGATTCATAGAAAATGATAAAGGACAGAGGTAAACTTTGGTGCTCTCACTGTCAATGGTCTAAGCACACTAGAGAAACTTGTTGGAATCTTCATTGAAGGCCGAAGTGGGCTCAAGAGTTGAATTAAAAATTAGATTAGGGCAAGAAGCTAGTAGAACCAAAAGCAGTATAATTCAGCAAATATGTCCTCTCAGGAGAGTACTAGCCCCATTGCATCACAATCATGTCCAAGTTCAGATCCCAAGGAAGAAATCCTCAACTCTTTTCGTGATCATTTGGGGTTGTATGGTAGGATACATCACTGGTGGATTCTGTCCTTGGTCCCTCTACCTCCTTTGCATATACATCAAGTAACCCTACCATTGCTTTCCATGTGTCATCTCATACTCCTGAATCTCCTTGGATTATTGACTCCAAGGCCTCAAAACACATGACTAGCAAGTCCAATTTATTTCACGCATATAATCTCCTCTCCAAAAGAGATAAAATAATACTGGCTGATGGATCGTTTTCTACCATAGTTGGTCAAAGAACCATCTTTCTCTTCCTTTTGGTTTTACCCTTTCCAATATACTGTACGTTCCTAAAATTGCCTATTAATTTAATTTCCATTAGTAGCATTACTCATTCCTTAAATTATTCACTAACCTTTTTCCCTTCTTTTTGTGTGTTATAGGATTTGACCTCCAAAGGACGATTAGTAGAAGTAGTATGATGAATGATCTCTATGTGTTGGAGAATAAAGATGGCCTTACGGCTTCAAAGTCCGAGTTGTTCTAGTAAAAGTTAAGCATATTTATGGCGCAACCATCTTGGTCATTTGTCTTTTGAGTCATTAAAAATTGTTTTTCCATAATTATTTAAGTCTTCACCAATAAATGAGTTGCAATGTGAGACATGTTAATTGAGTAAACATCATAGAAGTTTTTTTCCTTGCAAAAATAAAATATCTGATTTTCTTTTGCATATTGTCTACTTTTGATGTTTATGGCCCTGTTATTTATTATATTGATCGATGAGACGATGACTACTAAAGATATACTTGGGTTTATCCAATGAAATCTAGAGATGAGGTGCTAAATCTTGCAAAAGATTTTTAATGCATGGTATTTACCCAATTTCAGACTGAAATTCACATTTTCTAATCGGACAATGCACAAGAGTACTTTCACAATTATCTTAAGAGTTTTTTGTTTCATGTGAGTTTCTTCATCAACAAAATGGCATTGTAGAACGAAATTTTTGTCATTTCTTGATGTTTCCCATGATTGTTGTTATATATGCATGTCCCAAAGATGGAAGCTGTTATGTTTATTGCATATACCATACATCGTATGCCACTTCGGTTGTTAGAGTAATTTGACCCCACATCAACTGTTATTCCCAAAGGCCCCTTTGTTCTCTATTTCTATGTGTGTGTTTGGATGTCATTGCTTTGTTCATGACTTGTCTTCTACTCTTGTTAAGCTTGACCCACGTGCCATTTATTGTCTTCTTGGGTTGTCCTTCTTCTCAAAAGGGCTATCAGTGCTTTGATCATTTTTCTTGCAAGTATTACGTCTCCATGGATATGTCATTTCTTGAGAGTAAGCCATTCTTTCATGTTTTCTCCTTAGGGGGAGAATAGGATTGAGGAGAAACATGTTTAGGTTTAGCTTCCACCTCCATTTCATGTATTCCTTCACTATCACAAGGGCCATCAAAGTTCAAATGTCATGGAACAACTTGAAGTTATGCTACTAATACTATATCAAACTCTCCAAAGGCAAATCCTCAACCAAGTATTCTCGTTCCTATTGATATGCCCGATCCCCTTGATATAGACAAGGTTTAAAGTATCAGAAACACAAAGTGTATCGAAAAGGCAATTTTGAGAAACGTATCGGGATATGCTTTGGGTACGCATAGATACGGATGAAAAACTAAGATATGCATGGATAGCTATGAAACTCGAATAAATCATAAAAAATATGGTAATAACTATAAAGTACAAGGTATATATGACAATAAATAAGTTATTTAAACATAAAACCTTACTTTAATGGTTCACATGAAGTATGAGAGATCAGGACATAATCGGTAACCGTAGAAAAATGATGGAAAAACTAAAATATGTGCATATATACCTTGATTTTTAGAAGTCAAAATAATTTGCCTTAATATTTGTTAGTATAAAAATTTTAATAATCAATTTTAGCCTTTATTAACAAACATCTAGGGGTGATCATCTCAGCTCGACCCAACTCAAAAATTCCAGCCTTGGCCAATAACATTTTATATTATATAAGTATATAATAAACCAAGAAAATTATATGCATATTATACATTATTTAAAATAACATAAAAGACTTGGGCGTGATTTGACCCATAATCAGCCCAATAAACACCCACTAAAAAGAAAAAGTTTATTTTTAAGGATGATTGATAAAAATGGATAACATTTGAACACCAAAATGGATTTGAAAATAGTGGTAGACTCATGGGCATTGTAAACGTGTGGCCAAGGATTGAATCTTCTTATGGCCTACTTTAGCTTTTACACCTAGGATTATGCCAATTTCAAATTTCAAATTCAAACTTGTCTTAAAAGTAAAGAGAGAGAATGTCCGCGCACTTCAAGTAAGCAATTTGGACTCAGGGCAGCAATCATCCTCGGAGTCTCTTCCTTTCACAAAAGAACAAATAGAGCACTTATATAAAATGTTTCAATCTCAATCGTTAAGAAAATCTAACCCATCCTGCTCTCTAGCCCAGTCAGGTAATTTTTTCACTACAGCCATTGCTTGTACCAAATCTAATGGCTCTTGAATATTAGATTCCGGTGCCACTGATCATATGACCGGCACTTCACAATTCTTCTCTTCATATACACCCTGTGCAGGGAATCAAAAGGTTAAAGTTGCAGATGGTTCCTTCGCTACTGTTGCTGGAAAAGGAACTGTCTATTTCTCTTTCTCTAAATCTTAAAGATGTTCTACATGTTCCTAACGTATCATACAATCTCTTATCTGTCAGCAAACTAACCCTTGATCATAATTGTCGGGTTAATTTTTTGTCTTCTTGTTGTGAATTTCAGGATTTAACCTCGGGGAAGATGATTGGGGGTGCTAAACTGGATGGTGACCTCTACCTCTTTAATAAGGGATCAACCTTTGGAAGGCAAGACTGACAGACTTGTTTCAGCTCTATCTCGGTTTCTAGTGACAGCGAAGTTTTGTTATGGCATTATCGATTAGGACATCCTAGCTTTCAATATTTAAAGCATCTATTTCCCAAGTTATTCATGAATAAAAATCATTCGTGTTTTAAGTGTGAATCTTGTGAATTAGCAAAACATCATCGTGTTGTTTTTCTGTCCCAACCATATAAAAAATCAAAACCATTTACCATGATTCACGGTGATGTTTGAGGTCCTTCTAGAGTAACAACTCTTTCTGGAAAGTGTTGGTTCATTACTTTTAATGATGATCATACTAGGGTCACTTGGGTTTTCCTTTTAAAAGAGAAATCAGATGCTGAAACTGTGTTTAAAACTTTCTATAACATGGTTCAAACACAATTTCAGACTCAGATTAAAATTTTTCGAAGTGATAATGGAAAAGAATTTTTTAAACAGACTGACTACACGAATTTTGGATTTTAAAACACCCATACAAGTTTTCATTGACTGTTTTCCAAACTCGACTAGTGACAAACATTCCCTTAAAAATTTTTGGAAGTGTGGCATTTGTTCATAACCATGATCCTAAATGTTCAAAACTTGATCCAAAAGCACATAAACGTATTTTTGTAGGCTATCCCACTAATCAGAGAGGTTACAAATGCTTTGATCCAGTTTTGAAAAGGATGTTTGTGACAATTGATGTTACATTCTTTGAAGGAACCTCCTACTACAGACACTCCCATCTTCAGGAGGAGAGCAACACTAGTGAAGATGGTCTTTTAGTTGGTTCCGATTTAATGTTTGAATTTGTCCATAATGATGTTCCTCACAACCAGTCACCGAAAGAAAGTAAGGCAGAAAATACAAAATCAGTGGAAACAAATGAATTAAATATTAAAAATGAACAACCTTCGGTGATGCCATCTCAAAATAAAGCTGAAACAACAGAGATGTGTGCAAAACAGTATAAAGGCCTTGTATATTCAAGGGAACATCTAGCATTGAAAAGGAAAGGCACCATTCCACAACATCAACAAGAATCTGATCTGAGGGTGGATCATGAAATTCATGATAATTCTCCAAAAATACTTGAAAATATTCCTCCAGGTAATTCTAATTCTTCCAGTCAGTTTGATCTTCCCATTGCTCTTAGGAAAGGTGTTAGACCTTGTACAAAACATCCTTTGTCAAATTTTGTATCTTACAAAAATATCTCACCTTCATATTGTGCTATTATTTCACAAGTGTCCAGTGTTTCCATTCCTAACAGTATCCAGGATGCTCTAAATGTTCCTAAGTGGAAAGAATCTGTTTTTGAGGAGATGAGAGCTTTGGAAAAGAATGCTACTTGGGAGAAAGTGGATCTGCCGGATGGAAAATACAGTTGTTGGTTGTAAATGGGTGTTCACTCTGAAGTACTACTCAGATGAATCCTTGGAGAGATAATAAGGCTCGCCTAGTAGCTAAAGGCTTTACTCAGACGTATGGAATGGACTACTCTGAGACCTTTTCTTCAGTGGCAAAACTAAATACAGTTCGAGTACTCTTATCTGTTGCAACTAACCTTGATTGGCCACTGAATCGGCTGGATGTAAAGAATGCCTTTTTGAATGGAGACTTGGAAGAAGAAGTATATATGGAGCCTCCACCTGGTTTCACTGAGAAGTTTGGAACTAAGGTATGCAAGCTAAAAAAGTCTCTATATAGACTTAAACAGTCTCCCAGAGCCTGGTTTGAAAGATTCACAAAGTTCGTTAAAAGTCAAGGATATAGTCAAGGACAATCTGATCATACTCTTTTCACAAAAAGATCCACCGACAACAAGGTATCGGTTCTGATTATCTATGTTGATGACATAATCTTGACTGTAGATGATATTGAAGAGATGAGCTGACTAAAGCAGAGCTTAGCCAAGGAATTCGAGATTAAAGACTTCTAGCTAAGGAACTTTCTTGGAATGGAAGTGGCTAGATTAAAGAAGGGCATTGTGGTTTCACAACAAAAATATATTTTAGACCTCTTGAAAGAAACTGGAATGAGTGGATGCAAACCTTCAGACACTCTGATAGAAGTTAAGGCTAAACTCGGAGAAGTTAAAGATGGGGTTCCAGTAGATGCAGGTAGATACCAAAGGCTGGTAGGAAGATTGATTTACTTTTCACATACATGTCCTGACATTGCCTTCGCTGTGAGCATGGTGCGTCAATTTATGCACTCCCTATACGAAGAACATCTTGAAGCTGTGTATCGAATTCTTAAGTATCTAAAAGGCACACCAGGAAAAGGACTCTTCTTCAAGAAAAATGAGAAGAGAGGGGTTGAAGTGTATACAGATGCGGATTGGGCAGGCTCAATCACTAATAGAAGGTCAACTTCGGGGTACTGCACATTTTTTTGGGGCAATTTAGTTACTTGGAGAAGCAAGAAGCAAATTGTAGTTGCTAGAAGCAGTGCCGAGACTGAATTCAGATCAATGGCTCAAGGAGTGTGTGAGGTTCTTTGGCTAAAGAGGGTGCTAGCAGATCTTAAGAGACCAGTGAGTTTTCCTATGAAACTGTATTGTGATAACAAGGCAGCTATCAGCATTGCTCATAATCCGATTCTACATGACAGGACTAAACATGTTGAGATTGACAGACACTTTATAAAGGAGAAACTTGAAGAAGGAATAATTTGCACTTCGTTTGTACCAACCACTCAGCAAGTTGCAGATGTTTTGACTAAGGGCTTGTTGAGACAGTCATTTGAACTTCAAGTTAGCAAGTTGGGCATGATAGATATCTTTGCACCAACTTGAGGGGGGAGTGTTGACAAGATATGATTTGTGGCAAATTAAGAAAGATATGATTTGCTGCAAATTTAGAAAGATTTGATTTGATTGATTACATATTTGAATAAATTTAGGAAAGATTAGATTTGAATAAAATTAGGAAAGTCATATCCTAGGATTAAGGGAAAGATTTAATCCCTAATTGAGAGAGATTCTAGGAGTAATTGAGAGAGATCCTAGGAGTTTGTCTCTCCTATCTTTTCTTATTTAAGTTGTATGCTCAACATGTTTTATCAACACATTATCAATACAGAAGTATTTCTTTTCTCTCCCTCTTCATTTCTTCTTCTCTTCCTCTTTATTTTTCCACAATTATAAAAAAGAAAAACAAATATCAAAGAGCAAATAGTACAATAGAGCTTCATGGACTACCCCACACTAAGGCACCACCCCCAAATACAAACACACTAAAAACTCCACAAATCAACAGATTGGAGGAGCTGCATTGTGGACCACTGGGAGAATTCCTTAGAAGCCCAAGACCATAATAGACAAATGGGGTAAATGGGAATATATATAATCTGGTCTATATGTAATTATAAATTGGAATAGGATCAGGTGTCATTAGTCAGCTCATTGGATCACTGCTTAGCAGCTGTATATATCCTCTTTAATTATTTTTCTTTTGTTCAGCAACACAGAAATTTTATTAAAACTTGAAGAGAAAGAGATTAAAACAAGAGGTTAGAACTGAATCCCTTTACAACAAGAAAATCCCATCACCCAGTTATAATTGAGCCCAATACAAATGGTGTCTATGTACTCCCTGCTTAGCTAGACCCAAGGTTCAAAATTTTGTCATGTATCGGCTGATACAAATTGTATCAGTGGGTCACTGATACACAAAATTTAAAGAGTTTCGGGGTAAGACCTGTTTCAGGGGGTAACCAGGCCTTTAACCGACCCCCTGAACATATTTTAGGAAAAAATAAAAGAGTGTTGATACAAAATCCAATACACCCAATTTGGTGTATCAGACTATCGATACTTTGAACCTTGGCTAGACCATTCACCAAACCATTAGAAGACCTTCTAATCAAAATTGTATCAGTGGGTCACTGGTGCAAAATTTAAAGAGTTTCAGAGCAAGACCTGTTTCAGGGGGTAACCAGGCCTTTAACCGACCCCCTGAACATATTTAGGAAATAAATAAAAAATAAATAAAGAAGTGTTGATACAAAGTCCGATACACCCAATTTGGTGTATCGGACTGTATCGATACTTTGAACCTTGGCTAGACCATCCACCAAACCATTAGCAGACCTTCTAATCCATCTTGCTTGAATGTGCATCTGTCTTGACAGCATCTTGAACCACCTAAGTTCATTTCTAAATTAACATAACACCCCTTCTCCTTTTTTCACCCATCCAATGATTATCTTTGAATCCCCTTCCACAACATCACTCCTCCAATTCTGGAAGGTCCCATTTTGCCGAAACTATTACCACCAAAATTGAGTTTTATCCACCCACTAGTCAGGGGAGACCACACCTAAAGATTTTTTTAGGTGTGTAGAGAAGATGAGAAGATCGGGTATGGCTTTCCCTTCCAAAGAAGTCTGGTGTAGACTGGTTCCCCCCAAGGTTATGGCTTTGTGTTGGGATATGCCAACAGAAGTAAGTACAATCTTTAACCCTTCTATGTCCTATTGGCGCCAAAAAAGAGGAAGGAAAATGTGGAGGTGTGCACAAGCAGCCTTGTTATGGACAGTTTGGGAAGAAAGGAATGCCAGGATCTTCCAGGAAAATGGGAGAAGCAATCAGGCCTTGAAGGACTGCATTTTGTATAGGGCAATACATTGGTTAAAGACTCTGGATTTGTTTGATCATTTCTCCTTTACTGACTGTTGGAGGGATTGGTTATCAGTAGCAAGTTGTTCCTCCTCAAAGATAAGGTAATGACAAGCTGGGTCCCCCCCTCCTCACGGTTCTTTGAAGCTGAATTTTCATGGAAGTAGCCAGGGCAACCCGGGTCCCTCTGGTTTGGGAGGTGTACTAAGGAATGAGATTGGAGAGGCTGTCTTACTATACTCTGGCCCTTTAGGTGTTGGTAACCTATTAGGCCAGAGCTGTTAGCTGCAATACAAGGAATAATTCTTACAAAAGAAATGGGTGTGGAGCAGCTTCTGGTTAAAGGGGACTCTAAGACAAGTGGTGAACTGGTTAAATAATCCAGAGAATGTCACATGGGACTACAAGAATGAATTAAAGAAATTCAAATGGCTGACAAAGGAATATGTCTGTAACAGTACATGGGTTGGGAGATCAGATAATGCTTTTGCTGATGCCTTGGCAAAACAAGGGACAAACAGGGAAACATTGTTCTGGGCGCAACTGTAATTTGTGTCTTTTGTAAGTCATTTTTTTATGTAGTTTTTGTGTTTTCTGTATGGAGAGGCAGCACCTCGCACCCCTCTAAGGGGATTCTCATATAACCGATCTTTGAATTAATGGAATATGACTCTTTACTTATCAAAAAAATATGAGAAGATCAGGTAATAAAGGCTTTGCCTGCAAATTGGATTTTGAAAAGGCCTATGATCTAGTGGAGTGGAGATTCTTTTTAAAGGTGCTAAGAAAGTGTGAGTTTGGGGATAGATGGTGCAATTGGATTAATGGTTGCCTTCCCTCTAGTTAATGGAGTTGTCAACGATTTTTCCCAGCATGTAGGGGCCTAACACAAGGTTATCCATTGTCCCCTTTTTTATTTACACTGGTTGCAGATACTCTTAGTAGATTGTTATCAAAAGCAGACAAGGCTGGGTCAATAAGAGGATGGAGAATAGGTAGATATAGAAATACAGTAACACACCTTCAGTTTCCAGATGACATCATAATTTTTTGTGAAGGTTTTGACGTGATGAATGTGAGAAATCTGAAAAAATCTAATAATTCTTTTTGAAAGTGCATCTAACTTGAAAATCAAATTTGAGAAAAGTTGTGTGGTGGGATTAAACCTAACTGGGGAGGTGATGGAGTCTATAGTTGCTTGTTTAGATTGTACTTGTTTTGAATGACCTTTGACCTATCTATGACTTCCCCTAGGTGCTAACCCAAAGGAAAGTCAATTTTGGAACCTCGTGGTGGAAAATTTTGAAAAAAGATTAGCAACCTGGAAGTAATTCTAATAACTCTCTAGGGGGTAGAGCAACTTTAATCAGAGCAACCTACCAGTCTGCTTTTTGTCAGACTTTAGGATACCTAACAGGGAAGCAAAAATGATAGAAAAATTGACAAGGAACTTTTTGTGGGAACTAGGGGAAGAGAAATAGGACCATTTGATTAGGTGGGATGTGATGAGCCGAAGTAAGAAAGAAGGGGGTTAAGGATTAGGAAATGTAGTTAGCAAGAATGAAGCTCTACTAGGCAAATGGCTTTGGAGGTGACCTTTGGAAAGAGAGAGATTATGGCATGCGGTGGTGGCTAATATCCATGCCTACTCTGAAACTAGTTAGGATGTTGGGGAATCTCAACGGGCCTTGCTCACAACACCTTGGAAGGCAATTTTTGGCAGACTCCCTAAATTCCTCAAGTTTGTAAGGTATGATGTCTACTCTAGAAACTCTGTTCTTTTTTGGGAGGATGTTTGGGTGGGTACTCAACCCCTAAAAGAGCGTTTTCCCTCTCTCTATTCTATTTCCCTCTTTAAAAAGAAGCCTATTTCAAGGTCCCCCCCCCCCTCAAATCTCCCATTCACTTTAAATTGGGACTTTGGTTTTCATAGAGCTTTAAGGGACGGAGAATCAGCCTGTCTCTAAGCTTTTACTTCTTCTAGACTCTGTGTGGATCCTCTTAAACCTAATAAAAGAATATAGTCTTTTACTCCGAAAGGATCCTTCACTTGTGCCTCTTTTTTCAAGTCCCTTTGTTCTTCCTCAACTAGGGTGTTTCCTATCAAAGAGATTTGGTCAAGGCCTATACCTCCTAAAATTACTATCTTCTACTCTGAAACTTATTATGGTAAGATCAATACTTTGGACAACCTACAAAAGAAGAGACCTTATTTGTGTTTATCTCCAAACTGGTGTATTTTGTGTAAAGAGTGAGGACAGTCAGCACTTGATGATATCTTGTGCCTTTGCTGCTAATATTTGGAATTGGGTTTTCATGATGTTTGGGTGCAAGTGGAACTTTCCCTCTGAAGTAAATCTGCTTTTTGGTGTCAGAGTAGCTATCTTGTGGACCTTTTGGGAGGAGAGAATGCCAGAATTTTCCAAGAAAAGGAAAGAAGCCTAGCTGAAGTAAAGGAGTGCATATTGACAAGAACATTAATGGGTTGAAAACTTCAGACCATTTTATGAATTATTCCTTTGACAATCTTCAAAAAAGTTGGGTAGAGGTGGCCTCCACAATCTCCAAAAAGAATAGATTAAAAGCTGAATGGAAAACTCCTCCAAAGGGAGTGGTAAAGCTGAATTTTGACAGGAGAAGTCAAGGAAATCCAGGGCTGAGATGCTGGCCTCCACAATCCAGCCCTTGGTGACTCTACAAGGGCTGAGATGCTGGCTACAGTACAAGGAATACAGGCTGCAAACTAACTTGGAGTGGAGCACTTGATAGTTGAGTGGGACTCCAAGGTGGTACCCGTGGTAGTAGGTTGGTTGTCAGATTGGATACGATTTTCTGGGGCTACAGGGACCTTCTCAAGAAAGTTAAGTGGCTGACACGAAACATGTTCGTAAGCTTCCAATGGATTAGCAGATCAGCAAATGCTATGGCCAACTCTTTGGCTTAAACAAGGGGTTTCAAGGGGTGAATTGTTCTGGGCTACTTTATAAGTGTATTTCTGTTAAGAGTGTGATTATATCCTTTCCTAAGGGGAGGTAACATCCCATGCCTCTTTTTGTAGTGTGACTGTACACCTTTTCTCTTATTAATAAAATTACCACTCATTTATCAAAAAAATAGGAGTAAACAATTGACTCCCAATTTCTGAAGAAGTCTTCAAGTGAAAAATCTGAAAAACAGCTTCAAAGTCTTCACCCAATGTGCTACTCTTACTATAACAGTCTCAATAATTGTCTCCTTATTCCTTTCTTTAGCGGCTTAGCCTCAAAGATTCTCAAGTTCCTTTCCTCCCAAATTGTCAACACCACTACTGCCCTTGCACATAGCGGTGGCAATTGGGTGGGTTGGGTTAGGTTTGGTTTGGGTTGAGCTTCAACCCAACCCATTAATGACCCAGTTAAATAAAATTAAATGGGTTGGTTTCAACCCAAATCCACCTTGACCCAATCCAACCCACCCAACCCATAAATCTTGTAGCAACTTAGTTTATGTACTTAAAAGTAAAAACCAACTCCTTTTTAACGAATAAGTTGGGCATGGCTTGGTGGCAATAGTGGTTGTTGTTTACAAGTAGTGAAGGCTCAAATCACATTACAGGCATATTATTTTTACAAGGGGAATAAAAAGCAATTAATCACTTGGAGCCATTTGACTATGTTCGGGTTTCAGTTTTGGCCGAACCACTTAGGTTTAAATCGATTAGACCAACTTGAACCATCTAACTGGGTTCATCATCAGGCTAATCACATCACGAGTGGTCGAACCATTTGGATTCAGAACGGTCCAAAACAGGTCAAGATGAACAGATCATGCCATCAAGACCCAAGTCGAGTTGGTCCGGACCAAACCGGCCCGAATTGGGATGAGTTCGGACGGACCAGCCTGGAGAGGGCCGTGTTGGGTCCAACCTGTTTGAATTTGAGTTGGACTGGTCAGATAAAATCGTGCCAATTTGGGTCAGTTCAATCCAAATCAGGCGAGCATGGGTTCATATTTGGGACTAGGCCGCCTAGCCCAAACCAAATCAAGATGGGTCGATCACGCCATCCAGACTCAGATCAAGTTGGTCTGGCCCAAACCATTCCAAATCAGGTCTGGTCGAATTGCCCAGAACGATCTGATCTAGAGTTGAATTTGGCCAACCCAAATTGGGTTGATCTAGATTGCTGGGTTGTTTGGGTTGATTCAGGTTGGGTACAATTGGGACATTCGTGCCAAAATCAAAGCGAACCAAATTAGGCCATTGAACGAATTGATTGGGCCATTTGACTGAAGTTGAATTTATGTCTATTTGGGTGAGTTGTGTTAACTCGAGCCAAAACTAATTTTAGTCAATAATTAGTAGAAAATTAATGCATTGATTATACACTATTTCACTCAAATGAAGAAAATTAAGGAAAATGGCTAAAGAATTCATACTTATATCATTAGTGGTTAACCCAATGGATATCCACAACCCAACCTGACCCAACCCATTTAAAATGATCCAATGGATGATCAACCCATTTCCAACCCGCTAAATAAATGGGTGCATTGGGTGGTTGCCACCCCTACTTGCACATTTCTACAAGATTCTACCTCTATCCCTCATAAACGAAGGGCTAAAGAGACATTCCAAACTAACAGGAGGGATTCACCTACAATCAAAAAGGGAGCAAAACCATTCCCAAATAGAGCAAGCAAAGGGACAGGAGATTAAGAGGTGGTAAGCAGTCCCACCATTCAACTTACACAAAATGCACCAATTGGGAGACGAGCCAATTTGGTCTATTCTTTTGCAATAAATCACATGTGCTAATGCACCCATTATAAGTTTCCCAACAAAAAGCACTTACTTTTGGGAGGAAAGGGACACTCCAAACTTCTTTCACAAGAAAGGAAGAGGAAGAGCAAGTCGCCACAACGGAAAAAAAGAAGGATTTACAAGTAAATGACCCTAAAGGATTGAGAAACCACACCGAACTAACACCCACAAAAACATCAAGCACTAAGCTATCCAAAATATTTAACAAGCAGGACACTAATGGAATGTTTGGTTGCTGCGATGGGGAAGGGAAAATGGGAATATTCCCATAAGATTCTGGTTTTCCAGCATTTGTTCAAAGGGATGGGAAGGGAAATGTGGGGAACGCGGGTTCCCAAAATGGATGAAACAGGGTCGCATTGATTTGGTGCGACCCTGATGCAAAAGGAAACTTTTGAGAAAAAAGATCGGGCTCTTCCTCCTGCTCTCTTTCTAGACAACCCTTACCGCGAACCTGCATCAACAACGGCCTTCTCGTCAACGCCATTATTGTTGATCTCCAGACAAGGTACGACCACGACCATGACCGCCAGCAATCAACGAGTATTTTTTATACTTTTTCGTAGTTGTCGAGCTCCTAATGACAACGGGAAGAGATGGCGGCTCTCCAGCCAGAATCCATTCTTTTCAGCATGTAACCTTGATTTTTTCTACAGATCTACACTTCTATCTTGTAGATCTAACTTTTTTTTTGTGTGTGTGTGTTTTAACTCGTAGAGTCCAAATCTCCTTGCTCACTCGCACAAAGGTAAGATATCCTAACTATTTTCAGATTCAAAATGATGAACTGTTATAGATCTACAGTAAGCTCTGTATTTTTATTGGTTTTGTGGTCATTTTTTTCAAGATGGTACGCTTTGAGTTGAGATGTGTACCGTTTTTGTGATTTTTGGGTTTGAGGTATGTATCATTTTTGCTCACTCATGCAAAGGTAACAGTGTTCATATGGTCACTGATTTGTGTTCATTTTTTCCTTTTTTTTTTTTGAATAGCAGGGTGTATTCGACACTTAATTGGGATGAATACCATCATGTGATGGTGTGAACAATGTCAAGCAATTGAAAACATCACATTGCAAAACTGACCAATTTTCTCAGTATACAAACACAAGAAAATGGTTATTTAGCATATCATTTCTTGGGAAACAAACACAGGATGCAAACCTAAGAAAAAAATATTTTCTCTTCCCATCCCAGTCTTTCTCATCCCATCCTTTCTAGCCTCATCCTCTCTCGGCAACCAAACGTACCATAATGGTATTTCAAGCTCTCTAAGATTTCTCACAAGCCCCAAAATTCTATCCCAACCTAGAAGACGAAAGAGACCCAAAGAATTTAGCCACAGATTTTTCTTTAAGGCTTGAAAGAGCATACAAGGAAACACATCTTTCAAGGGGATCTCCCTGACCCACACATTTTCCCAGATCTAATCCAATTACCAGAAGCCAAATCATACTTAATATGCTCAAGAAATTGAGGTAGTATACCATGCACTACTTTCCATGGGGCAACTTGATGAGCTCTTTGCATAATACTAGCATCTCATCCATTCCTTGAAAGTCCACAAATACTTGAAACTACTTTGTGCCACAACCTTTCATTTTTCAAGGGGAAACACAACAACCACTTACCTAAAAGAGTGAGGTTTTTCTTACTTGTGTTTCCTAGATCCAGCCTGCCCTCTTCTTTTCTTTTGATCACCTTCTCCCATCTCAATTCTCACCAAACGATCCTTTTTTCCAATCTTTCGGCTCCCAAAGAAAATCTCTCATCAATTTCTCTACCTTCTTCATATCCTCTTTCATTTTAATTAATAAAGTTTCAAATTACCAATCCAAAAAATTAAGCCAAACTGTTATTACTAGCTAGTCAGCATAGAGAACTGCAACCTTAACTTTTTTTTGAAGATAAAAGATAAAATTCATTAAAAATAAAAAGCATTACAACCTAGCAGGTGATGAGGCATTACCTGCACTTCATAGGGTACCAAGAAGAAAAACAAAAGATCTGCTAGGGAGCAGAGATACAGAAATACATAAAAGTATCACAGATTACAAAGTTGGAAATCCAAAATATTTCCCAAATTATCCCCCAAATCCTCCCTAAAGATATGATTAAATTCTGGAGTTGCAAGAACCCAATCTGCTACCGAGTTGCTGACAGCTGCCACAATCTTGTCCAAATTCCAGTATTTTTCTTCGAAAATTCTTCTGTTTCTCTATCCAAATGTTCCAACAAATTGCAAACGGTAACAGCTCCAAATCATTTTTGCTTTTTTACTTCCTCTTAGTTTTGGCCATGAAGAGAAAATGCCTGCGACAGTTCCTGGCTGGAAGTTTGAGACTCCAAACAAAGAAGTAAATATCCTCCACAAGAACTCGGCAATTTTGCAAGAGGAAAAAGGCAACTGACTGATTCCTCCTGTTCTTTGCAGGGGACACACATATTAGCCAAGCCAAAGCCCCGGAATTTCAGATGGTCCACAGTCAGAATACCATCCATTGCAACCAGACAGGCAAACGCTTCAATCCTTGGGGTAACCGGGTTTCACCATACAGCAGCTACCTGATCTGAATCTGAAATATTTCTGATGAGCCATATAACAAGATTTAACGGTAAACCTCCCATTTGAGCATTCTTTCCACCAATAATTAATCCCTTGATCGATCTGAGATCTTTACTTTCTCTAACCTCTCCAAAAGGGAAATGCATTCCTCCAAATCTTTACTTTCTCTAATCTCCCATTTAACTTCCTATACATTTGTTAGTGATTAAGTACTTTGAAGAAATCCAACTTCACGCTCTAGTCTCCCAAGACTAAAACTGTCATTTTTCAAGTCTTCCTTAAATTCCAAGAGATTTATCTTCTCCATGTTGTTCATAGAAAGACACCAATACCAAGGTGTACTCACTTGTTTGTCCATGGTTCGAATGTTGTTAATAAATGGGTATGTGTTTCGACTTGTACTTGAGTATGAAAGAGCTTATGTAAATCTTGGCCTTAGGTTGAACCATGGACTGATGCAAATAAATATTTAATGAGTGGCTTGTTTAAAGGCTATTTTGTAAGTCCAAAATCAACCTTGCTAGGACTAAGGTGCTGATTTGCTACCACATTAGAAATATCTCAATTATAAATCCACCCCTTTTACGGCGAAAAGTTTGTTATATGTCCCTTCCACATCAAAACAAATGCTTTACAGGGAAAATGCTGGAGAATTTTTACATGCTCTATATCTCCTATGAAATATAAATGTAGATAAAAGATTGTTCATCATTATTAATTGCATGGCAACATCTGTTGCAAGGAGACTAATAATTCATGGCACCAGACATAACGTACCTGGCCATTGTGGAATCCTCGCATCAAAGCATATATAAGTGGACTAAATTTCTTTCCGTCGGACAGAAAAGTCCCTTTAGTAGACACATTGCTGCAGACACACTTAAACATTTTCCCACTCTAACACCCAAAACAGTAAGGTTACGCCAGTGAAGTCCACTGCCTGCCAGCAGAAAATATGATAAAGTGAGTGATTGAAAACATTCAAGAGCCATAATGCACACACATAACCATAAGATAAAGAAGCACCTTTCAAATTGTTAGGAGCCACTCCCTCCCTCCCTCCCTCTCTCTTCTTAACTCTTGGAGATGTAACAATAAATGAATCCAAAGGGGCATCCTATGATAAGGAGGACTTGGCCAGAAATCCTCCAATCCGTCGGTCAACCTACCCAAAGGGCTGTCATGTCCTCCCTTCCAGATTAGAAACGTAATCTACAATTTTATTGCAGTTTAAGATGCAATTTAACCAACATACAGGGAGTTTTCTTCAAATCAGATGGAAACATCTTCTGGGCCTTTAACCACTGCACTAGGTATGCTGATTCTACAGGAGGCTGGGGACATGGGAGCTCGTATTGCTAAACAGTCACATATATGATTCTTGTTATTGATGAAAATCCAGTCAATGCAATAGAACGAGTCCTAATGATGGGGAGCAGTCTATGGCAGTGGGTTGATCACCTAAATGAAATCAAGGAGATCATGACCGATACAAAAGCACATTTCAGATGGATTCCATGTGCAAGGATGTAATAGCAGATGATCTATCCAGATCAGGCTGGTTTTTTTGTTAAAGTTACAGATCTCAGATCTCTACCTTTTTTTTGATAGAACAGGAGATGCTAAACAAGATGGGGGGGGAGCATACCCCCAAGAAGCAAAGAAACAGATAAGATCTCTACCAAATTAGCCTTTGTAAAGGGAACACTGTCACTGACTGTCCTATTTCTGTATTCATGTAAATCTTCTTATGCACTCATGTTTTGCCATAGTTTCTATCCTACTGAACACACTAACCTTTTCCTCAAAAAGTTGAAAATATAAAATAAAATCTTGAAACCAAATTATTAATATTTCAGTTCCAGATCTCCTAAAGTTAGGAGACGCTGAAATTGCCCCCTCTACCCCACTAAGCAACATATATTTTTAAGCTTAAAATATTGAACCAGTTTTATTAATATACTACTGGAAGGTAAAGGCATTACAGAAACCCTCCTTCAATGGAGGGCATGAACCATGATATCAGAACCCAGTCACATATAAACAGCAGCTTTCAATAAAAGGCAGATTGAACAACAATGACTAGCAAATATCAATTGTGCCTTCACGGTCCAAATACTAGCATCTAAATGGGAAATCTATTGAACTTATTAATACAAAAGGAGATAAGACACTAAACTAATAGTATGAGTTGCAACTAACAAACTCCTCTTACTTTATACTAACTACCAATTCATTTTGTGTAACAACTCCATAAATTAGGAGCAAAAGCAGTTTCTTGAATGCTATTATTTCCTCCAGTTTATTATTCAAATAAGATCATACTATGTTCTACTTCATCCCCATGTGGTTCAGCTAAAGATTCAGGAAAAGTCGAACCGAATATGCTTCATACAATGCAATGAACATCCATAGCTTCCATTGAAAGAACATCCCATACATCTTTGTAACTTAATCCCAGCTGCAACTGGATTTCTGAAAGAGCACACTGAGCAAAAGTTCATCTAGAGAACTTTCCATTCTTCAAGAGCCATAGGTTTTTCTTTTATTCTACTATATGCAACTATCTTCCAAGTCCCCAACTCACCAAATACGATCATCAGTCATCACCACCCATAAAGCTTTTCTTTATACAAGTTCAATGACTTGTGCTCATCTTAATGTTAATACGATCATCAGTCATCACCACCCATAAAGCTTTTCTTTATACAAGTTCAATGACTTGTGCTCATCTTAATGTTTTCAAAATTTGCAAATGCTAGAGTTCCAAATTCCACAGATCACATATCACTTAACAAAGAAATTTTTTTGCAAGAAGAGGGACATATTGCACACTCCTCCAGCATCAGATCAATAGAAAGCTTTCCCACATATCATGCACATAGTGGCACCTACATTTGCCAAGCCATTATCAATACCAGAAATGAGTGCACATTCATTCAACAGAAAACACAATCTCAAGCTACAGTGGCAAGCAACACTTAGCATTTAGTTGCCCCTACTTCCATTCCCATACTTGGAATGACCAGATTGATGTTGATAGAAGTGCCCCCCTGGGAACCATGATTAAGCAAATGCCAAGCAACCAGGCCCATTCTAAAGGCTAGGAAATGGGTCCTCGGAATTGGTAGGTGCCTTGGAAACATTTTCCAGTAAGCTACACAACATATTTATTGCCAATTTCCTATGCCATGATTTCTAGAGGTTGATTTGTCATAGTGCTGCACATCAATGAACTCCTGGTCCCTAATACTTGGCACCTGTGTCACATTAGCAAGGTAACATTTCTACTACTTGCTAGTCTATCATAATTATCTCTGGAAAGTGGGGTGTACAATGGTAGGAATACTAAACAGATTCCAAGTGCTACCTGCATGCACTTGTGACATCTTTGCATTTTTTTTGCTGGACTTATTTTCTGTTTGAATATTAAACATGCAGTTGGGTTTGCTTAATATCAATATTAGAAAATTCCAACTCACATTTTGGTCTTTGGCGAATACGATTCATGTAGCCAACACCATAAAAATGGGTCAGGACAAAGCTTAGTTTCATAACACCCCTAGGCCTCCACGCATATTATAGCTTGCTTTCAATACTACAATGCTTCTGATTAGACATACCATCTCAAGAAGGACCACTATAATCATCTAGAAAAATAAGCACTATAAGAATGTATGACTTCCACCGACTCCAAGGAGAAACGAAAAAAAAAAAATTGTAACCATAAAAGGAGATAAACTCAACCAACCAACCTTTCTCTTTATGTTTTTGAACTGACTAAATGAGAAGAAATTCTCTTATTTCTAACTAGAAGTCAGAAATAATACTATATATGAAGGACTGAGAATCAAAAATGCCAACCTCGTCTTTCCTTCTTCATGCAAAGAGATCAAGAGAGATACATAAAAGACAATAGGGAAAGGTGGGATTTGTAGAAAAACTCACCGTCGG
Organism: Nelumbo nucifera; assembly: GCF_055504915.1. Classification (NCBI taxonomy): domain Eukaryota; kingdom Viridiplantae; phylum Streptophyta; class Magnoliopsida; order Proteales; family Nelumbonaceae; genus Nelumbo; species Nelumbo nucifera. The sequence continues at coordinate 86,023,218 of NC_142652.1, read as the reverse complement.
CAATCTTATGCCTCTGTAGATTATGCAAATGCAGGTGGCGCCATCATTGGAAAGGGGGAGGACGGGTTAGAGTTTGTGAAAGAAGCTTTTTGGGGTTTCAGGATAGCACGGGAGAGGATACAAAAACAGAGACTGGAAGGAGGATCGTCTTGGTTCTGTGGCAAGGCCACAAGGGAATGAGAGGGAATCCAAAACAGAGAGGCTTGAAGGAGAGAGTCTTGGTTTTGTTGGCAAGACTGCAAAGGGAGTGGGATTTGCCAATGGAGTTTGCTTTGCTACAACATAGGTCATGTTTAGTTCAACTCTTATTCTTGCTCATTCTTGCCTACAATAAAATTCTAGAACGGACAAGAACAGGTAGAAAATGACAGAATGAGAAACTATAGCTACAAATCAAATGCTTCTTTCTAAAAAAAATGAATCCTTTTTCTAGCAAGAATTTAAATAAATTTTGAACCTGTTTGTTTACAAATTTCATTCTAATTCCTCATGAAACATGCAAGACCAACACCAACAAAACACAAATCAACCATGTGGACTCCACATAAATAACACAAAACATGAAATAGTGAAAAAAAAGGACATGAAACCAAAAAATCTTTTGCATTTGGTTGCATAGAGAAGATATAAAAGAGAATTTAAAAGAAACATTTATCACCTATTTACAACCTATTTAAAATTAACTAAAAGAAAATTATAAAAAACACAGAAGGGGAAATTAGGGGTGCAACTTAGGTTGCCTAGTTTGGGCCTCGAGTTGCGTCCATTCAAATTTTAACAAAACCCCAACTCAAGACCACCCAAGTTGCAGCATTGCACTCCTAGGGCAAATTGAGTTAGATTGGACCCTAATACAATGTCTTGGTCAGAGAATTCTAATCTAACATAAGCAATCCTTTTCAAGACATCATAACCTAAATATATCTAAAACAATAAAAGGAAAACATAGGCTAAACCATACAATTCAAATCTACAAATGACCAATTCATTCTAAATTGCTGATCCAATTCTCAGCTTTGGTATTTATCTGCTTTAATTAATTTTGGAACTAAAGCAAAAATCATGGGCATCCTGTTCAATGTCTTATTGGACTGTCTAACCTGTTCAACCTGGACTGGATTGGACTGGTCCAATTCAATGTCTTATTGGACTGACTGTCCAACCTGTTCAACCTGGACTGGATTGGACTGCTCCAATTCAGTGTCTTATTGGACTGACTGTCCAACCTGTTCAACTTGGACGGGATTGGACTGGTCCAATTCAATGTCTTATTGGACCGACTGTCCAACCTGTTCAACTTGGACTGGATTGGACTGGTCCAATCCCAGTGGTTTCTACTTTCTAAAACTACTTAAGTATTCCTTATTTAAGCATTTATCCATTAAGATTAATTGTTTTCAATTAAAGGACAAAAATGCCCTTAATTGTTCATTAAATTTTCAAAACATACACTTTAATTGTTATACCAGAAAAGAGTCTTGTATACCAGTACCAATTCTTGGGTTCAATTATGTTGCAAGATTAACACCAGGAGGATTCTGCCCAGCTGTGGATATAGTGAAGCTGCTAGTAGCATTATTACGAGTAAGAACAGCATGTGACATGCACTATTCCTAACATTGAAAAGCTATTCCTAATGTTGAAAATCCAACCCAATAACCCTATACAGCCTAAGAATCAACCCGGATTCAACCTTGGTCTGAATTAACATAAAATGTATTTTAGAACCCAATAACCCCAAAACAAACTCCAAATCGCAGGCATTGAAGCCTTCTGTTCAACCTATTCAACCTGGACTGTATTGGACTTTATTCACCGTTTTCTCATTTGAAGTTTTTTGTCTTTTGAACTCCTTCCATACATCTGAAGTTGTTTGTCTTTTTGATTTTGGTATTGGACCATCTTCTTCAATAGGGTTCTGAGATTCAATCTGAGTACCATCTGTGGTAGAAGGAGTGTCAATGGGATTGCTTGCATTATTTGCTGTTTGACTTGTCTCATTTGGAGATGAGTCATCAGCAATGTCAACCATGATTATAGGGGAAGGACCAGATACAGAATGAGAGGGTGAGGGTCATATTGAGGTTGAGGGAACATTTGCTGATGAAACATTGTGATCATGGATAGGGGATGATGGCATTTCTACACAACAAGATACCTTGTGATCTATGTTGTTTAAATTAATAAGTGGAACAGGTTTGGACTATGTTGTTTAATATTTAAGAAAGAGAGTGAAGAGTAAGAAAAGAAAAGAGTAGGGCAATTATGAACAACAAAGAAATATATTAACAGATATTCAGTAAATGAAAGATAGGTTCTAATGGAGTTGGAACCACTAGGTTTCTCTAGGAGTTGGCACCTTCTTAAGTATGGAGTCAACACCATAAAAATTAGTAGAGAAAACTCTTCTTTCATTCATTTATTCATTCTTTTCTTTAATTTATAAGTATTCATTCATTAAAATATGTTTATATGGGGTTTATGTAGAGGATGCAAAAAATTTTCTTTTGAGATTTACAATATATTTATTTTCCTACTCATATATTTTGTCAAACCAATTCACGAGGATCCTCCATTAGTAAAATATCATATACTTATAGAGTTATATTGCACTAAACCTATTCATTAACCTCTTGTATGAGTCTATGAAGTTCATTGGGTCTTACAAACTAGGAGAAGGACTGAACCGTGCATATAGTAGGCATGTTGAATGGCAGTACTTTTCTTAATACTAGGGTTAAAAATGAATATCTTCTGATTCAGTACCTGAGAGTCAAACCACGGTCTTAGTCTTTAATAATAACTAACCAATAAACCACCAATCTAGAAAGAAAACCTAAATGTTAAAAAAAAAAATTGCACTTTTATGACCAAATTGAAATTAAAGAAAATCAATTTAGAAATCATGAAAGACCAAGAAGGAAGCCAGTTCTTTCTTTAGATATTCAGATTGGGAAGTGACTTTAAATGGGTTTTGTATATAAAGCTTGATGATGTCAACAGCATTCAACTTTGCTACGTACCTCAGCAAAACATAAAAGGAAAATAGACATTTCATAAATAATTCATCATAATACAATTATTTTCTTGTATTATAATGACATATTCCAAGGAACAAAATAATAGTTTCATAAATGAAGTGCTTTTTTATCAGAAAATGAATTAAATCAAATACTGCCAATCTGCCATTCAACTTTAAGTGTGGCTGGAGGACATGTGTTGTCATACTTTCTTAATACTTAGTGGAATTCTTTACTTTATCTCCAACAAAGGAAAAATAATAATAATAGTGTAGCTCAAGTGTGTGGCTGATGGTGAAATGCTTTAGTAATTAGAAGAATGCATTTTGATAAGCTATTGCTTTAAGACAAAAATTATATTTTCTCTTCGTACTTCCAAAAGTATATAATGGTTCTGTTTGTAGGCATTCTTTGTCTATGCCTTTCATATGTCACTTATTACTTTTGAGCTTTGAAAACCCAAAAAATAAAAGTCCTAAAAAGAGCATCAATTTTTTAAATCAATATTTGTATGTATTAGTAAACATGCTTTATGATTTCTTTTTGGCTTGCAGAAGAGCTAAACATATATGACACAAGATTTTGTTCGGAAAAAAAAATGGAATAAACAAGTGTCGGCTGAATATACTTCCTGTTAATGAAAAAGAACGTTTGCTAATTCCTCTATTAATGAAAAGTATCGCTATAAAAAAAAAATAAACAAGGATCGGCTGAATATACTTCCTCTGTGAACATTTGCTAATTCGAAATCTCAGAAAAAAAAAAAAGGAATTTCAACCCAAAATGGTCTTTCAAGTTTATGTCCCAACTGTAAAAACTAATAAAACCCCGAACCCGGAACAGAATGAGAAGAAAACGATGAAGAAAAAGCAAACCTACATCTGTCCCTCTTAAACGATTTGAACAAGTTCTGTTCCTCGTCTTTGTCTCGCCTCCGACGTCCGTAGTGACCGACTAATTGTGAGTGTGCGAGTTCTTAGAACTCCTGTGACTGAGAGAAGCTGCGGCCTGCGAGTCTGAACTGCGAGAGTGAGAGACTGAGAGCTCGAGAGGAGGTGAGAGGCTGAGAGCTCGAGAGGAGAGGACAGAGGAGACTGAAGTGAGGTATGTAAGGGTTTTTCATTTCTCTTGCAATTGGCACCGTGTATCAGGGACCATGAGTATAATATATTCTCACCAACAAAATTTATTGAAAAGGTTATATAAAAAAAATTCTTTATTACTAACCTGTAATTTAGGCTTTGGTCCCGACTTTTAAAATGAAACAATTCGGTACCCGATCTTTCAAAACATCACAATCGACTACGCATTTGAAAAAGACACAAATTCTCTTCAATTATTATTTAATATTTTTTATCAATCATCTAAATATTGACAAAAAAATTAATAATATCAAATCTTTGCCTCTTTTATTCAAGAAAGTTGGGGTCATCAGAATGCCCACTCAAACATGACCCTAACTTTATTAGATGAAAAAAGCAATGATTTGGAATTTAATTTTTTATCAACATTTAGATGGTTGAAAAAGAAAATTAATAACACTTAAAAAACATTTGTGGTTTTTTTCAAATGCCACTTAACGGCCAGTTAATAGCTAGTTAACGGAATATACTAGATTGTCACATTTTAAAAATTTGAGTACTAAATTATCGCATTTTAAAATTCGGGGATCAAAGTGGCACTAGGCCCAAATATAAGCTTGAAGGCTCGTGAGCCTAACAAGCCGAATTTCAAAATGCTTAGGCTTGGCTCAATTATTAAACAAACATAATAAAAGTTCGAAATCGACTTGAAGCTCGATTTGAACCGAACTAGAGTGGCTTGTGAAAAGCTTGACTCGTGTCCACCCCTAGATAGGACATTTGGTCTAGTGGTATGATTCTCGCTCAAGGTGCGAGAGGTCTTGAGTTCAATTCTCAAAAATGCTCCTTTAGTTTTTAACTTTTTTTTTTCAAAATTGCTTAAACTGTGTGAGCCTGAGCGAATTGTCCGAGTTTTTTTTTTATGAACTTATATAAAAAAAAAAGAGTGGCAAATTTCTTAAGTTATCCTTATGATTTAACTATTTGACTAACTCTACCCTTGTTGTTTACATATTGTCTTAAAATACCCCTACATTTTTTTGACAATTAACATCTTTATTAAGTACTAATAGAAAAAATAAAATATTGAATTTATTCTCCACTATTCCTCAAATTTTCAAAATAAAACCCAACTGATAAAAAACTTTAACTTTAATCTTTTTCCCCTTTTTCTTTTAACTCAGTCTCTTTCACTCCCTCTTCTTTCTTCTTCCCATTCACCATTGCTGCAATCAACGGCCGAATGTTCAACCCATAGTCTAATTCCACATGCAGTCACGCGAATCGGAATCCAATTAAGTTGCGTGACTGCGTAATAACCAAGAAACAAAGTGCAAAATAAAAAGGAATGAAGTGGTTGGAACAAACCAGGCGAGAGATGAATATCGGACGACAGATGTGATGTTAGAGAGTAATTCTTCCAGGTTAGTTCCCGCGTTTTTGGCTGCCTAAGATGAAATTAACGATGTTGATTTCAGGGATTCTCAGTCCCTGTTTTTTAACAAACGACCAGCGGAGGGGCCTGATTCGCAGGGGCTGGAATTGCAATATTGTTATTTGTTATATTAAAAAAATAATAATTTTTTAATAAGAAACTTGTAATTATAAATACCCAAGTTTTAAAAGTTATATAAAAACTTAAAATAAATAATCATGTGTTCTTTTTTCAAATATTATTTCAACAAAGCATCTCATATAAAAGAACTAATACAACCATATAATGATAGTTCTGAATTCTACTTTTTAATTGTCATTTGTTTTACATAGAAAACTCCCAGTTGACCCAGACAGTAGGACCATTCAGCCCAAGAACAGTGTAGGCAACTACTTAAGACCATTATCTGCCCAGATTTATACCAGAGCATATACCCCCAATTGCTTTGTGGGCTCTGTCAAAATAAGCAAGTTATACAAGTAGGAGCTGTCCTTGCTTCCGGCTTCATTCCAACTATCCGATTCCTTGAGAAACACGGGTCCCTTCTAAGTTCAAATCAGCCCCCACAAGATTCAACCCCCTCCCCCCCCCCCCCCCCCCGAATATCCCACAGCACGTTCCCGCCCTGTATTGGAAACATCTCCCAATGATGACATTATTATTTTTAGTATATCATCAGAAAATATTCTCAGTACATGATGAAGATGTATTGTGGGACTTTATAGGGACTGATTTGATCTCGCCCCTTCTCTTCAATGACATTCCAACTGGAACTACAAGGCTCCATCCATATCACAGACCCATCAATGAGAAACGTTGTCTAAAAAATTCTCAAACCCAACCCCGAACTTGCGGACTTCATTGAATTCGAATGAACTAGGGAGACATGGCAATTGGCAAGGGATCATATCATGACTAGATTATGGCCCAACACCAAATATATTGATGTCATAGTGACTGGGACCATGTCTTGGTATATTCCTACCCTGGATTACTACAGCAATGGCATCCCCCTTGTGTGCACCATGTACACATCTTCAGAGTGCTACTTTGGCCTAAACCTCAATCCTCTCCCTAAACCAAGCAAAGTTTCCTACACCCTCATTCCAACAATAGCCTACTTTTTGAGTTCTTGCCAGTGCACAGGAACAATGAAAGAGAAGGCAAGGGGTGAACCATCCTCTCTTACCAGAAAACCGTGTGGTTTTCGGTCTTGGTGCCCTGAGTTTTCTGTGATAAAAAGATATTTTAAAAATATTAGTCATGTAATGTCACATACGAACAGTTGGAAGATTAATGATAAGGAAGATTTATGAGAGGTTTGCCCAGAAACCAACATGCATCATACAAAAACGAGTCAACTAATTGTCATCGTCAAGGGGCATTCCGAGAATCGAACTCGGGACCTCTCGCACCCAAAGCGAGAATCATACCACTAGACTAAATGCCCACTTGTTCACAAACTTTAGTTCACATTAAATATATCTTTTCTTCAACCTGGCTCCTAATCAAAACACAGATTGTAAATCTTACTTCTACAGTATTTTGATATACGTGCCGGATGACATCAGGCATCTAGCAATTATAGGTTAAGATTAATATAGATACTCAACTCTACACCCGCCCCCCCTAAAAAAAAAAAAAATCAACAGGAATACTATGATTAATCCATCCTAAAAATTGAAGGGTTTCTATTTATTTTAGAGCTAATTTGTTATGTGCAGAGAGCGCATTTAGGGGTAACAGGCCTTATATGATCAAGTTTCGGATTGGCCAGTTGCAGGGCAATTCTTGTATTTCCTTAGATTGAATGAATGTTCTGTAACTTCTGTTTTCTGTTGAGTTAAAAAACAAAAAAAAAAAAAAGTAGTAAAAAAGTAAACCTTGAAATACAAGTGAATCAGAATTTGCATTATTCTCCTTTCTTTTGTTTATTTGCATTGCAAATGAGGTAAAGAACCTGAAGCAATGTAAAATAAAGCCTAAAACAAAAAATGAATCAGAATTTACACTCTTCTCATTTCCACTTCATACACGCATACTAATTCAAACAAATTTACACTGCAAATTGATAGTGTATGTCATAAGCAAGCCCATATCTGCTGGATCTACACGTATACTAAAAATGACTTAAAAATAACTTCTATGAAATTTAACCCATGATAATGCCAAAAAAACCGACTTGAACATACAACGTCCACCAACTTCACTAACAGATGCATATCAAGAGCGTAGCGGATCAGATCGTATTAAATTCAACTATAAATGGATCGATTTGGAGTACTTCAAACATATCAAATTCAAATCACAAACAGACAATTTCAAGAGATGAATTCCCTTGAGAAGTCACACAGTTCAAATGCCGATGGGAAAATTACCATATCTGGCACTGGGTATATTAGCATGGTGATACATGATTTCAAAAGTTTTTAATTGAAACGTACTACTAATAGAAACAAAGAGTAGCCAAGGGATGGGTATATTACAGAAGATGCCAACTGAATAGAGCAAGTAGACCAAACATCGTCCATCCCATCTGAGTTTAAAAGATTAATCCCATTGCTGATCAATTACATTACATAAGATGCCAAGCTGCATCGTTGGCCTGAAGGATCAAAACAGGAAAAGAAAAACAAATATCAAAAAGGAAAAAAGAGGCACTGTCTCTTCTTCCCCTTGAAACTCTAGACCAGAACTTGTTCCTGGCTGAGCCCGCCCATGCTTCTGAAGACAGCTCCGACTTGATATGCACGCCCCAAATGGAAACCTGCGGAGCTCCGGCATGCATTAATAAAGGAGCTGAGTTAACTTGGGTATATCAGCTATCATGTCCCAAATCCCAAAAATAGAAAATATTGTCATCGTTTAAAATGTTCTCCAAAAATCTTATGGGAACTCAGGGAACAGAGGCATTGCAGTAGTACAAATGTCTGTGCTGGACGGCTGGATGCAGTCCAAAAACCCAATCTGAAGAAAAATTAAGAAGGCAAGGCTGCAGGGTCGAGTTCCCAACAGCCTCTTAATCTGCCTTCTCTCTCTGTCAGCTGGTAGGCTGGAATTTGATGAGAAAATCTTAGTAACTCAACCCGCGGAATCTCCATTGTTACAGCTGATGCTCCTTTTCTTTCAGCCCTGAAAACAGACTTGTAACCATCCACCTGTTCCAAGACAAGTACTTTCGTTGTCAAACCATTGTCCTCAAGGATTTCTACTATGTCATAGTTGCAATTAGGCAGATCAGAGCATGTCCATTCAGTATTCCAGTCCTTAAACAATGCCCAAACTTCACCTTTCCTTGGGTAGATGTCATATCCGTTCTTACCAGAGGTATCAACTCGCAACTGATGAGAAAAGGAACAGGTGTCATCATAAGCAGTAGATTTCCCATTTTGAACCTTAAAGGTACCACAGCAAATAGGCATCTCCTTGTCAAGCCACTGAATCATGTCTTTAGGTAGTGGGCAGGCGTCAAGCCATGTTATGTACACTTTAAAATCTGGAGGAGACTTGATTTTTCTTATTCGAGCATAGTACTTAGGCAAGCCATCCACATCGCTATATAATGCCCATACCTGACCGGGCTGGAACTTCTCATGGGACTTTTCAGCTTGGAAGTCATAAAATTCCGAATCTGAAATTTCAGAAGGTTCTACGGATGAAGTTGAAGAGGAACACGGGTCTTCAGCAACATAATCAGAATTCTTGTCCCTGGGACCTGAAATCCTCTCTTTCTCATCAGCAACATAATCAGAATTCTTGGCAATCTCTTCTTTGCTTGCACATTGACCTGCATTTGTTTGATTAGGTTTCTTACGGATGTCATTCAATCCACCTTGAGACCGATGGCTGCTAATTGAATTCTCTCTTTCTAGTGCAATATTCTTGTCCGGGTCTATACACTTCTCCCTCATGTCAGACCTATTTGTCATGGGCCTCGTGTTCTCTGGAGATATAGGACGTGAACCATTGGATTTCACGTCTGCATTTTCAATTTCTGTTTTGGCATCTTCTGCACAAGCATACTCTTGCAGACCAATTGGCAGAGAAGCAGGATCAAGCTCAAATGACCCTTCTGGAACATCTTCCTTTTCCTTACCAGTCATTTTAAATGAAGGTACCATATGGGAAAACCTAAATAATTCATTGGGTGGTATTTGGAACGAATTAACACCTTCCTTTGTTGTACGTTGGAACAAGCATACAAACCCTTTCACCTTAGCAATAAATGCAACTGTAATACCAGTCCCCTTGTTATATTCTGACAGGACTTCAACAAATTCATACTCATATTCTCTATGATTATCTGGCTCAGATTTCCAATTGATATTCCAGTTCTTAAAAAGTGCCCAAGTTTCTCCCTTTTTAGGGTATATCTTGTAAGAACCTTTAATTCTACCTTTTTCCCAAGTAGCCAAATGAGAGAACATAAGCTTATCTTCAGTAAACTGACTTTTTCCTAGTTGGAACTTGCCACACGCAGCGGGCAAGTCCTCGTCTGTCCAATCAATCTCATCTTGGTCATCTGGATTAGGCTCTAGCCAAGTGATCCGTAGCTTAAATCCAGGTGAAATTACTTTCACAACCCGAGCATAGAACCTAGGCATGCCATCCAAATTATCATAGATAGCCCAGACTTGATCAACTGCAAAAGAATCCTCTTTTTTATGCTTGTCGAAGTCACTGAACTCTGGATCAGGGCAATTTAAGAATTCAGGCTCTGGATTGGTCTTATGGATTGTCTTTGATTCAAAATCATCATCAACTTTTGATCTTTCTCTGGTATCATGCACAGGTGATGCTTCTTTTCCATTTTCTTTGCACTCCTTGGCATTATCTTTTCCATTCGCTAAGTTTTCACGAAGAGGGGGCTCCTTTTTCTCAACCTCTTTAGGATCACTGGCAAAACCAGCCTGCTTATTGGATTTAGATTCTTCATTGCTCTGCTCATTTGAAGTGCCCCTTGACCTTTTAGGAGGGGACACGAAGTCATCATCATCACTTGTATCTTCATTGTAAGCAACCTTATTCTTCTGTCTAGTAGACCTCCGTGGGTAATGGCCTTCAGTAGCTCCAGCATTCTGGGCGGCAGAAAGACCATTGTCTTCTATAACTTCAGTGTCAGTGCTGCTTTCAGTGTCACAACTTTCACTTGATTCCTCTTTGATCTGCCTTCCTCTTTTCCTGTTTCTGCTTCCTGAATCATCAGTCTTTTGTTCCGCAAACACAGATCTTCTTCCCCCCTCATCCCCAACTCCCATATCTACATCTGCATCTCCCTTTGATGTAGTTTTAGACTTCTCCCCAACCTCAAAAGTGCCTCTTGTCCTTGGAACCGTTTCTGATGTAGGGATGCCACTACCAGGATTTCCTTGAAATCCCATACTGGAAGGGGGACTCCAAGCAGTACTTTGTGGGCCTGTGTTTTGAGCACCCTGACCTAGCCCCACTGTCTGTTGGGGAAATACAGGGCGATAACAATTGCCTGTAGGAACACCTCGAGCTTCTAACTCGGATGCAACAAAGGGTTTTTTGCAACTTTGGCAACGCAGAGCCTTGTTCAAAATGTTTGTGTAATATTGATACTTTACACAACAAGATGGGCACATAGTCCAGAAAGTCTGCTGGCCATTGGAGAAGACTCGGTGGACCTGCTGCTGTTGGTACTGGGAGTTTGCGAACTGTGGGTGAGCACCATTCACCAAATTGCTCTGAGCCCCAGGTTGTTTCCAAACAGGAGTGTTTCTACTTGCCTGAGATTGGGGATGCTTTGGCACAACAACTGTTCTCATGGAGTTTCTACGCTTCATGTCATAGGCAGAACGTGTTGCCTGGTCCAAAAGTACTCTCTGGGCTTCCCCAATCAGCTTAAATGCAGCTTCTGCCCCAGAAAATTTGTTTTTATCAGGATGAAGTAGGAGTGCAAGCTTTCGGTATTGCTTTTTAATTGATGCATCATCAGCTGTTTGCTCAACTTGAAGGATAGCATACCAGTCCACCTCAGATCCAAATATCCTCTGCTCAGCAGAACAGTGTACTTCACACACTGTAAGCATCTGGGATATGTTCTCCAGATCTGGATAAAGTTGTTGGGCTCGGAGGGCAATTTTCCGAGCTCCCATGAAATCCTTGTTTATCATCTTCTTCACTGCAATTTCCTTGGCTCTGATGGCCTCCTCTTTGTTGCAGTCCATGGTTTACAGAGGATATAGAAGTTGCCTGGCTATGCTTCCCTCATGACCTTTTCCACCTCTTTCTCAATTTGTTCAAATCATCATAGGAAGAGAGCAATACATGCTGTATCTGGTCTCACAGCAAAACTATATCAAGATTGCCCTCCAAGTTAGACACACCTCTTTGGGACCTAACAAGGAGAAAGAAAAAGGGATTACCTCTGAATTTAAACAAGAATTTATTTAGCATTTCATCATCAATCATTTATATACTACTTCATCCCCATACAAAAGAGATATGAATTCAACAAATGAAACAGTGTAATAGTGTATCCTAACACTCTACAGAAGTGCGAAAAAAGTACAAATCGAAGTCTGGAACAATCCTTATATGAATAATGAAATAGACAAGACTTAAAACCGAGGATACCTAGAAAAAAAAAAGCTTCAGATTCCAAAATCTGACTCGAATAGTCATTTTGTTAATTCTCAGAATCATTAAAACAGAGGAAAACTTCAAGAGGAAACATTTTAAACGAAAGAAGAAAGAGAAAGAAAAAAGAACTGCCGCTTGAGCCCCATAGTGCGCGCATCACTCGAAATTCAAATTTCAATCGGAAGAGGGAAGGAGTGAAGAACAAACGACCAACTTTACATCCAAAGAGAACACCATGCTATCAACTGCATGTATGATTCAAACATCTCCGTATTGCAATAAAAGACCCCCGTCACGCTTAGTCAGGAAGACCATCTCAATCCAGGAACCAAAAACGAAGTACCCAAACCCTAATTTTACTAGAATAGCCCAAAATCCTATTCCAACCCTAGATTCCCAGTTGTCCAACAACTAAAAACAACAGCCTAACGGAACATGAAGAACCGCGCCAAATAAATCAACAAGGCTTTCATACAAAATCAACCCTAGAATGAGTCATAGCGAGAAACACACACAAACGCACAACCCATACAAAGAAATTTTCCACAAAACCCCATAACGATAATTCAAACAACAGAGAAAACCCTAGAACGAGAACAAATATAAAGGAAACCTAAGACACACAAAGACAGATAGACTATTATCAGCAACGAACAAATAGACAGAAATGCGGAGCAGAGAAGAGAAGCAAGCTTACTACTGTCGTTCTGTTAAAGAAACGAAGCCGCGAAATGATTGACGAGATGCGAGAAAATTTTCAACGAGCTCGGGAGGCTGGGGAGGGAGCAAAAACCCAACGAGACAGGTCGCAGGGAAAGCACCCGCCCAGCGAGAGAACAAATGAAATTACAAGAAAGTAGAAGAAATACGAAGGTCCTCGATCTTCTCAGTAATTCCTAGCGGCCCCTACCCCTCTTTATAACTACAAACTCCTTTGCAATTATATTTAAAAATATTATAATTACTAATTAGTGCTCAGAAGTCAGATCAATCAACGAAACATGCAGTGTGTAGCCTGGCCGGAACGGGATCTGCTCCTCACACATGTAGCGCCGGAACGGGATCTACTGTGTATTGAGAACATCTCCCGAATAACTTGATACCGGATCTGTTACTCACAATAGGGCGCCTCACACGCGCCTTACACACACATCTTACCGTGCATTGAGAATATCTCTGCATATGAAGCGCCCAATTGTGTTGTGAGGAGCAGATCCTGTTCCGAATAAGTTATAAATACTGAGATGTTCCCAATGTATGGTAGGATGTGCGTGTGTGGTCGGTGTGAGGCGCTTTCTGTGAGGAGCAGATCCGATCTCAGCTCGGCCCGGCCTATTGGGTTGGGGAGAATTTTCATATATATAAAATTTCATATAGAATTTTTTTTTTAATTTATTAGGGAAGGAATCCACTATGATGTATTTCAAATATTTGCTACACGTTGAGCCAAAATCACCTTGTATCAAGGATTAAGGTATCGATACAATATTTTCGATATGTGACAATATTGTATTCGTATCTATGGTCATATAGGATACGCCATGACTAGATACATATCCTACAAGTGGTGCGTATCGGTACAATACGCCTCCGTATCGGACCATATCGCATTGTATCGGTGGATATAGTCCGATACACATCGATAGAGAGACGTATCCGTGCCTAGTTTGACAAAACTGTATATTGGCTACTTTTGAATTGTTTTTCATCTTTAATAAAAATTAAAAATTAGTACTATGAAAACTGAAATAAACATTTTAAGATTTAAATTTTTCAAAAAATTTAATAAAAACTAAAAATTATAAAAATAATATATTTCATCTACCTTAGATGATTTATATATTTTATTTTACACATAATTATATGTTAAAAATAAAAACATAGTTATTATTTGAAAAAATAGAGTTATTATATAAAACACTAACTAAATAAAATTTCCCAACAAAATTAATGGAAAACAGAAAATTATAATTATAAAAACTGAAATGAATAATTTAAGATTTAATTTCCCTAAAAAATTAATAAAAAATGAAAATTAAAAATAATTTATTTTATCTACTTAAACGATTTATTTGTTTTATTTTACAATTATATGTAAAATAAAAGCATTATATGTTAAAAATGAAAACATATTTATTAATTAAAAAATAATTGTTATTTAAATAAAAATACTAAATTAATTAATATTCTCAAAAATTCATAAAAATTGAAAATTATAGTTATAAAAATTGAAAGAGTGATAATTATTGTATGATGTTTGAATGTTCTAGAGTCCCGGTATTGTTTATTGTAATATTTATCTTCATATAACCTATTGAAGTATGCATTTCTCATGTGTTTATATCTTATCATAAATAATTTAGTTTCTGATTTAGTATTATTAATCTATTTATGTGATTTGTATGCATTTCTCTAACGTATCCATGCGTTTCCAAAGCATATCCGTATTTGTATTTGTATCTGTATCTGATTTATTCGATACAATACCTGACACTAATACTTTGATCATTGGCCTAGTCTAGTGTACTTACACATTTAATAAAATGTATTTATCATCAAAGACTAATGTTTTACAAACCATCCCGCAACCAAAACTGTTTTGGCCACCAATTTTCAGGTCTGCAGTTTGATTGTTCGGTTTAAATGGGTTGACGATGCAACCGCCCAGTCAGTGAGCCGCTGATCAAGTCAATGGTCTTTAGCCAAAAAATAAATTAAGGGTAAAATAAAACCAGTTGCCTAAACAATTTTTGGACTGAACGGTCCACCCGTTCAAATCAACAATGATTCGAAAACCATGTCAAAGACTTTAACAACATTAAAAATCAACTGTAATATATCGCTTCACTGGTTTAATTTTTTGCCTCAATCCAGTTTGGGTAGCCAAAGAGCCTGACCATCTGCAGGTTTTGAACCCATACCTCATCGGAGGATGTCAAGTGACTAACTAAACTATTGGGTCAGCAGTTCATTTATAATTGGCTCGAATATTTGAATGTGGGTCCATCCTTTAGAGCCACCGGTAGAGCCATGTATTTGTCAATAAAATTGTTTTAACTTTTCCAAAGCATACTACATCTGCTTTGATCTTCATGATATCCTGTTTGCAGTGCAATTTTATTTGAACTGGTGCAAAAGGAATGATAGTTTAAATGTTCTGAAATCTGACTGCAAATTTAGCATTCTGTTTTGCTTCCGAGTTTGTTTGTTTCAGTGTGGACTGAGGACCATTTAACAACATCTGAAGTAGTTGAACTGAATGACTTGTTACTTGCCTTTTTTTAATGAGTACGTTACTCGGAAGGTTTAGACTCTTTAATATCTAAAACTAAAGTCTGGTTGACTTTTACGTCTTCCCATAGCTTATTAGGTGATTCTTTTTTTTTTTTTCCACCAAGGTTTAGTTTGAAAGGAATACAAATGCAAATGTATACGAAAGGAGTACAAATACAAATGTATACAATATAAATATATACAAAACACAACATTTTACACTCTACAAATTTGTAAAGACAGTGAAGTATCATTGTCATCCATTTCAACTATCATCAAACAACCTCCAAGTGAAATAAAAATTGAGGTAAAGTAAGCCCTGATGCAAAAGTGAACTGGAATTTGCATTTTTCTCATCCCCCCCAACCATGCATTTGTATTAGTGCAATTGAAATTGCACTGCACATGAATCGAGACTAAGGGAAGGCTTTGACCAAAAGGAGAGATGAGATGCTGCAACTTAGTATGTTCAATATAAGTATTAGCTTAAACGGTGGTAGTAAAGGGTCCCATTTGGCAGCAGTAGTCCACTAAAACTGTCACCAACATCACTCGTAAATTGTAATGATTTGAAAAGTTTGAAAAGTTTATTTGGTGTTGTATCTGAAATATGATTTGAAAAGTTTTTTTAGATTTAAAATTTTAAGACTCAAGCCCGTCACTTAACGCGTTCAGACGTGTTTTAGACGTGGCCTAAAGTCAAAAATACCCCCACCCCATTCAACTTTTCTCTCTCTCTCTCTCCTATCTTCCTACCACCACTATTGTTCTCCCACCTCCCGCACCCGTCTCCTCTACATCTCTCTTCTTTTGCCTTTTCCAGAGTCAGTCTTGATCCCCAGTTCTAACTCCACAAAGGTATGGTTCACCTTTACTAGATCTCAGTTCGGTTTCTACTTATTTATTTGCTTCGATCTCTGTTTAGTTGTTCTTTCGCATCTGATTTTGATTTCCTCAAACTGCACTCTACTGTTTAGTGTGACCGAGATATGTGTTTTCTTTAACAGATTTGACTGATAGGTTTTTGTGTTTTTTATTATATTTCTTCAATTTTTAGAAAGAATTTTGATTTGTCGGTGTGAATGCATTGGTTTCATTGATGTTTTATTTCTTCTCTTGCTGATTTCATACGTTTTTGTAAAATTATAAATTATAAATTATTTTAATATTTTTTATTAAAAAATAATTATTTTTATTAATTTTACTTGTGTTATTTATTAATTATTTTTATTAACTAGTAATTTTTAATTACTTCATTAGTTTTTAAAAATTACTTTAATATTTATTTATATAAATTATTAATTATTTTAATATTTTATAGTCATTAATTTTTTTTTTAGTTTTAATCATTTTATTTATTAATTAATAATTTTTAATTAATAATTTATTATATTTTATTTGCATTATTTCAATATTATTTTGAAGTTGAAAATTATTTTTGTGAGATAATGCGAATTGAACTCAACATTTCCAAATAGTATGTTTTAGGGGTAAAATAGTAAAATCAATGAATTTCAGATGGTAAAGGGTTGATCCAACACAAACAAACTTATGGATTTAGAGCCTCTAAAAAGTAGAAAAGCACATATGCTTCTTTTTAGATTTTAGATAAATAATATCTTTTTAACTTTTCATGTTTCAGATTTTAGATTTATCAAATGCCACATTTAGTGTTGAATGCCGCTAATACATTTAGGTTGAATGCCCTACCTTTCCTTTTGAATCAAACACAACTTTAGTGGTGATAGTTTATAGGGTAATTCTCATGAGTTTTTTTTTTAATTGAATTGGTACCATCGGTTTTTGTAATTGTTCAAACTGAACCGAATCGATATTGCCGATTAACCAGTTGATTGGTTTCAGTTCTTTGGTTTGTGGTTCTTTATAATATATATGTATATATATATATATATATATATATATATATATATATATATATATATATATATATATACTATTGTATTGTAAATAATATATGACCGAAAACCAAATCGGTCCTTCAATTTGTCAAAAATATCAAACTGATCAATTTGATTAATTGTATTTTTTGGTTTGATTTTCTAGATTCGGTTCAATTTATCAGTATTCAGTTTTTTATGAGCACCCTAGTAGTTTTTTTTTTTTTTTTAATAATTAAGCACCCAAGTAGTTTTTCTAAAGTGAGAATAGGCTGGAGTATTATGTTGAATATGTATATATGAATATTATGGAAAGATCTAGACATAAATAGCATTATAAAACTATAAATAGACAAGAAATACACGAAGAAATACATTACAATCTATATAATAGAACATGTACGTATTATACAAATTTATTAATCAGTCCAATACGCATACTATGTATCTCCTTACCAATTTCTACATGTATAAAGCAATTAATATGTTATTGTTTAATTAAGTTAAATTATTAATTAATAATTACAAAATAACATAAATAGTCTAAAAGTATACTAGATTTATGAGAACATAGAAGATCCAATAAACAAATCATAAGTAACTATTTTATTTTATTTACTAAGCCATAAGTCAATTATTATATTTTATTGGCTTTACTTTTTTATATTGACAATAAAATAAGTCAACTTAATCTTAAATTCATGCTATCTGATGACTATTAAACTATTTAAACATCACTAATGTAAACAAAGTTAACTTTGTAAATAATATTTTTATATCTATACATAATAAATTCGTTGTTATTTATTGCAAATTAATTTATAAAAATATAAATCTTAGCTTAAAAATAATATGGAATCCATTAAAATTTCTAAGATACATGTCATATGCAAATTCATAAATTTTAATTACTGAAATAAATATTCTGTTTTAATTATTTTTATTTATGTAAATTATAAAAAATTGAAAACCATTTTTACATAAATGCAGATTAATTGATTTGATAGATGATTCATTTCATTAATATTTATAAAATACTTATTTTAATTTTTTTTTATTCTAGTTGAACATTCATATATAACATGATTTATTTAAATTACATGCAGTCCCCAAGTTAAATAAAGGCTACATTATTTCAGGGGCTCATTTGGTTTGCAGGAATAAGGGTCCAGAATCAGAATTGGAATGGGCCACTCAGATTCCAACTGTTTGATTGGGTGGAATCAAATTCCCATTCCCATTTCTATGGAATGGCATTCTCCCATTTAAAGGAATAGTCATTCCCTCCCCATCCCTTGGGAATAAAATCCCATTCCAATTCATTCTCATTCTCATTCCAATTCTAGTATAAACCAAACAGACTATGGGAAAGGACCATTCCAATTCCAAATCCAAAAGATTTTTTATTCTGAATCTAATTATAATTCCAACTACAAATGGCCAGAGATCCCACCAACTGAGACACCATCAATCGATTAATAATAATAACATTGGTTTGGTGGTGACTGGTGAGTAATCATACTTGTAATTTGAAGAACCTGGCTACAATATTTGCTAATAACATGAGTTGAAGTTTTTTTTTATTTATTTTTAATCTGTATTTAATAAGAAGAGAAAATGGCTAGGCTAGTAATACACCAAACCATTTCACCTGTGCCACATGTCAGTCCCTTTAAAAACTGATCCCTGAATCGGACATATCTATATAGTCTTGTGAACGTGAGTTTGAGTTAAGGCAACCCAAATTGAAATTGCTACCAACGCCCAAAGATCACCTAATCCCACAAAACCACCTTTAGGATAATACACAAGATGCTGATCAGTCAACACAGGGCACAGCCATTCATCCCTTGATGAAATTGATTTAAATGCAACAGCCAAAGTGCACTGATACCAAAAACCCTCATGGTAGTTGGTATTGTAACTAAGTACATCACCTTTTGGTCATAATTTCATTGAACTTCACAGCCCCAAAATTTCCTTCTTGGACTGTCAATAAAGCCATTTTTATATTGTCATTGACCTAAAAATAGTAGCTATCAAAGAAAATAGATTACAGAAAATTGGAGGTCACAAGCAAACTAGTTCACCAAGCAAACATCTTCATCTTAGTCTAGGCTACACAAAGGGTTTCATGCCAAGGGCCATGGGAAAGGCTCTGGATCTGGATGACTTGTTGAATAAATGATACTTGATCTTGTAAAGCTTTAGAATACGCCAGCATTCACTATGCAAGTCAGAATACGATCATTTGTAATAGGCTAAAAGAACCATCAGCAAGTCCTCTGTCCCCATAAACACTGACAATTAAAGGGTAGTTTCTTGTGACAATCACATCACAAGGATACTAAATGAAAAAGTTTAGCTCATTAATTAATTAATAGTACATTGGTGTAAATAAAAAACCCGGCACTATGCTTCTCCAAGGTTATACTGCATACTCTGCCAAAAAGATACCATCAGCAAGAATAAATAGAGCCCTAAACCAGGAACTTGTCACAAGAGCAACCAACCAGTTCACCGGCCTCCAATTATCCTCTGGTCAGCCTGCAAAATATGCCTCAGTTAAATTTAAGCACTTAACATAGCAATGGAGTGGCAATTTCATTCTATTTTAGGACAATCCTTTGGACCTCTCTTATTGTTTTAAGGGAAAATTCCACTTTAGTACCCGAACTTTTCAAACGTGTCACTGCAGTACCTAAGGCCCTGTTTGGCAATGTTCTCACCTGTTCCTATTTTCGAGGAATTCTTACTCTTCAGGAACAATAGAGGCATTTGGCAATTTGTTCATTGAAAATGGATTTTTGTTCTATAGAAATAGAAATAATGTTTGGATAACTAAACTATTTCTTGCCTGTGTTTTGAACTGTAAATTTTCCATCATTCCACTATTTAAGGTAAACAGTAGAAGTGAACAACATAATTACAAATATAAAATAAATAAAATGGAAATAACTCGGCCACTCCTAACAAATGTTATTAGTTTTGATGAATGAATGGTGTTGCTTTTTTGGAATTTGGAAATAGTAGAACATTTGTGTAAGAAAATAGTAGAATTAACTATAGAAATAAGTTGTAAAAACTAGAATGTTTGGTGCATATTCAGGAAGTTGGAAAGTCAACAATGGTGTTTCTGGTCTTGTTTAGGTGTTTAGGGGTCGTGCTGTGTTAGTCTTTAGTTGCATGTGCTTAGTCCTTAGCCTTTAGTCTTTGTCAAGTGTTTCTTGTTATGCTCTGTTTCCTGTGGGTCTGTTTTGCTCTATGCGTTTTTCTTTTATATTCTACTATTTCCATTCTCAACTATCAATAGATAATTAATGGTAGATTTCTAACAAACTCACATAAAACCAAACTGACTCTCCCAACTACCAAGCAACAGAAGTATAAATCAATATTGCAAACAAATTTCCTTGTAATTACCGTCTATAGAATTTTTGTTAAATTTTCTAAAAAGAAAAACTATTGCATACCTCATTTAAAGGACTTTTGGTTGAGTTCGCAAAACAAATTAAACAAACAAGGCCATCAGAAAACTTTTCAGCTGAGCTTCCTTTACCTCCAAAACCACAGATTAATCAGCCATGGAAAGGCAATAAATGACAATTTTCCTAAACATGGGTACACTTCAAAGGTCTACCTTGGTCCCATCCTTCAATGTTATAGTAATATCTCTCCCTATTCACCAATAAAATGTGGCACCACTTGAACTTCCTTAATCACTTAGTAATAGAAATTTCTCCTGTCTTGCCCCATTAGTAATGGGTTTGCTTTTACTACTTGTACATGTTGGTTTAGAGAGGAAGTTGGTGGAGGATAGTTTGGTGGACAGATTAGAGGAGATTAGCAGGGTTTGGGGGGTTGAACTTGCACAAGGGTTGGAAACAACTGGGGTGGAAGTCATTGTTGGATATCCATTATCTCACCTTGCTTGTAATGTGTTAGATTCTCTGATTTTGGGAGAATAATTACGTTTTAGGATTTAAGACCTAGCTCCAACCAAAACAGGTTGGGAGAAATGCAGAGTTATCTACTAGTGTTTTAAGCTAGCTATCGTTAACTCTATCTCTTTTTTTTAATAAAAAAATAAAGCATCCACACATCTACAACAAAGAAACGGCAAGAAGGAACTGTGTAAATGATTTTGGTTGAAAAAAAGTTGTCGGAGATGTGTTTCCGACCATTCACTGTCCTTGACTCAGCGTTCACCTCCCTGGGTTGTGCATTGGTAGAGATGAGGTCGAAGGAATGATGAATGAACATTATGGCTTAGAGTTTATTATTTCGAGCAGAATGACAAAAATGCCCCTGCTCAGAATGAGAATGTGGCACACATATTCGTAACTAATGAGGGGCATGGGAACCACACATTTCCAAAGAACGTGTTGTTTGAGAGCATCGATTGGTCACTCTCAAAGAACGCATGCTTTGGGTGTTGTTCTCACACGGGAATGGCTCGTTTTTTTGTTTTATTTTTGCCAAATGTGTTTTTGTTCTGCAGGAACGCCATAAATAGCATAAACACTCTCGTGAAACGTTGCCAAACAGGGCCTAAACTTTCAAAAAGTGTCAAGTTGGTCCCTGTCGTTAACCAGCCATCAATTATCTGCTGAAAATGTCAAAACTACCCTTCAAAAGAAGACACTGTTCATTGTCTTCTACCTTGAGACTGAACCAGTTATCTTCAAAGAAAAAGAGAGAAAAAACATGACATATGATAGAGGGAAACAATAACTGAAAGCAAAGAAATAACTAGACAATAATGTGTTTCAGATCTAAAGGTAGATGACAATGACTTCATTAGTCTAGAATCTCAAACACCTCAACCGGTTCAGTCTCAAGGTAGAAGACAATGAACAGTGTCTTCTTTTGAAGGGTAGTTTTGACATTTTCAACAGATAACTGACAGTTGGTTAATGGCAAGGACCAACTTGACACTTTTTGGAAGTTTAGGTACTGCAGTGACACGTTTAAAAGTTCGGGTACTAACTTGACACTACCTCCAAAGTTCAAGGTACTAAAGTGGAATTTTCCCTTGTTTTAATGATACATCTTTTATATGTGGATAGGATATATAATCAGGTAGCACCAAGGGTCTTATTCTCAGGGGTCACCTTTCACTTTAGAAGGTGACAATTGTTCTTCTGGTTTTATCTAATGAAAGTTACCGTTTCCTATAAAAAAAAAGGGTCTTATTCTCTGATATGTGTATGCATGTGTAAACATGTGTACGTTTATGCTTCAAGGAATGACTATCTCAAGGTGGCTTGGAAGGGGTAATATAGAAACCTCTTCGATGTATTCTTGGTATTTTTTGCTTTAAAAATATATATATTTATTTGGTGAGAAAGAAAATATCAATGGTGAATCACCATAAGCCTTCACTATTAATATATAAAATTTTGCCCATTACCATTGGTTTATCCAATAAAGAAAAAAGGGCAGCCCAGTGCACGAGGCTCCCGCCAATGTGGGATCTGGGGAGGGACAGATGTACGCAGCCTTACCCCTACACATACAGAGAGGCTGTTTCCAAGATTTGAACCCTGGTCATCCAGGTCGCAATGGAGCAACCCAACTGTTGCGCCAAGGCCCACCCTTATCATACTGAGGGATCAGACCTCTTGGCCATTTAAGACATAAGGATCCAATGCTGGAAGGAGAAAATCTCTTGCATTAACTTATCTCATCAAAAAGAAAAAGGAGAAGGATTAATAGCTGACTCCCAAATGATCAGGTGATCTCGTGATCAAGAGGTTAAATTCTATACTGAACTCTGATATAAACAGCATTACATTAAGTAGAAAACCATTGTTATGCTATTCTAAATTCTAATGTGAGAACTGGGTGGAAGTTTTCTGCATTTAGTAACCAAATAGTATATAGGCCAGCAAGATGTTTATTGACATATTAAAAAGCCCAAAAGGTTGAAAGCACTACTTTGTTTTTATGGTCACATTTTCAAAGCTTTTACCTATTTAGTAAAATTTGCAACTAAAATAAATTTATTGATATTGTATCCTTTTTATGTCTAATTATGATATATAGAACTTACCAATTTTCCCAACCAAGAGAGCAATACTAAGGAAAAATATAAGACAGCTAGGAATTCTTTCTTGTCTCTCTATCATGCTCTCCCCAGGGATTTAGAGCCTCTCTGATAGCTTGAGCTTCTGGAGAGTTTTCCCAAGCTCTCTTCTCCGACTCCAAGACAGTCACCTTGTCATCTGCAGAGAAAAGGAAAATGTCAGTCTAGTTTTCCCACTCTCAAAGCTAAGCTTCGGCCAGGAGTTAATAAGTCCTAAGGACCAGTGTCAAATAAACATTTTCATCCACCACTTTAATGTATTTCACATTTTTATACAAAAGAGAGTTACTCCTGAAAGAGTCTCAAGATAATTCTTATTAAGTGATCTACTTAATGTCCATTTAAGATGCATGAGGTTAATTGAAAGGAGAACAATATTTTTAACATCAAAATCATGGGGAGGTCACTGTAATTTCAGAAACTTCAAGAATCCTTTTTACATTTTGGAGTGAAGGTAACTAGGATATTTCCCCAATAAGCAAAAGGGAGGTTCGTAACATTGTTCACAAGTTAACCAATAAGAAGTAGGAGCATGTAATGTAGTTGAGGCAACTGAGTTTACCATACTGTCAAAGGAGAGTCATAAATTGGTTTTACTTTGACATAGTGCCTTGACTTCTCTAAACATCATGAGAAATAAAACTGTAAATGCTTTTAAAGAACACTAATGCACATATGAAAACAAAGAAGATTATAATTAAAATCTAAGAAGAAAAGTCTAATACTGGTCTTGGGAAATAACTAGTTCCAAAGTAAGTCAGACAATCTGAAAATGGGTTTGAAGCCTGACTAGGATAGCCCAGTGCACGAGGCTCCCGTCAATGCAGGGTCTGGAGAGGGACACATGTATGCAGCCCAAGAGGGATCAGTCTGTGATTGAATTTATTAACCATCATATTGGCTTATACATTCGCCCGAGAGGAATCAGTCTGACTTCAAAAGAGGAATGAAAACCAAACAAACATGTAAGAGCAATTAGAGCATTATCTTAAAATCCAAATATGAAAAGATTGAGAAAAAAAAAGCATAATAAGAGCTCATAAATCTAGTTTATGTGACGTTTGTTGGCCCTAACTCCTAATGGCAGAACTGGGTCAAAATATGTGGCGCCACTATTTTCTTGGTACCAGTATGAATTTTCTCAAATGGGTTAACATTTTTCAGGAATGATGAACTCATCAACATAAATACCTATAGATATTTATCAACACCTCATTGTGGCTGGATGAAGAGATAGCTGAGGTAATACACTGAAAATCATTGTTGCCTGGACATGGATATGGGGCCCAAGAGTCTGACTTGGCAAGATGAGAAAATATGGACTCACAGACACATCTATGTAAAAGAATATACTATTGAATTAGTTCATATTTTTTGCATTCTAACATTGTCGGCAAAAAACGCAGCAGAATGGCATTCATCCTGTACGTTAGCAGTTTATTTATGCCAAATAAACTGGGGGATAAAAAGGAAATATCACATGGAAGATTCCTCAAGAATCAGTGGAGTGTCAGACTCTGATGTGTGTCCAATACGACACATTGTCTAATTAGGAGAGTACATGCAACACTGCTCAAAAGCTTTGTTCTAGGCATGGAAATTTATTAAGATTAGTAAATTTTCCACGACCATGAGGAGGTGAGTGAAGTTAGGTTATCCTTGTCAGACAACAGGGATGAAATATCTTGTTAAGATGCTCTCAGTAATCTGAATCAAGGTGACTACCTCTCTCAAGATGGCTATGCACTTAAAAGGTGGTTCCACCTAGCCCTGAAATAGCAAGATATGGAGAATTGACTTGATCCAAGTATCCAACGGTCATTAAGTATCAATATCATTAGAGACTTGCAAGCAAAAAGTGGCAAAAGCAGAAAATAAGATCAATTCATTGTCCATGAATTTGGATAAAATCAGTTGGCCAACCAGTTACAATGGAACATGGATATTTTGTGGTACATTAAAAATTAAACAATAAAATCTATATTTGTTGAGTAAGGAAACAAGCTACATTTAATAGTTTTTTTTTATCAATAACACATTTCATTAATTAATTACAGGAATAATTACAAAGAGGAAGACAAGCTACATTTAATAATCTACATGAACTTCATTATATATCTGGAAAGGAATAACAATAAAGGATACAATGGCAGAACCAGAATATGCCAATAAGTCAACAACAGACTGAGAAACCCACTAAAGATCTGAAGCACATAATGTGAGGCATTAGGATTCTAATTGTACAAACTTCATGTTAATAGTATCAGGAAATAATTCATGCTTGAGCAACCATTTTGAATTTGGGATTAAGGAAGATAGTTTTGACTTGGAAGTTCTGACACATCCCATGTCCATAACAATTACATTGCATATTTCAAGTTTCAATTTCTAGTTGTGCAAACTTCACCATAGTATCAGGAAAGAATCCATGCTTTAGCAACCACTCAAAATCTAGGATTAAGAAGAGATATACTGAATTGGCAAATCTGACACATACCACACATGCATAACAGTGCCATGTTAAAAAAACACGCATACCTTAGGTAACACTAAGTATCCAGTATCATGCTACCTAACTAGTGATATATTGCAGCATTTCAAGCTATGTTATGCTTTAGCAACCACTCAAAATCTAGGCTGAATTGGCAAATCTGACACATATCACACATGCATAACAGTGCCATATTAAAAAAACACACATACCTTAGGTAACATTAAGTATCCAGTATCATGCTACCTACTAGTGATGTATTGCAACATTTCAAGCTATGTTACCTGGATACAGCAAGAACACGGCTGGATACAGTATCAGATATGGAATTTATGCTAAAATTCAAGTATCTAGCATGATAAGACACCCTCATACAGGCATTCCGGTATCATAGAGCAGTCTATCGTCTTATCATTCAGTATGAATTATTAACAAGTTACCAAAAGTGCCTAAAACTCAATAACTCAAATATTGGATTTCTTTTCCTTTTGGAAAATGTGTTATTTTTCTTCTCCTTTGCCTTTCTTTGACTATTTTAATCTCCAACTGTTCTTTTAATTCTACCAGGCTCATCATTCACTCAATGATAGTGAAACAGAAACTCTCTCAGGTTTCTACAATACTGTTACAAATGCACATCTACATCTATGAGTTTAAATATAACTAGGCCCCTATAGTGCTTCTGCTTCCACGGTGGGAGTTTTCAGCCTCTGTCATACTCTCTTCCACTTTGACATTACATTCTAGGTATTTGGGTCCATACTTTATAAGTATACTTGATCTTAATATTTGCAGTTTAACCAGCTTTGCGGGGTGCACCTTATTCTAGTTGATGACATCAATATTCAACGTGGGCATTGAATAATACAAGTTAACTTACAAAGAAAAAGGACAATAATCTACGAATCAAATGAGTAGGAACTACTTATAGTACCATTTGTTTCGAAATCTCCGTCGTATGCATATTACTATTGACAATGGATAGAATTAGAATTCGGAGTTTAAAAATTAAAATATAGTCTAGGGTTCATATTTGACCATTTCGATTCTACACAGTCAGTTAAAACAAAGAAAATTTAAATCGGGAAAAAGGAAGGGAATGATAAAATGGAACACTTGAAGTGGTAAAGAAAGGAGGGTTCTCACACAGAAACCAGTTTGGATCATAAAGAACTCCATTGAAGCTCCGATCAAGGCCGAAACAGCTGCAATCTTCAAATACCAATCCAGGAACTTCATCTCCAGCGATGAATCACTTAAAAGTAACAGAAAGGAATTGGTGATACCGGGGAAGGATTTGCAGGGAGTCGAGAATCGAGTAGCTCGTCGTTTCCCTCCACCACGCCGCCGTTCACTTAAGCGTACAGACTACAAAGCGATAGAAGGCACTTCAATTGAATTGAAAATGGATTTTTGCTTCCATAGGTTTGCCGTGTGTGTTTTGGCGAGTAATCTGCTGCTAACGAATATGTGTATTACAGGCTACGCAACCAATCACGAGTAAAGAAGCCTGTAATACGCGCGCAAGTCGCAACAGATCCCGACGCTGTGTTTCGAGCCCTTTTTTGATGCTTGACCCAACTTTTTGACCGTACAACCTATTCAAAGTTTGAGTAAATTCTGAAACCTCCCTAAGTTAATTTCTGAATTATGCTGTTGACATTTCTCCCTCAGTCCCTTGCCTTTTCTGACATCCTTGCACCTACACTCCTCCCGTTAGAATCCGCTAATGAAAAGGATAAAATGACTAAAATACTGCCGTTAGTTTTGTTTTTTGTTTTTTTTTTTCTTTCTTCGATTCCTGCTTGCTTACTTAAAAAACGAACTAAATAGGCTAAATTACAAAGACCCTCTTGTATTATAGGGTCAATGATAAAAATCCCTTATATTTTAATATACAACAAACACCTCCTAACCTTTATCTTACAATAAATATCCCTTTTGACCGTTAAGTATTAAATTTCCCAAAAGTAACTTTAATTGTCATGTAGAAAATCAAAGCTGACTTTGTATGTGTTTGCTTCCGTATACGTTTTTTCATTCAACGTTTGTATTTTATTTGTTTGTAAAATCGAAAAAGGTAATAATTACAATCATTTATGGCGCCACTAGACTCTACATCAATGTAAAAGTGAAAAAACGCCTGACCGTTTGTAGAAGCTTTAAAAAATAATTTCCTCAAATGGTAGGCGTGCACAAAAACTGAAATCCACTTTTACCATTCTTGGTGCGTACAGAAGAGCAAGAGAGAGGAACTACTAAAGTGGCACCTATATGATAACATTTATTGAATAAACACCCTCTTTCTTTAGATTATATTTTGTTTTTTTTCATAATAATTGGTTCTTCTTGTCCAAAGTCCCAGCTGAATGAACGTTGCGGAGAAAGCAAGTGCCTAAGCAGCTAAGCTTAGCAAGCGTTAAAATAAAAGAATGGAGGAAAAGGAGAAGGAAAGAAATACCCTTTGATGAGGGCGGATTTGGCCCTCTAATAACCTCATGACACATGGCATCCCGAAACAGCTGGACGACACCCAAATGCCACCTAAGCGATGATTTGGAGTCCCAGATCGTAGTTCGTCTTTGCCCTAACCTGGCGACTTGCCTTTATCGCTGACTTGGCGACCTCGACCACAACTTAGATCGGCTTGCAGCGCCTCATCCGGGGACGACTTGTAGCACATTGTCACTGACCGAAGTGACCTTGACGCAAGGCGCGACCTCTCTCAAGGGCTTTTTGACCTAACTGAGGACCAAGCGATGACCTGCGAGATGTGCTCGCCGACAAATTCGGCATGCATACCCCGACTCCCAGGTTTCTCTGAAGTTGGCCCGTGTGCCGAATGTTCCGAAGGATGGTCAACGTGCATAGCGGTTACCTCTGAGGATTTCGGACCGGTAAGGCACGACCTCTCGAAAATCTCGGATGCAATGTGTGAAGGCTACACCAAACAATGCCTACATAAAGGCACCAACCCCCAATGACACAGGGTACGCGCGATTATTTGCTCACTAGCTTACTAGCATACAAATTTTTAGCTCGCACAACCCAGTACTGACTTAAGCATCAGAGTGACCTTGTCAAGTTAGCCACCCCGGGTTCTCTGATCTACTATTTTGTAGCTCGTCCCGCAACTGGAGTTCGGATCATCTTCCAGCTAGGAGTGTCTAGATCGCGCACCATCAATTCACACCGTTTGTGGGAAACACTACAAGAAGCTAAGTCCTCATCTTCTAGAAAGCTAAGATCTCGCCTTTTAAAAATTTAAGTTTTCACTCTCTAATTTCCATTTTTGATGAACTAAAAAGCATTTTTGAGAAGCATCAACATCCATAACGAATATCAATTACTGGGGGGCAAGAACATCTATGATGAACCTTGAGAACTCCCCTGTGACAATCAGACAAATTTAGGCTGAACCCAGCATTCTCAGTGCCCTAGATAAATATACTGCTACCGCATGTGAACGCCTCTCTCCCTGTGGTAGAGCTATAAGCAGTTCCCGCTATGATTAAAGTGTGGAAATTCTATGAGATGAAGCATGAATTTCCAGATCTAAGCATGGGAGAAGCCCGATGTAGATAGGAGCAAAATGACCTTAACTCATCCTCAATAGCAATCAGCCAGGATGAGGCCTCATCAGCCCCATTTTGCGAGGTCGCCTCTACAAGTCGAGCTCTTCATGGCTCCCGCAAGAGCCGACGGCCAACGGACTACATGGATGCCCTTGCAGGTTGAGCCTTCCAAGGATCCTGTGCGAGCTGACGACCTAAAGCCAGTAGTGCTGCCCTTGCAGGTTGAGCTCCCAGTGGCTTCTTGTAGGAGTGGATGACCGACATCACTATGAGGCTAATGCAGTGAAGTCGTGGCCCTGAACTGCTGGCTCACGCCGACAACAACTTTATGTATCAACAACCCTCACAAGGGGGGGGGGGGGGGGCAGAACATGTACGTTGTGGTCTCGCAAGTACTCACCCAGGAAGATAATCCCATGGGATGATGTAGAAGCAGCCATATGAGAAGTTACTACAGAATGACCACCCACTTAGGTGGAGAAGTCAGGCCGCACGTCGGCTAAGTAATATTGTGGGGAGTGGACTATGAGTCGCTCCCAGAGCCCAAGGGCTACGGTGCTGAACAAATAGTGACCTCGGTGCTAAACACGAATAAGACCCAGTCACCTCTTCGGCATGGGCGAAATAAAAAAGCAGTTCGCGTTCAGCACCATCGGTGTGCAGACAGGTCGGGTACATACCATTCCACTTCAGTCTCATCGGTGTGCAGAAGAAGAAAGAGAAAAAGAAAGAAAAAGAAGCGAATGAAGGAAGACTAATTCAGCACAAGAGAGAGAAACAAAGGAAAGATTAGACCATGACAGACGCAAACTTGGCTGATCTCTTCACAGTAGACCTCCACCTCGGTTTCAGGCTCCGCATCGAACTCGCTAGCTAATCTTTTGAGAACCAACTTGAGGGACACTGCGTCGAAGTCTACCTAGGTGGAGCAACCTGATAAAGTAGTCACACAGAACCCCTTCTTGAGGACAGCATGATGAGCTTTGCTCTTGAGGTACTTAGTCGGATTGCAGAACCCCTTGATGGTCACATCCCTAATAAGGTAGATGAACTCGGGGTACTTGTTCCACCTCTCCTTGAGCGGATGAATTTGCTCTTGTGCCCTGATAATCAAGACTGCGAGGTCCTGCGTAAGGCTGCAAACACTTGGACTCTTCCGACTTGAGGAGCAAATTGGATTGACGCCAACGACTACGAGCTCATCAAACAGTCATTTGGGGCCAAAGGAACAATCTACTCCCTTTGCCGAGCTGCCCTCAGCTCGAGAGTGGGGGGCAATTGATGAGGGCGGATTTGGCCCTCTAAGAACCTCATGACACATGGCATCCCGAAATAGCTGGACGACACCCAGATGCCACCTAAGCGATGATTTGGAGTCCCAGATCGTAGTTCATCTTCGCCTGGACCTGGCGACCTGCCTTTATCACTGACCTAGCGGCCTTGACCACAACTTAGATCGGCTTGTAGCGCCTCATCCAGGGATGACTTGTAGTACCTCGTCACCGATCGAAGTGACCTCGACGCAAGACGCGGCCTCTTTCGAGGGCTTGCCGACCTAATTGAGGACCAAGCGGCGACCTGCGAGATGTGCTCACTGACAATTTCGGCATGCATACCCCGACACTCCCAGGTTTCTCTGAAGTTGGCCCGCGTACCGAATGTTCCGAAGGATGGTCAACGTGCATAGCGGTTACCTCTGAGGATTTCGGACCAATAAGGCACGACCTCTCGGAAATCTCGGATGCGGTGCGTGAAGCCTACGCCAAACAATGCTATATAAAGGCACCCACCCCAGCGACACAGGGTACGTGCGATTATTTGCTCACTAGCTTACTAGCATACAAACTTTTAGCTTACACAACCCAATACTGACTTAAGCATCGAAGCGACATTGTCGGGTTAGCCACCTTGAGTTCTCTGATCTATTATTTTGCAGCTTGGTCCAGCTCGCCGCGCAACTGGAGTTCGGATCATCTTACGGCTAGGAGTATCTACATCGCGCACCATCACCCTTCATCACCTCTTGCCAGATATCCACAGTGTATAATTTTCAAAATCCCCCAACTCAATAAAATTCTTCCCATCTTTGATGAATATTTCTTATGGAGTTTTTAATGGCGGAAACGTATTGCTGCAATCAGAGATAAGAAACAATCAATCTTCTATTTTTTTTCTTTTTGATTTTATGCCTCCACAAGACAAACTCATGTGGAGATCAAATCAGCCCCCCACAATGTTCCACAGCACATCCCTGCCGTGTATTGGGAAAATCTCCCGATGATAATATCAGAAATGATGGTATCATCGACTCTGGATCTCTTGCCCACACAAACTCTGCCCATGTCTACCCAACTACCCTCCGTGAATTGGGAACATCTCCCCCTACATAATACTATGTAAGAGGATGAGATATTCTCCATATGTGACTATAATGTTACGTAGGAAGTCGTGAGCAGAGTTTGTATGAACAAAAAATCTGGACTCGATATCATTATCGGAAGAAGTTCTCAATACACGACAGGAATGTGCTGTGGGACGTAGTGGGGGCAATCTTGTTGGGGCTGATTTGAACTCACTCCTGTAAACCCAATTTCAATTGAGGAAAAATTATTCAAATGCATATGTTAACGGAGCATTGCTCCTATCAAATGGAGCCCACCTACGACCAAGAATAGATTCTTGCCAAAGGAATAGATTGCTTTTAATTGTTGGAGGAAAGTAAGAACTGCAGAACACCCGACCAAGCCATAAGTGGACATTTTCGAAACAAACCAGACTGCGATTGATCAAAACTACAGAACATGTGAGAAAGTTAGAAGATTTCTTTTGTTTATCATCATATTCTCATTAATACTCTTCAGTATTGACCAAAACTGGTGGTGCAAGAACATAACCTCAGAAGATTTTCCTTTTTCTTTGCAATTCTAGAACTACATAATTGAAAAAAAATTCAAAAGAAAAAAAAGACCAAAACGAAACAAGAAAAGATCGAAACAGAAGCTAGAAGGATCAGAAATCAGAAACAGAACGTCACAATCATCTCTGCATCTCTCCTCACGTATGTATTCTTTAAATCTATAACCCAGGTGCACACGTGCAAGAATGGTAACCGGTGTCATCAGCAATATGAACACAGTATAAACAGTAAAAAGAATAGTTTGGGCATTTAAAAACTTTAAACAGTCATATGCAATCTTTTTCGAAATTAACTGATAGAATACTAACGGAGGTGGTCTTTGTCCAACGGCCAAAGTTCAGAGGTCTTTGTTAAAAAAAAAAAAAACGACATAGAGGTATTCGTCACTGGCTCATAGTACGGGGGGATGGTTTTCAAAACCGGACCGGACAGGACGGTCAGATCAGAAAAATCAGGAGCCGGTCAAGTGATCGGCTTCGTTTTTCTCTAAAACCAGGATTTCTCAAAAACTATTGATTTTGGTCAGCAAACCGCTGACTTGAGCGGTTAACTGTTCAAATCATTTGAACGGTTTTGACCATTTTTTTTATTTTTTATTTTGTCAGAATGGGTCGGCCATTCGGTTCGAATGGTCGGACCGTTTGACCCAATAACTGGACCCCTGACCGGTTTAGTCTTCGAGTCGGTTTTAAAAACCATGACGGGGACCTTTGTAATTTACCCAACTAAATACTATTTCTGTACATAACAAGGTTCAAAATATCGATACGCCCAATATGCCGATATAGGTGTATCGAGCGAATCGATACCCTTTTTATACGTTTTATTTTTATTTTTTTTTGCAACCGGTACAGGGGGGCCGATTTAGGTCTCCTCCATCCCCTGGACCAGTCAGACCCCCGATACACCCACTATATGGGCGTATCGGAAGAGTGCCGGAACGATAAGTATCGGCTTATACGGGCCGATACATGCCGATACTTTGAATCTTGATACATAATGCAATGTTTAAAAAAATGATATGAAATCAGAACCTTTTATAATTTATTTTATTTTTTAATTAAAATAAAAATGACTAAAAACCGTTAAATGGGTCGATGATTTAACCACCCGAATCAACAGGTCAACCAATTCAATGGTTTTTAACCAGGAACTGGATTTAGGTAAAAGAGAACCAGTGCCTAAACAGCTCACGGCCCAACCATCAAAGTCAACCGCAGTTTGAAAACATTGAGATAATGAGAAAAAAATTGAAGCCAAATATCTCTTAAGTGGACATGGAGAAATCATTTCAGAAAACAAAGCCCAAATTAAATTACAACATCCAAGATACTCCGTTTGATGAGAGCTGTGAGGAAGGATAAGGATTAGCTATTGAGATCGGCTTCAGTCAGGGCAAGTCTATTCTTATACTATTTCAACAGTCTCTTTTAACCTTAGATTGAGAATATCTCACCATGAAATAAAATATAGAAGTATGGAATTATTCCAAATTGCAAGACTATAAAAGCTGTTTGAAAGGAATCCGGCTTGGGTCAGGGCAAAGCTCATTCCAACAACTTTTACAATCTTACGTTTGTAATATCTCCATACTTGTATAATTTATTTTATGAGAAATATTCCCAATACAAAATTGCAAAGGGCTGGCTATTCATACATTACGAACACCGACTTGCCCTGACAGAAGCCGAAAGCTTGAATTTGTTGATACCTGCTCCGAAGAAAGGACTCAAACTTGAGGTTGATCCGTCGATGATAAAGGTGTTTGTATCCGAGATAAGAAATCGAAGCCAATCAATTGTTTATTTGTCAGGCACTACATAATAGTAATACCGAGAGCAGCATTCCTAATGTTGGAGGCCTTCCACCTTTAATTTAATGAAGATGATATTGACGCTGAGAAATCTTAGCCGAGGCTGAAGATTAAACTAAATTTATTCTTGAAGTTGCTAAAGAGTAAAGGAGCACCCTAAACAGAATTTTAGTGGCATAACGCTTTTGAAGAAGCCTAAACTAGTAATGCCCCATACGTTTTTTACTTTCTATTAAGTTATTTATTGGGGTAATATACTTATTCGGGTAAATGTATTTTTTTTATTTTTTAGTTAAATAATATAATGATCATTTTAATCATAAAAATTCATTATTAAAAGAGGCAATTTCATTTCATCAAAGTATTGGCAACTTTTCCCTGTGCTATATTTGGTTTAAAGGAAAAAGTAGGGAAGGAAAAGGAAAGGAAGAGAAACCTTTACAAATCTTGTATAGGTTTCCTTGCATTTCCCTTCCTTTCCCTATTTTTTCCTTCAAACCAAACATAGCCTTGGTGAAAAAGTTATTTATCGCCACTTAACTGGATAAAAAAAAATAATTTTTCTGTTAATTATACATAAATCTAAAAAAAGAGCATGGACATTGACTAAATCTTAGTCATTGAAAACAAAAATCCTAGGAATTATGGTGAAGTTATTGCAAATTGTCTAATGCTGCAACAGTCGAGAAAATTGATAATTAATGCACTACTTTGCTACTTAATTGATCGTTAAATTTTGTGGTTGAAGTTGTAAAAACTAATTCCATGCTTGTTTATATTTTTCAAGAATTACAGCCACTTGAGTAGAGTGATTTGCATTTTGCTGGAAAGCAAGCTTCATGTGGTTTTGAAAATTATGTGTCTGTTTGGAACCGTTGCTGTTGTTTCAGAAAACAGCACCACATCAGCGCCATGTAGGAAAAAATGGTGCTCCAAGAAACACCCTTCTGTTTGGAACTGTTTTTCTATAGAAAATGGTGCTCTAAGCCATGGCTTGGTGCAATGCCAAATTTAGCTTTTCCTGAAGCTGTAGCTCGTTACTGCCAACAGGGCAATGATGTGGTAGTGAATAATGAGTAGAAGTGCAAAACACATTTCTTGAAGCATTGATACCAAACAGAAAATATTGATGTTGCTCCAGGAAACGTTCTATTTGGCAACAACAATTCAAAACAAAAAAAAAGCACCATTTTGCTGCAACTGCAGCATCGATGCAAAACATATACTATAATCATGCGACTGAAATTGAAAAATTCCTAGAAACTCCACTCTAGAGTTGATGACCATTCTTTTAGTTTGATTCCTATAGTTGAACTTTGAAACAATAACCGTATATCTTCTAGCTATTGAGGAAGATAAGGACTTTTAAAAATCAACTCGAAATCAGAACCCTTTTGTGGCCACTTATTTTTGGGTCAGTGGTTTGACCATCCGGGTCAACAACTGTTCAAAAATTATGCCTCCACATGGATGAGTTCATCAAATGGAGCAAAGGAGCACTGAGATATGATGGGTTCCTTTGCTCTGCCTCCGAAAGCAAAGGAAAGAGCTGAATTTGAGAGAAAGAGTTGCATCAAGGGAATCATTGAGTATAGATAGGAAAGAGAGTGGGTTTTGGCGATCAGGATGTGCAAAACGTAATTTTTTGGTTCCCTACAACGTATCCATTTTGGGATCTACCGGTGCACACCAACATATGGTCATCAAACGGTGGGCATGCTTGACATTTTCAAAATAATTAATTAATTAAAGAATGGCATCATCATTTTCTACTATCACTTTTACGTCGAGATAACAGAAAGGGATATAGATGCCATAGTGTAGAAAAAGCAGGGAAGGACAGTGTGCATTAGCATAACGCAGGATACTGAATTGCAACTGTCAGAAACTAGGGGTGAGCAAGAAAAATAAAAAAACTGAACGGAAATTTTGGTTAATCGAATCAGTCGATTTGGTATTTTAAAATAACTGAAAGTATTGGTCCGGTTTCGGTTAACCAAAATAGAAAATTGGCGATTAACCGAACCGATTGGTATACATATTTATATATTTTATGTATATTATATATATTTTATATTTTTTATACATTATAAATTAATAAATATGTATTATATATAAATATATATATTTATTATTTAAAATATAATATTATATATATATCTAGTGTTTTATTATATATTTATATATTTTATAATATAGGTCGTAAATAATAAAAAACCGACAAACCAAACCAGTCAACCAATTAACCAATTGGCTTCAGTAACCCCGATTCGGTTTCAAAAATAAGCCCACGGATCAATTAACCAAACCATAAGCACCCCTACCAGAAAGTACAAGGAAAATTTCAGCAAAACTTTGTATAAGTAGGGGAAGGTAGCCTTCCTTTCCCCACCGTCTTTTCCTTCAAGCCAAACACAGCCTAAAATAGTGGACAACATTTTGATTTTTGACGAAATACAAAGAGGGAAGGTAAAAGACTAAGAGTCCTCTCATCTCATCTGGATGCTCACATGGATCTCTTTTTCTTTCCATTTCTTACATTTGTGATTTGTTAAAATGGGTTGAATCAAACTCAGATAGGGGTTTATTCAATCCAATAAGAATATGAGAGATCTAAATTCAATCCATAAATATGTAAAACATAGATTTACACTTTTTTATGTATTCAGATATCTTATCCAAACTTGATTCATTTAAAATAGGGAGAATGATAGCTCATCCCAGGGTCAGAATTTGTAGGCTCAAAGTACATTTTGGGTAGGTGCCAACTCAAAATTGATGCCAATTCATAAGCGGATATAGGTGCATAAAATATGGATTTTTGACCTTTTGAATGTTTTTTATAGTTTTGCAGTGAAAATCCAAAATCTGCATTCGGTCTGTCCATACTTCTCCGTTTAAAATATCAATAAACTTGTATAGAAATTATGACAAATTTTATATAAAACAAAAGATGTATAAAAAAGTGTAGTGCAGTTTCTCCTCAACATGTGGACTCCAACGTGGTTTTAGAAAGGTGGACTAAGTTTCTTAATGGCTGCACAGTAGCCCTCACCTGATGGGATGATGGGCTTCTCAGGTTTGATGGCTCGGGATCATAATGAACTGGGAACTTGGGAAGGCCAGTGTGCAGTTTCTCCTGAGTTCACATCAGAATCCCACAGGACACGCCCCCACAGCACATCATAACCGTGTATTGGGCATATCTCCTGATGACAAATACGTGAGATGTTCTCAATTTATGCTGAAATGTGCATGTGGAGCAGGCGCCCGCTGATATGATTTTGTTTCTCCTCAACATGTGGAATCCAAGGTGTTGAAAGAATGTGTCATGCCATTTATCAGCTGGGACTGTAATTGGGTGAGCATAGACAGCGATTGTCAGGTTACCGTGTATTGCCTATCTTCATCAAAAGTTAACTGTGACAAGGAGATTGCTTCCTCGATCGGGATATGATTCAGCTCATCAAAGGCAAGGAGTTTTGTTTCTCTTTTATTCAGTGCGTGAATCATGATGGCTCAACGTATTAGATTATAATCATAGACAGTCAAATCACCAAAAACCATGGTAATTTGGTGATGCATGAGAATTTAAGCCATCAGAGAGTTCCATGAATCAATCCCAGTGATGGTCAAACCTTCAAAACTTGTTCTTTTATTAGTTAAGAGTCTACAGCAATTTCTAAACAATCAGAAACCCACGTGAATTAGGAAGAATACCAGTTGATTGGAATCTTCCTTTGCCAGACATTGTTCAAACGAACGAGGCCTTGGGAGCAGAAGAC
Organism: Nelumbo nucifera; assembly: GCF_055504915.1. NCBI lineage: Eukaryota > Viridiplantae > Streptophyta > Magnoliopsida > Proteales > Nelumbonaceae > Nelumbo > Nelumbo nucifera. The sequence goes on along the minus strand of NC_142652.1, from coordinate 85,985,235 downwards.
AGTAAAACCACAATTGGAGAAGTATATGCCATAAGCTGAGTATCACGCTCCAGAAAGCTTCGGTCTTGTCGTCTTGACTAGATGACACTCATAAACTTCTAGCCAAATGCTACTTCGCCCCTCAGCTCATGCAGAGCAAGATCAACATTTGAATTGTTAATTTTTATATGCAAATTAGATTTTATCCATTCAATTTTTAGTTTGGAATTGGATCGAAATAAAACATTGACCAGCATTTACAGATTAAATAAAAATAATCAGAATGTTGAATACTTTTTTCTTGATGAATAGAATGTTAAATACTATCAACAAAATGAATTAAAAATGACTTAAAAATAATTTCTACGAGACTTAAAACCTATGACTAGTAAACATACAACATTAACTGACTTAACCAACAGAAAAATACCAATTTTATGTTAAATATGAGTTATTGTAATTGTCATCATCATCATAATCCAAGCTTTACCCAACCATATGGGGTTGGCTACATGAATCTCGTTTCACCATTCTATTTTATTTAAAGCCATAATCATTGTTAAAGTACTGGCACTAAAACCATTTCTTAGTACCACCCATGTTCTTTTTGGTCTACCCCTAACCCTTCTAGCCTAATCACTTCTCACAAGTCACAAGTGTTGTTCATGGTCTTCTATGTACACGACCAAACCATCTAAATCTACTCTCATTTTATCACCCATCAGAGATACTCCTAGGATCCTACAAATAACTTCATTTCTGATCCCATCCTTCATTGTTTTTCCACCCATTCATCTTTAGCATACACATTTCTATTACACAATTTTTTGGACATGTTTCATGACTGTCTAGCCATAACTTGTCTTACAACTGTTTTTATAGAATTTTGGTTTTGATCTAAATATACATTAGACTATCACATAAAACTCTGGATGGTAAAATTTTGTGACGAATCAGATTGGGTTGAACCCGTATTTATTCCAATTATAAACAAATTCAATTCGGGTGACCTCAACTAGATCAAAATCAAATTGGGAGATTTGCACAGATGCATTCCGCTGAGAAGTACGCACAGCTCCAAGGAAACGGTACAATCTGTAGTTGCTTATGGTAAAATTACCATATCCGGGCAACTGGACATACTAGCAGGCATAGAGACGACATATTACCCGGGCAACTGGGCATCTGTAATTCAAAGCTGTGTTTTGGTACATTTCTATTCAAAGTTCAAACATATTACTGAGAGAGAGAGAGAAAGCATAGAGACGACATATTACAAAAGATGCCAAATAAATAGACAGTTAATAATGGGAGTGTATATCATTCACCTCATCTGAGTTTAAAAGATTGATCCCATCGCTCATCCATTACATAAGATGCCAAGCTGCATCATTAACCTGAAGGATCAAAACAAGAAAAGAAAAGCTGAAATGTCAAAAAGAAAACAAAAAAAGCACGGCTTTTCCTTCCCCTTGAAACCTTCAGACCAGAACAAAATCGTCAAGGAACCCACCCATGCTTCTGAAGGCAGCTCCAATATGCATGCCCCATATAGAAACCTAGGATGCTCTAACACGAACTAGTAAAGAGCTTAACAAAAATTAAGAAGGCATGGCTGCAGGATCAAGTTCCCAACAGCCTCTCAATCTGCCATCCCTCTCCTCTGTCAACTGGTGGGCAGGAATTTGATGAGAAAATCTGAGCAACTCCACCCTTGGTATCTCCATAGTGACAGCTGACGCACCTTTTCTTTTAGCCTTGTAAACTGACTTGTAACCATCCACCTGTACCAAGAGCAGGACTTTTATCCCCAAAGCATTGTCCTCAAGGATTTCTACTATGTCATATTTGCAACCAAGCAGATCAGAGCATGTCCATTCAGTATTCCAGTCCTTGAATAATGCCCAAACTTCACCTTTCCTTGGGTAGATATTATATCCATTCTTACCAGAGGTCTCTACTCTCAACTGGTGAGAAAAGAAACCGGTTTCATCATAAACAGTTGGTTTCCCGTTTTGAACCTTAAAAGTACCACAGCAAATAGGAATCTCCTTGTCAAGCCACTGAATCATGTCCTTAGGCTGCTCACAGGCTTCAAGCCATGTTATGTACACCTTGAAATCTGGGGGAGACTTGATTTTCTTTATTTGAGCATAGTACTTAGGCAAGCCATCCACATCACTATATAATGCCCATATCTGACCGGGTTGAAACTTCTCATGGGATTTTTCACTTTCAAAGTCATAAAAATCTGACTCTGGAATTTCAGAAGGTTCTGCAGACGAAACAGGAGAGGAACTAGGATCTTCAGCAACACTATCAGAATTGGTGTCCCTGGGACCTGAATTCCTCTCTTCTTCATCAGCTTGACACATCGAGTCACTTACTTCAGCAGGAGGCAGACCATCACGGCAGCAGTCTCCCATACCACTGTCTAAATGCTTGGCAATCTCTTCTTTCCTCATACATTGACCTGCATTTGCTTGACTAGGCTTCGTATGGATGTCATTCAATCCACCCTGAGACTGATGGCTGCTAATTGAATTCCTACTTTCTGGGGCATTCTTCTCATCTTGGTCTATGCTCTCCTCCTTCATGTTACACCTCTTTGTCAGGGGCCTCTTGTTCTCTGGAGATTTAGGGCATGAACCCTTGACTTTAGCATCGGCATTTTCAACTTCTACTTTCACATCTTCTGGACAAGCATACTTTTCCAGATCAGTAGGCAGAGAAGCAGGATCAAGCTCAAACGACCCTTCTGGAACATCCTTTCTTTCCTTACCAGTCATTCTAAATGATGGTACCTTATGGGAAAACCTAAACAACTCATTGGGCAGTATTTGGAATGAACCAACACCCTCCTTCGTTGTTCTTTGAAACAAGCATACAAACCCTTTCACCTTACCAATAAATTCAACTGTAATACCAGCTTCCTTATCATATTCTGACAGGACTTCAACAAATTCATACTCATACTTTCTATGATTATCTGGTTCAGATTTCCAATTGATACTCCAGTTCTTAAAAAGTGCCCAAGTTTCTCCCTTTCTAGGGTATATCATGTAAGAACCTTTGGCTCTGCCTTTTTCCCAGGAAGCCAAATGAGAGAACATAGGCATATCCTCAGCAAACTCACTACTCCCTAGTCTGAACTTGCCACAAGCAACTGGCAACTCCTCATCTGCCCAATCAATCTCATCTTTGTCATCTGGATCAGGTTCTAGCCAAGTGATCCGCAACTTAAATCCAGGTGAAAATACTTTCCCAACCCGAGCATAGAACCTAGGCATGCCATCCACATCATCATAGATAGCCCAGACTTGATCAACTGCAAAAGAATCCTCTTTTCTGTTCTTGTCAAAGTCACTGAACTCTGCATCAGGGCAGTCAAAGAACCCAGGCTCTAGCTGGGTCTCATGGCTTGTCTTTGATTTAGAATCATCAGCTTTGGACTTTTCTCTGACATCATGCACAGGCACTTTTCCATTTTCTTTGCATTCCTTGGCCCTATCTTTTCCATTTGCTAAGTTTTCTCCAAGAGGGGGCTCCTCTTTCTCAACCTCTTTACTATCACTGACAAAACCAGCCTGCTTATTGGTTTTAGATGCCTCTTCCTCCAAAGATGTTTCCTTGCTCTGCTCATCTGAAGTGCCTCTTGACCTTTTAGTAGAAGGCACAAAGTCATCATCGTCACTTGTATCTTCATTATAAGTAACTTTAGTCTTCTGTCTAGTAGACCTCCGTGGGTAATGGCCTTCAGTAGCTCCATTCTGAGGAGAAGAAAGACCATCTTCCATAACTTCTTCAGTGTCAATGCTGCTTCCAGAGTCACAACTTTCACTTGATTCCTCTGTGATCTTCCTTCCTCTCTTCCTGTTTTGGCTTCCTGAATGTTTTAAATCCCCAGTCTTTTGTTGCACAAACTCAGGTCTTTTTGCCCTCTCATCCCCAACTCCCCTATCTACACCTCCATCTTCCTTTGATGTTGTTTTAGACTTTTCCCCAGCCTCAGAAGTGCCTCCTGTCCTTGGGACTTTTTCTGATGTAGAGATGCCATAGTTGGAATTACCTTGAAATCCCATACTGCAAGGGGGATTCCAAGCAGTGCTTTGTGGGCCCACGTTGTGAACAGCCTGACCTGGTGCCACTTTCTGTTGGGGAAACACAGGGCGATACCAATTGCTTGTAGGTACACCTTGAGCATCTAACTGTCTTGCAATAAAGGGCTTTGTACATTTTGGACAATTCAGATACTTGTTCAAAGTTTCTGTGAAATACTGATACTTTACACCACAAGAAGGGCACATTGTCCAGAAAGTCTGCCGGCCATTGGAGAACACTGGTTGGCCCTGCTGCTGCTGCTGCTGGTACTGGGTGCTTGTGAACTGTGGAGGAGCAACATTCACAAAATTGCTCTGAGCCCCAGGTTGTTTCCTGACAGAAGAGTTTCTACTTGCCTGAGGTTGGGGCTGCTTTGGCACAACAACTGTTCTCATGGAGTTTCTACGTTTCATGTCATAGGCAGAACGTTTTGCCTGGTCAGAAAGCACTCTCTGGGCTTCCCCAATCAGCTTAAATGCAGCCTCTGCTCCAGAAAATTTGTTTTTATCAGGATGAAGTAGGAGTGCAAGCTTTCGGTACTGCTTTTTTATTGATGCTTCATCTGCTGTTTGTTCAACTTGAAGGATTGCATACCAGTCCATCTCAGATCCAAATATCCTCTGCTCGGCAGAACAATGCACCTCACATACTGTTAGCAACTGGGATATGTTCTCTAGGTCTGGATAAAGTTGTTGGGCTCTGAGAGCAATTTTCCGAGCTCCCATAAAATCCTTGGTTTGCATCTTCTTCTCTGCAATTACCTTGGCTCTGATGGCCTCTTCTTTGTTGCAGTCCATGGTTTACAGAGGATACAGATATTACCCAGCTATGCTTCCCTCATGACCTCTCCCACCTTATTCTCAATTTGTTCAAATGATAGTAGGAAGAGAGCAATACATGGTGAGTCTGGCCTCACCCCAGCCCTTTTTTAGCATATATCTCCCTCAAGTTATCTGCTCATATATACCAAATAACCAATATGTCAACTCAGTATCCACACAAGCCACAACAAAACAATATCAGAATTTCCCTCCAAGTTAGACACCTCCTTGGGACCTAAAAGGAGAAACAAAAAGAAATTATTTCTGAAATCAAACAAGAGTTTATCTAGCATTTAATTATGAATCGTTTATATAGTTTTTATTCCCATGTAAATTAAATAAGAGATTAATTAAGCAAATGAAACACTATATCCCAGATCTCTACAAAAGTGCGGAAGAATTACCAAAATGAATGAAGTTTGGAGCAGCCCTTAAATCAACTTAATGAAATAGACAGGACTGAAACCCGAGGATAACTAGAAATGATAGCTTCATATTCAAAAACCTGAATCACGTACCCACTTTGTTATCAGATTGAGCTCCATAATGCGCGCATCACTCGAAATTCAAATTTCAATCGGAAGAGAGAAGGACAAGCAACCAACCTTATAACCAATGAAAACGCCATGCAATTAACTGAATGCACAATTCAAACTTCTCCATGTTGGCATAAAAAAAAAAAACGTCCGTTGTGCGTAGTCAGCAAGACACACACACACAAACTCTCTCTCTCTCTCCAATCCAGGTACCAAAAACGAACTACAGAAACCCTAATTCTGCTAGAATAGACCAAAACCCAAACCAAACCCTAGATTACTAGCTGTCCAACAAACAAAAACAACAGCCAACCAGAAGCAGAAGAGCCGCGCCAAACAAATCAACAAAGCTCCCGATGCAAAATCAACCCTAGCATGAACCAAAACGAGAAACCCACATCAACACAAAGCCCATGTAAAGAAAACTTTCACAAAACCAATAAAAACTCAAACATCTGTAGAAACCCTAGAACGAGAACAGATAGAAGGAAAACCTAACACCTAACGCACACACACAGAGAGTGAGATAGATAGACCGGAACAGTAACGAACAAACAAACAGAAACGCAGATGAGAGATAGAGAAGAGAAGCAGACTTACTTTTGTGGCTCTGTTGAGAAATGAACCCGCGAAATAGTTGTCGAGATTTGAGAAAATTTTCAATGAGAGGGAAAATAAATATAAGCGTGGGAAACTAGAGAGTAGAGAGGGAACAAAAATGAAAAACCAAACGAGACAGGCTCCAGGCAAACCACCCGCCCAGCGGGAACAGATGGAAGAAATACAAGCCTAGAAGTAGAAGGGTCCCCGAGTTTCTCAGTAATTCCTTGGAGCCCCTACCCTCGGTAGTTATACAACTTCCCTTACAATGACATTAAAATATGATAATTTACCATTTAGTGCTCAAATTAATCAAAATATCCAACTTGTGTCACTGAGAGGGTGGTGACGGAGCCTCGGAGAGCTGCGAACGGTATCCGCCCATCCGGTTTGTCCGAATTCAAATTTGAATCCAGTGTGGTGGTCCTAGTGGATGGTCATCCGAATTCGACTACCTTATAACTAGATCGAATATGGATTCAAACTTTTTCCACCCTTATTCCATCTGATTTGGGGGAATTTGTAAATTTCAAAATACAAGGGTGATATTGAATCATAGTCAGGGGGTTTTGGAAAACAAAATCAACAAATAAATAAAAAATTATGAAATCTGATAAAGTAAAGATTTCTCTTCAATTTATGTATGATGCTTGAACCGTATGAGCTATGATACCATAAGAGTTTTGGTCAATCAAATCTCCCTTCATCGTAGGGCCAAATCACCCCTCATCATTTGTCCTTCACACTCGAGCCAATGTTAATTCAGCAAAGGGTGTAGCTTGTTTGAAGATGAAATATGAGGTGACTTCCTTTGGATGTCGGTTGAGTCTGTCCGCTTAGATCGGCTGACCTGCCAGGCTATTATTAGCGTGGGAACAACATTTCCAATCTAAAAATAGGCGTGCACTTGAAATTGGGCATGGCTTTTCAAAATCCAAAACAGGGCACCCTTTCAAAATTTTAAATATGGCGCATGTGCGGTTTTTCAAAATTCGAAATAGGACGTGCTTTCAAAATTTAAATTATGGTATGTGCACCCTTCAAAATTTCGAGCATGGGCTTCTTCCTGGACCGTTGGATTGGGAAAATCTAGTATGTCGGTGATCCACACTTCTATTTGTAAATTGGGGGGGACCCTCAAGGGCCTCATTTCGCTATCCGATTTTGGACTTATGCTGGGGTGAAGTTTGGTGGAGCTTTGACAATCTCTGGCTCGATAGTGGCAGTTTCCAACAACACGTCTTTTTCCTCATCTCGTCGGTGAGTCTCTTTTCCTCTTAGTCATGTCTAGCGGGTCGAAGAGGGAGTGCTACCCAGATGATCAAGCCGAGGGGGAGTCCTCGTCTCAAGAGCGAAGAGGTTCCCATAGAGGGGCCTCGATCTCTCAACAAGCTTCATCTAGAATAGGTTTCGGGCCCTCCGAGCTGTTCGGCGAGGAGATGGTGGATCTTATTACCAATTATCGTATCCCTAATAACTTGAACTATATCCAACCCAAGGACGGGCAATATCTGTGGAGCCATGGATAGACCAAGGTCTGTGTCTTCAAGGAAGCCCTCATTGCTAAGCTCCACTTCTCAATTCATCCATTTATCTGTGAAATCCTTCAACACTATGACTTGGCACTAGGTCAACTGCACCCGAACTTAAGGACCATTGTAGGCACCATTTCTCTTAGCCATCACCTTAGTTTCCCCTCAGATATAGATGTCTTCATGGGGCTATGTAGTACAAAGAAGCTTCCCAACAAGCCCTATTGTATATACATCAACTACTTATTTGGGTTTAAGCTTCTAGGCAGTTTTCCGTCCAAAATCACAAACTGGAAGACAAAATTCTTCTTCCTGAGTCATGAGGAAGGTTGGCCAATGTCGATGACCTGGAGGGTTGATCCAAGAAGATACGAAGTCGAGTTCGATGAGGAGTTGCGGAGTGACTTTAGACTCCTCGTTGAACGGCGCTCTTTGGTCAACGAGTTCCTAGCTGAACCGACATTGAGGCCGGCCTTAGCCCTATAGGTAGGTCACACTATTTTCATTACCTTAAAATTTTGTTTCTTGCCCTTTGTCCCTCGATTTAATTTTTTTATTGCAGAGATGACTAGCTTTTCTTTGATCGTAAGTACAACACGAAAGTTGTCTAAGAAGAAGAGGATGGCGGTTGGTGAGTCTAGTCGCGCGGTCAAAGACAGGCCGGTGGAAGGTTGTCGTGTTGTGGTTAACTTGGAGGAGGGCGGTGACCCGATTCAGACCGACCCTTCTTACGTCACTCCAGTACCACCAACGAGTGCACCCCACTTCGATGAGGCAACGACTCCTTTCAGCCAAGAGATCCCTCCATTCGTTCCCTGGGTCAATTGCTTGATCACTGATCAGATTCATGACCCGTACGCGGCACTTCATATGGGAAGGGGCATTCTCCTTCCTAAAGATGTTCGCGTGTATCATGAGCTTGATCCCTCTGAAGTCGATGTGCAAATAATTCGGAATGTAATGTAGGTATACATCCTTGCGAAAAACTTGCTTTGTTGCTTTATTTATCCCTTAATGAGTTCGTTTTTCTATCCGTAGATCAACTCGATGGATCAAGTCATGATGGACTAGATCATCGCCTCGAGGCGTGAGTCCAACGAGATGAAGGCCAACAGTATAAAGATGTCTTCAAGGGGCTATGCAGTATAAAGAAGCTTCCCAACAAGCCCTATTATTTATACATCAGCTACTGATTTGGGTTTAAGCTTCTAGGCAGTTTTCCGTCCAAAATCGCAAACTGGAAGACAAAATTATTCTTCTTGAGTCATGAGGAAGGTTGGCCAATGTCGACGACCTGGAGGGTTGATCCAAGAAGATACGAAGTCAAGTTCAATGAGGAGTTGCTGAGTGACTTTAGACTCCTCGTTGAATGGCGCTCCTTGGTCAACGAGTTCCTAGCTGAACCAACATTGAGGCCAGCCTTAACCCTATAGGTAGGTCACTCTATTTTCATTACCTTAAAATTTTGTTTCTTTCCCTTTGTCCCTCAGTTGATTTTTTTTTATTGCAGAGATGAGTAGCTTTTCTTCGATCGTAAACAAACACGAAAGTCATTTAAGAAGAAGAGAAGGGCGGTTGGTGAGTCTAGTCGCATGGTCGAAGAGAGGTTAGCGGAAGGTACCCGTGCTGTGGTTAACCTAGAGGAGGGCAGTGACCCAATTTAGACCGACCTTGCTTATGTCACTCTAGTAGAACCAACGAGTGCGTCCCACTTCGATGAGGCGACTACTCCTTATAGCCCATAGATCCCTCCATTCATTCCCTGGGTCAATTGCTTGATCACCAATCGGATTCATGACCCGTACGTGGCACTTCATATGGGAAGGAGTATTCTCCTTCCTGAAGATGTCCGCATGTATCATAAGCTTGATCCCTCTGAATTCGATGCATGAATAATTCAGAATGCAATGTAGGTATACATCCTTGCGAAAAATTTGCTTCGCTGCTTTATTTATCCCTTACCGAGCTGCTTTTCTATCCGTAGATCAACTCAATGGATCAAGTCATGATGGATTAGGTCGTCGCCTCGAGGCATGAGTCCAACGAGATGAGGGTCAACATAGAGACCCTCTAATCTCAACTTGAAGCAACCCATCTCAGTGCCGAGGAGGACCAGCAGCAGTTCTGTCCCCTTAGCGCGAGTATGAACCATGAGCTAGAAGAAGCTAGAGGACAATTGCCAATTTGAATGGTGAGCTCTAGGAATGCCAAACCAGGCACTCTGACGATATTCGCTGAGCTGAAGTTGCTGCTGTTGAGCGCTTTCGCCAATCTTCGGAGTTTGAACAAAAGAGATTTGATGCGATGATACCCTCTCTGAAGAGGGGCTTCAAGCTGTGCCACTGCTTCTTTGATGCTCGTACTCGAACCTTGACTTGGGCTCTATCTCACTTAGGTTAGTTCCAGACGATCTGACCCAAGAGGTCGAGCAAGAGGCAACTACTCCGGAGGAGGACGACGGTGATGAGTATGACGATGAGGGTGGCAACGAGAATGATGATTAGTGGAGGATTGATCTTTCCATATAGGGTTCTACTATGATATGGAGAAGATATGATATCTGAAAAACAACTGGCCAATAAACATTTTCAGGACCGCTATATGTCGGGCCTGCGAGCTCGGCAGAATTTGGATTTGTTGCGACCTATCTTCTATTTTTGCTGGTTGTAGGGAATTCTCCCATAAATGGAACTTCTGAAATATTCCTTTCCTCACCTTTCCCCTTTTTTTTGTTTATGAAAAACTAACGTCCTTTGAGATTGGTTCGAGTGTGCATTAACTGAAGTACTAGAAATGTAGTTCGGCTTAACCAGGTCAAAGCTACGCTCATCCCGCGAGCTGATAAGTCGTACTGAGAGTTGAGGCAGTGGGTGCATATGAAGCATATGAGAGTCGGGCATGAACTGCTGCTACATCTATGCCATCGCGGGGACCCTCCCGGGTCTGCGTTCATAGGTCAATGTTGCACATGTGCTACACCTGCGAGGCCGGCTCCACAATCAGTTGGCTGCCAACTCTCATGGGAGCCATGGACAGCTCGATCTGCGATGCAGCCTTGCAGTTAGGGCTAGGAGACTATCTGGGCCAAATCTCTAAAGCTTGCCTAGGTTGGTCATTCAGATTTTGCCCCCTTGTGATAGCATCATCAATACATGTGTTGCTATTGGCATTGTTGAAGACATTATTGCCTAACGATTCCATTGATCTTAAGATTAGAAAAAGGTGAGAACTTGACTTTGTGTAGCGTTCCCACGGACGACACCCGTTGATGATGTGTGATGTGGTGCTCCCTACTAGTGGACAGCTCGAACGTCGGACTAAATAGGTTGCCTAGTCGAGCTTCAAGAGAGAGAGATCAGAGTGTATGGGTTGCTTGACCCGAGGTGGGCACTCTGATGCTTAAGTCAGTGAAGAGTGTTGAGAGAGATAAAAGCGAGAGAGATAGAGACCTGTGAATGCTAAATCACATATACCTTTTTGAGGTTGGAAGTGAAACCTTTATATAGGCATTGTTTGGCGTGAGCTTCACGCACCGCGTCTGAGATCTCTGGGAAGATGTGGCTGACCGGTCCGAAGTTCTCGAAGGTAGTTTTGCATGTAGACTAGGCTTTTTTGCCTTCCTCCAAAACATTCGGTGTGGGACTTGACTTCCGGAGGACCCGGGAATGATGGAATGCTTGCGGAGGAGGTCAGTGAGCACGTCTCGCAGGTCACCACTTGGACCTCAGTTAGGTCGACAAGTCCTCGAGGGAGGTCGCTCCTCATGTCGAGGTCCCTTGGACCAGTACTAATGCGGTAGCATAGGTTGGCAAGTCCTCGAGTAGGAATGGCAACAGGGTGGGTTCAGGGTGGGAATTACATTCCCCATCCCTGATCCCAATTTCCAAATCATTCCCCGTCCTCGTTCCCGATCCCCGTTGGGAAAAGAAATGCTCCTCCATCTCTGATCCCGACAAGGATGAGTTCCCCATCGGAGACCTAGATCCTCGACTGTGACTTATTGTTAGTTTTACAGGAACTTGCAAAGTTGCTATTTGGAAGTAGATTCAAATCTATTTGAGAGAGATACTTCAGACTTGTGACTTGTGAGTTGCAAAGTTTCAGATCTGTATCATCTATTTGAGATTTCAAAAATCAGAAATCGGACTTGTGACTTGTGAGCACTAAGTTGAGAGATAGAGAGAGAGAGGACCATTGTGGGCTTGCGGCGTTGCCTCACCTGAGAGAGAGAGAGAGAGAGAGAGTACCGATGGCGACTATTGATTATTGAAAATGATAGACGAGGAACGAAAGAAGAGTAGAGACTTGGGGTTTTGAGTTTCAGCCGTAGGCCCGCCACCAATTCTTTTCTCTGTTCTTTCTTCTTTGTCTTTCGAATTAATTAGTTTAGCTGTTTAGGTTAGTCAGTAGAAGAGAGTCAAGAGACTCTCGAGAGTTTTAAGTTTTTGTTCTTTACTCTTTTTGAGTTTTTGTTATTTGTGTAATTGTGTTTAGTTAATTATTAATCAAATAATTCATAATATAATAATATTATAATATAAATAGTATATATATTAATCGGGGCTGAGGTGGGGGGATTGCATTCCCCATCCCCGACCCCACCAGGTCAGGGAGCCCGAGTACCCATCGGGGATGGGGAAAATTGCCATCCCTATCCTCGAGTGAGGTTGCTCCTCATGCCAAGGTCCCTTGGACCAGTACTGACAAGGTACTAGAGGTACCACAGGTCGGCCCTGGACGAGGTGCCCGAGTTGTGTATGAGGTGCCATGGATTGATTCCGAGGTGCGTCTCCTTGACTTGGCGAGATACGTGAATATTTGCATGGTGTTGGGGTGTCAAGTGACAAAGACGGATGCCACGTGTTGCTAGGTCAGCTAAGGGCCAAATCACCCCCTCATCACATAGGTATCCCATACCCCATGCACCTCCCCCCCATTGCCAAGTGGCCATCTATACTCGCATAAGGCACATGTTGGCCCTTCTATGTTGGTGTTAGAGATAAGAACAGGTTTATCTTGTAAGTCAGGGGTTGACTAAGGTCAAAGGTGTTTTTCTTAGGCCGAAGGTAGCTCAGGTTGGATGGACCAGGTTAGGAATGAGCTTTGGGCGACCAGGTCAGAAGTTCATTTTCAAACCCATTATATATTAGAGGTATTACTTGGACACTTAAGGCTATGTTTGGTATGAAGGAAAAGGTAAGGAAAGGTAGGGAAACCTTTACAACTACTTTTCCTTCAAACCAAACAGAGCCTTAAGGTCAAGCTGCCACTAGTGGTCCAAATTGCTAATTAAATTGTCCTGCCACGTGTGGTGATGAAGTGCTATAAAGCGTCATGTTGCCACATGTCAACATATAGTTCGAGGGTAGATTGATTCATCACAAACATAGAAAAAAGGTGAATAGTGGGAAAAAAAGAGAGAACTAGAACATAGGTATTTTTGTAAATTTTCCCCATGTAATCTTAATGGAGTTTAGAGGTGTAAATCCGACAGTACCACCTACGGCCCAGCACAACGGTATGTGGGTCATGCCAGGCATGACATGGTTGTGCAAGTCGTGTTGGATTGGGGGTTTCAAGCTCGTGGGCCGGCACGACACAATACAACTGTGCGTGCTGGCCCAGCCTAGCATGCGACATGGTCCATATTATATATTATAATTATATAATAATATATAGTATATAATATATTAATAAAATAAACAATTATTTTCAATTTTATTTAATTATTATATATATCAAAATTCATATAAAATAAAAATTTTAAGATTTTCTTTTCTATTTTTTTTAAATAAACCTTCATAGCTTTGGCCCGATGGTCCAAGGCTCGGCCCATGGACCAGCCAGGCCTGCGACACGGGCCCATGCAGGCTTGATCCATGGGCCGTGCTGAGCTGACCCCCCAAAATATCTTAGGGGAGGGAGGCACGATCCAGAGCGGCCTGCACTTTGCGTGGGCTGTAAGCGGGGCGTGCCGTGCCGGCCCAACATGGCCCGTTTTACAACTCTAATGGAGTTGGGCTTATATTTATATTTTTGGAAATTTAAGTACTAAAGTAAAACATTTGAAAGCTCATGCTCTAAATTGAAACTATCCACAAAATAGGGTACCCATCTGCAATTTATATATATTTACAATTAGCAAAAATGGTTAATGTTTGGTTAAAAAGAGGTTAATGTTTGGTAAAAGTGCAAAAGTAGACATGTTATGTTCATGAAATGCAAGACGGGCTTGATTTTGCATTGATAAATTTTATATTCTTACCAAATGTATTTGGTTACGATGGATACAATATGAATTTCAATATTGGTATATGAAATTGTAATTAATTTTTTACAAGTAAATACTTTGCAATTGTTTAATTCATCAAGATTGTTCCCTGCTACAACACTGTTTGACTTGGTGTACTGGTGCATGGTAAGGTGCAAAAGAGACCAAATTCTATAGGGAGCGTGTGCTGGAATGCTGAATAGGAGATGGGAACATATGATGTGGTAAAGCCATAAAGATAGGGTGCATATATTGAATCTCCTTTTTTTCATTTCATCAAATACCTGGTGCTCAAGCTCAGATTCAGTAAGATACGATATAGTTTAGATAAGGGCTATAATGTGGTTTAGAATGGGATAGTCAAGGATTAAAATATTGATACATCTATTAATCAAACTAATATATCAGTGCATATTGATATCATCGGTATTTTTATATTTATATTCATATTTATATTTTTTTATCTTTTATCATATAAATCATTAGAAGGTCGGGGCCCATGTATCTAAAATTTTAAATTTTATAAAAGATTTTTATGTCAATATATCTAAGCATATATGAGTACACTAATATAGATATAATATACCCTGATATGTATCAATATTTTAATCCTGAGGGGTAATTATACAGTCATTTTGGGAATTGCACACATTGTGCCCCATTTGATATTTGAAAATATGGTGTTTATTTTTTGTATGCTGAGGTACGGGAAGAGGGGCTAGGTGTAGAGAAAGGTGAGCTAGAATGTGGGATAATATGGGGACGCATGATATATGGCATTAGGTGGGATCTCATTTATTCATTTAATTGAATACATGAGGCTCAAGTGTTGTAGGCTGGTAGAGATATGGGGCCATGGGGTGGAGATGGGAGCCATGAGGTGAAGTGGGATGGGTGGGCACCTGGGTGTTTTGGGTGGTGCATAGATTAAGCTTATGAGGTAGAACCTGATTTATACATTTCATCAAGCATGTGTTATTCCAGTGCTATAGGCTAGTGGAGATGGGCGAGGGGGGGGGGGGGGGGGGGGGGGGCTCATGTGGTGGTGCAGGGTGGGTGGGCACGTCTATGTATAGGGTAGTGCATATAGATCAAGCCCGTTAAATAGAAGGTCATTTATGCATTTCATCAAACATGTGATGCTCAAGAGCTGTAAGTTGGTGTAGATAGGTGGAGTGTACAAAAAACCATCTCTATTAGTGAACAGTCACACCCTATCAAGCAATCCGGTTAAACCTTTGCTTTAATTGGCATTGTCAAGCTACCATGGTTGACCCCTATCTTCATCCAAGCATTGTTCCTTTCATCATATATTTCTTAAGCGCAATTAATGTCCATCAAATAGCAAATTTGGATTTTTAAAAGAACCAGTAAACATATACGTGCATTTGTAGGTGGTATTTTCTAAACAGTTATAAATGGACAGTTTATAAAGTGGGAATAAAAGACATATACACCCTCTTTATGCCCGTTGTATGCTTAGACAAAAGGGATAGATAATATCTACTTAAAATTCTAGAGAAAAGCGCATTCACTGTTTTATAAGTAGTATAGATTTAGGCAATACATAATATCATATCCAAATGGAACGTGAGGGTTAATAATTGTCTTATGACATCACCTAACTAGGTATGCTCATTTCATAAAGCATAGGGTATGTTTTAGTATTTGTTCAACTATGAGGTTTAAGTATTCCTCCATTTTACTAAAGTGTTTACAAATTATAGAATCTTGATATAATCAAGATCGTGTCCATGGTACTATACAAAACCCTAATTTGCATCTCCTGCAGCCTTGCACATGTTTGGCTTCTAAGATTAATCCACACAAAGCAAGCAGCAGATCAAAGCTCTAATTTAACCTTTCTTGAATTTGAACCAAGAGAAAAAAAAGGAGGAAGAGGGGGGGGGGGGTCTCCAAGGAATTTGTGATAGCAATATCTCTCAATTAGGGTTTTGAATCTCACTAGAGTAGGCACTCATAAACCCCATGGCTACCCCATGCTCTTTTTATATAAAATTTGACCTAGTTGCAATTGGTAAAGCTTAACTCTTAAGTTTTGAATAATTTCAACTAAGTCCCTCCACTAAGACCCCTTTTAGTGATTACACCTTCTTTCATACTTCAACTTTTTTTTTTGCCTCTTATTGTGTGTGACGTCTTAGGTTCAATACCCTTAGATAGTAGCAATTAATTCTACATTCTTTTAACATTCAAGATGGAACTCCTTCCACTTGTCTTGATTTTTTTTTTTTTAATTCTACCATTATTCACAAGGGTTTTACCAATCCTAAGTGACACATACCAATATGTCATGACCATCCTAATAGTTTAAAGGGGTTTTTATAGTTCAGTCCACCTCAGAAATCTGACCCCCACCATATAGGTCAGATGAATCCTGCCCGTGGATTGATGCTAAATTCACGGGTAGGATGCGGTTTATAGGTCAGATGAATCCTGCCCGTGAATTGATGCCAAATTCACGGGTAGGATGCGGTTTATAGGAGAGGGGGGGGGGGACTACTAGTAGACTAGGAGGGGGCTTACAATTTCAGATTTCTGAGCTGGATTGCAGTGCACTTATCCCTACTTTAAATTGATGAATTGAACATTTCCATTTACAGTTACCATGCGGTTAGATCTTTCTATCATACAATGTCTTAAAAGATTAATGGGTTATAGTGAATCTTTCAAACCCTGTAGGCTCAATTATATGTTGTCCACTGAATTGATAATGACTCATATGATACTTGAAACCTTTTTCTATAAATCATATTACTTTAACCAAAGGATTTCTTGAGTCACATCAATCTCAGTTGTATAAGACATTCTCCATCCATATGGAGGGTGATAGATTCCATTTTGTATATTCACAGACCTCCTCCATGTACAAGTCATTATAGCTAATTCGTGCATGCTTAAACCCCTTAATCAGGGTATACATAAGTGATTGTGCAATTAAACTATAGAGGCTCATACACAATGCCACATCCATGATGCCTCTGGTATAAGGATCATCTACACAACTGTGATAATAAAAGCACTTATTGACATGAGATTTCATTAAATTGTTTTATTAAGGCTGTGTTTGGTTGCAATGCAAATAAATTTGCACTGCTGCAAAATTATGGCCGTGCAAATGATTTGAGTGTAAATTCTGATCTATTTTTGTTTCAAATTTTAGTTTATTTTAAATGATTGCAGTACAATGTACAAATGAAGTAAATTAAAACATGGAGCAGAATAAAATAAAACTGAAAACAAAATTAAGTGAGAATTTACATTTTTTTCATTTGCACTCCCTTGCATTTGTACTAGTGCAAATAAATTTGCACTGCAACCAAACGCTCTATGAACTAGTTCTTTAACAAGCACCCACATATTTGCTTTAATGTCTTCACACAAGTGACTTGAGATTTGTCACCCTTGGATGCAAGTATAATATATGCCAATCCATCTAAATTATCAAAGTCTTCTTGATAATCCTATGACCAAAAACTAATTAAGAATCTTGTGTCAAGAAAAGCATATCTAAAATTCTTAACATACTTTTGAGTATACCATATTGACATATAACCCAAGGACTATTCGTATAATTGCAAAAGAAAAAAAAACATTTATTAATAATAAATGTGAATCATACAAGAATGCCTTTCTAACAATGTTTTCAAACCGTCGTTGACCCATATGGCTGGACCATTTGGTCTGAGAATCGTCCAGGCAACCGGTTTTGATTTACTCCAAACTTGGACACTGGCAAAAAACCGTTGAATTGGTCAATGACCCGTTGACCAGGGCGATCAAACTGTCGACCCATTCAACAACTTTTGGCTGTTTCTTTTATTTTATTTTTAAATTTTTTTTTGTTAGAATGTACCATCCGTTTGAACAGGATGGTTGAGATGTTGATTCAAAACCTGGTAGCCAAAATGGTTCTAGTTCTGAGTCAGTTTTTAAAACATTGCTTTCTACAGTGTCATAGAATTGGGTTTAGGAGGTATGACTATAGTGTGGTAGGTTCAAGTTTGACACAAGTTGTTTTCAATCCAAATTGCTTACGAATATCATAGTTACTTTTAATTCATTATTAAAAACTCATGTAAGGGTACGTGCTTGCACATATGCAAGTAAAGATTAAAGGGCAAAATAGTAAAGTAAAAACATATTTTCAAATTTTCATTGTATATTTTTTAAATGTCTTATGATATGATATGGTGCTATATTCTCATTTTGTTTTTATGACATACAAGGAGACCAACCTGAATTATATAGTTTAGGTATATAGGTTCCATTTGGTTTAATTTTGTAGTGATAAATTTACTTTCATGCCAAACAATTTTTAGTTATATTGGGTGCAAACATGAATCTTGACATTGAAATATACCTTTTTAACATTGGTCAACTTTGAGGTGCACGAAAGCTTTGCTCTCATTTTGGGTGCAAACATACCTAGAAATTTATGAAACCTATCACTTTCAATACATAAATGCATGCTTACCAAACACAAGAAAAACTGAACCAGAGTGCATACATGCACTGAACTGACATTTGCACTAACCATGATATTTTAATAATGTTTAGTTTAATTTATTAATGCTTTTCAATATCTTATTTGCAATCCGAATTTGATTAGAAACCAATATGAATACAACAAATAATATTCGATTCAAATAGTAACGTATCAAGTTTGGAACAAGGTATATTCAATTCCACATGATCAGTTTGCAGCTTTACCTTAAATTTGTATGAATGCAATTAGGCTTTCCGAACCAGGGGCTCCCAAGTATGAACAGAATCCAATTTTATGGATGTAATAACCAAGATGTTATCCAACTTAAACGGGTGCCCATAAGGCTGTCAAAGGAGTTGAAAAGTTCAAGACTTTAACCAACTAGTTGGTAAGGTCTTCTGTTAACCGTACTCGTCTCGCCTGCACCTGCACCTGGGTTAGGAATGGACTACCCCATTTGTAGCCTTTCAAAAAATATAAAAAATATCCAATTATTTTGGATTCTGACAATCTGTTTATATAAATACTTCAGATCTGGATTTTGGAAATTACTTCTATTATTTAGGGCTTGCTCAGTACTGTGGCCACAAAAAAAATGTCATGCATTTCAAGTTACTGGACCCAATTATTGTGAAGTTGAAATGACAGATTTTGGAATTCACCATACATTCTTTATGGTGGTTGTATGGTGTGTTTCAAAGTACTGTGATTTGAAATACAAATACAAATATTTTCATCAAAATATACTAAATGAATATTTCATCAATGTCCCAAAGTGTGATGTTTTTGAAGGACAAGATTTTTGGTGTGGCTCAAACACATGATATTTTCAGTTCCAAAATCCAATGTAGCCCCAAAATGTGTTACAGCTTGAAAGAGCGTGCTTTTCTTCATGGTACATTCCGAAACGGAGTGGAATTAGTTGTTTACTGCAGTAACAAACACCCCCTTAATAATCAAATTGAAATCAGTTTTTCTTACTTTTTCCCCCTATTTTGGTAAAACAGATCTAACCCCACTCAATCTGAATCCGTTTCAAACAAATCAAATATGATATATTTGCAGCCAAATTCTGGTAGATTACGTTTTTGTGATATGTAGAAGCACAATTTCATAATAGTCTGCAAAGTTTGTAACCAACCATTTAGATAGAATACATGTGAGTGAAACCTGAAAACCATTCATTTTTTATGTTCTCAAAAATAATAACTTTCAAATTACCACCTACATTGATAATAATAAAGCTTGGAACTGCAATTTTTCTTTTTCTTTTTTTTCCTTCTCTCTTTTTTAAAATGCCTTTTCTGATGACTGCTAGATAATGGATGAAAAACAAATGGGTAAAAATGCTATATAAAGTGATTTAGTTTAGGTGAAAAACAATACAATAGGATTTAAAAAAATGAAACAAACTTTGAACAACTAACCCCAAAATACTAACATTTTGAATAAAATTTACAAATGCAAATAATTCTATGAATTGAATAACAATTTTTGCACACAATAAATTTATTTTACAAAAAAAAAAAATTACCATGATAAGACACATGAAACTAATATTTTTCACATTATGCTAGTGATCAATAATGCAATTACATAAAGTGCAACGTGAAATATATACATTAATTTATAATTGTGGAACATTTGAATTAAAAAACTGGTGAAAAACAATGTAGTATAATTTAGAGAAAAAAAAAGCCAAGACCAACAATTCCTCAAACTCTTAAAGCTTAAAGCTATTTTAATTTCACGTTTTGTCCTTTTTACTACTTCATATTTTTCTTTGCATTTAGACTAATGTAAATACAACAAGAATATATCATGAAAATAGTATCAATAACAAAAATGTGTAGCTTGACTAGCTTCTATAAGTTTATACTTCATAAAGCAACACAACATTGCAAGGTGCTTCAATCCTATAGAGAAGCTATGAACTCATTCATACCAGTAGAGATGTCAAACTGATGATACCAAAGAGACAATTCATCATCATCATCATTAGACCTGTTCATGGGCCGGGTGGCCCGACGGGCCGGCCCGGCCCAGCCCGACTCTCGGACGGGCTTGAACAGGATTTTTGGCCTGTGGGCTTAACCTCGGGCCAAAAATCCCAGCCCGCATAAAATTCGAGCCGGGCTCAGGCTTTGCTAAAATAGCCCGGCCCAACTTATAGTTAAACTTAAGTAAATCCGGCCTGACCTATAGTTAAACCTAAGTAAAAACCCTATGTGATGTCTATTTGAATAAATTTTTTGATTTGAGGTCATTGATTCACTTGTAGACCCATTGTTCATTTAAATAGGGGAAAAAAACATTTAAATTAAAATAGAAAATGTCAGAAAATTTTGAATTTCTTTTATTAGGTCGAGCTTTGGGCTTCGGGCTTTGGGCTTTTCATCAGGGCCGGGCTCGGGCCCAAGTTGTAGGCCCGTTGGTCGGGCCGGGCTCGGGCTCGGGCCTAACAGTTTTCTGTTAATAAAGAGTCAAAGCCCGGCCCGGCCCGGCCCATGAACAGGTCTGATCATCATCATCCAAGTCTTGTCAGAATATATGGGGTGGGCTACATGAATCCTGTTTTGCCATTTCATTCTGTTTAATGTCATATACATTGTTAAATTATCAGTGCTTACATGCATACCTACATGGGAAAAAAATATGAAAAACATATAGAAGAGAACTAAGATGGTTCAACACTTCAAATACAAAGATATGCAGATATACATGCATAAATACATAGATGCTTACATGCATCAAGTTCCAGAAGAAATAGAAACACGCAAGAAATTTCAAAAAAAAAAACTAAACAGACATTAAAATGCTTTAGACATGAGAAAATCAATGAATAGTTACATGGTAGAATACAAAGGCGTCCTAAAACATGAAGTAAGATTATACAAC
This sequence comes from Nelumbo nucifera, assembly GCF_055504915.1. Classification (NCBI taxonomy): domain Eukaryota; kingdom Viridiplantae; phylum Streptophyta; class Magnoliopsida; order Proteales; family Nelumbonaceae; genus Nelumbo; species Nelumbo nucifera. The sequence goes on along the minus strand of NC_142652.1, from coordinate 85,963,987 downwards.
CCATTGGGAAAGTTCATTTTATGATTCTAAATGCAAGGAAATCAAGAATTTTAACAGCACAAAAAGTGTATATAAATGGATGTATGAATTCAAAAATCGAAAACAACATAAGTGCTTTTAAGTTTATGAAAATTTCTAATATATATAGTGTTTGCTGGAAGCCTAATTAGAAACACATTCAAGGAATTCTTAAACCCCAACCATTTGGGGTGGTTATATGAATCCTGTCCAAACACTGCACTCCTGAGAGCCATGTATTTTGTCAAGAACAATCTCTAGGTTCTCCAAACTCCAAGCATGCTGCATATGCCTTGTTTATGGTCTTTTGTTTATAGAGATACAGAAATCAATGTGTGTCTCTAGCAGTCCCACCTAGAAAATTTCTTGGGCTTACATTTGTATAGTGGGTCTCTCACTTTAATGATCTTTTTAAATGTTTCTTTTCCTTCCAACTCTTTCATGCAGAGACAACATTGTAGAATCATTTCTCGCTTCCACCAGGGTTGGTAGGAACCATAGGGTCTCTGACTCGTGGTAGCAGAGACCTGGGATCAAATCCCTTTGCCACCAGAGTTGGGGGTTAAGAGGATGAGGGATGGACTACCCCTGTTATGTAGCCCATGAATCCAAAATAGGAAAAAACATAGTAAAATCATTTCAGAGTTTTTTATTTGTTCATTTCTTCCTTTCAAATTTCTCTCATTACATCATTCCCTTGCAAAAAGTCTTTTCTTGCAAAGATGACAGAACTAGCAACCTATCACATCTTGTTCACCTTTTGTTACCTATAATATATCCCTTGATGTTGTTCTTCTATCTCTGGCACAACCAATGGTACATCGCAATATTTCTGAGAACGTAAATAGTACATGTAGTTATTTCCAATTGATTCTGGTCCAACCAATGGTACATCACAATATTTCTGAGAACGTAAATAGTACATGTAGTTATTTCCAATTGATTCTGGTCTATGTTAATTTGATAATTACTAAAGATGTAAATTAGCTTATGAGCATTTCTACAGATGGTATCTTAATCTGCAATGCAATAAAACGTACAGCAAATTATGGAGCATTCCCCAGATTCCTAAGTGACTCCATATGTGATCATTATGCCATGATCTTTCACTTTCTGCTCCTGATGCAAAGGTGAGGCTGTCATAATCCATTAAGTTCCTGGTAATGGTTACCCAATAAAAAAAGTACCATAACTCCTTAAAACATGAAGTCTTTATAATTCTCAAAACCAATAAAACTTGGATTTCTCATTTCATATTCAAGAAAGTTTATTATGTTACACACTTCCTCCATATGTGGATGTGGATTTTTCCCTGCTACAAATATATTAATCCTGTTTCTAACTTCAATCCAACTACAGCCAGGCAATTTTTTCACCCCATGCTCCATCATTACCTTCCTCACATTCTCTGCTTCCTTCCATTGACCATTTGCACAATACAAATTTGATAACAATACATATCCCAACTCTTTTTGAGGTTCCATCATCATCAAATCGATCCCCACCTTTTCCCCAAGCCCTACATCCCCTTTTGCAGCACATGCACCAAACAGAGCTTCAAGTGAGCTATTTTTCATATTTGCCGTCCTTGAACATTCTTCAACTAACTTTCTTGCTTCCTTTAAGTATCCACCTCGGCCGAGCATATCAACTATGCATGCTATGTGATCAACCTCATGAGGAAGTCCATAAACTGACCTCATTGATTCAAAGAGCACCTGGCCTTGTGCTATAAGCCCTGAGTGGCTACAAGCCATCAACAGTCCAATGAAGGTCACCTTATCTGGCCTCAACCCAGATGCCACCATGTCTTCATACACCCTTAGAGCTTCGATAGCCAGACCATGTAGCCCAAATCCAAACAGCATTGCATTCCAAGATACCAAGTCCTTGTTGGCAATACCATTGAACACTTGCAATGATCCATCTATGTCCCCACACTTTGCATACATGTTAACTAAGCCATTGCCCACATAGATAAAAGAGTGAAAACCATGGCGAATTACACAGCCATGTATCATCCTACCATATCCTAGAATTGCCAAGTTAGAACATGCGTGAAGTACAGCCCCAAATGCAAAATTGTCTGGTTGGGTAAGGCTCCTTGTCATATCGATAAAGAAGCTAAGGGCCCGAATTCCGTCCCCAATTCTTGCATACCCTGTGATCATTGTTGTCCACGAAATAACGTTCTTTTCAGGTGATTTCCGAAATATAGCAAGAGCTTCATTAACATCTCCAACTTTCATGAGGGCATCAATCATGGCGTTCCAAGAGACCTGTGTTCGAGCGTCTATGGACTCAAACACCTTAAAAGCATCGTCCTGGCAGCTTACCTTAGCATAGAAGCTCAGAACTGAGTTGTTAGCCTCCACAGAAGAGATCCAACCACTTTTAAGAATAAACCCATGCATCATGCGTCCATAACAAGACTGGGGTAATTCAGCACAAGCGTTCATGAGCGTTGTGAAAGTCCATAGGTCGGGTTCGCAAGCGGCCTCCTGCATCTCCTTGAACAAAACCATACTTAATTGGATATCCCCAGCTCGAGCATAGCCAGCCATCAGCATATTCCATGCAACTTCACTCCGGCTGGGCATTTTGTCAAAAACTTCACGCGCCCTATCAAATTGACTGCATTTAACGAAAGCAAACAGGAGAGAACACCAAGAAACAACATTCTTTCTGCTCATCTCTTCAAACACTTTATTTGCATTAAATGGACTAGAGCATTTCCCATACATATCTATAAGCGAATTGGAGACAGGCAAAGAAGAACTGTATCCAAAGCTAACAACTAATGCATGAATTTTCCTTCCACAACGGAGGTTGCCTACATCCGCGGATGCACTCAAGGCGGTAGTAAATGTAAAACCATCGGGTCTAATGTCGGCAACCCTCATGTCGGAAAACAGAGACCAAGCATCTTGGAAAAGACCCAGTTGAGAATAGCTAGTGAGCATGGCATTCCAAGCGATCAGGTCCTTCTTTAGCTTCCCGTCGAACAGTTTCCTCGCATAAGTGATTCGACCCGATCTCGCAAGAGAAACGATTTCCGATGTGACGCGGAACAAATCTGAACACATTTCATCGTCCTTTATAATTGAAAACCCCTAAACCAATCCGAAGCGCTGTACTGTATGTACAGTGACCCATAAATCTCAAAAGACACACGCCATGACTCCATGAATTGCACACGAACTCAACCTCATCGTTCTCATCAATGTTGGTCACCTGGACGGTTGGACCGGACATAAAATCCGTTTTGGTCAATGATCATACGTCAACAAGTCTGACGGTTGGATCAATCGGAAACCGAATTTGCTCCTCACAAGCGTTACGGTGTAGGGTCCAATCCGAGTCCGAATCTCCTGTTCATACAAACTCTGCCCACGTCTCTCCACGTAACATTGCAGCAGCACATGAAGAACATTTCATCCTCCGATGTAGTATTATTCTGAAGAAGATGTTTCTAATTCACAAGGGTAGTATCTAGTATGTTGTTGTGAATAAACGTGGGCGGGAGATCCAGAGTCCTAATATAAATCCATTAGAGATAGATCAGGTCCAATCCAATCCGATAAATACTTTAAACCATTGTAAATACTTTTCTTTGAACCATTTTGGACTGGTCCAATTCAATATATTTTATTGGTTTGTTAAATTTATTCTAAATAGATTTTAATTTGGATGGGGTAAAATCCAAAATTCCATCCATTGACACCCATACCCAAGTGCATATTAGGAAAATTTATCCATGATGACAATATACAAGTACGGAAGATGCTTCAAAAGTGGAGTCCAAATCATCTGCCCACGCTTACCCACAATACACTATCCCCCGTAAATTGGGAATATCTCCCTCAGCATAATACTATGTAGGAGATGAGATGTTCTCCATGTGTGACTACGATAAACGTGAGTAGAGTTCTCGTGGACAGGAGATCCAGACTCTCAAAAGTGTACTAGGATGGTGTGACTTGTGAAAAAGGGGTAGTGAATTTTTAATCCCTCCAAACTTTTATTTGCAACAAAAATCTCTCCAAACTATTTTAAATTCCAACACTTTGCCCCAATGTTTTTGATAAGGACCGGATTGAAAAAAACAGGAATTGGTCACTCAAAACTGCTTTTTGGCCAAAGCCATTGTTTTGGTCAACGAATCGCTGACTCGGGCTATCAAACCATCGATCTAGCTAATGGTTTTTGGCCTTTTTTTTTTAATTTTTATTTCTTTTGTCATTGCGGGCCATCTATTCGGTCCAAACGATTGAACCGTTCGACTTGGAAACCGGACCCAGAACAGTTCCTTCTCCAATATGGTTTTAAAAACCTTGCTTTGCCACTTTTTGTTAATTAAATTGACAAAAAAAATTAATTTACCAAATTTATATAGGCTGCGTTTGTTTTTTGATGTGATAATTGATGTAAATAATACATCCGAAAAGTCAACATATGAAAAGGTTTGCATCGATTTACCCCAGCCCGTATTTACACCGAAAATAAATGTGTGCAAATGTGAACCGATAATGAAATTTTACATCGATTCACATATACACCAAAAACAAACGCATCCATTAAAAAAACAGTTCAAAATGATGAAAGTGTGGATAGGGGCCATGCGTATTGGGCGTTGTGGGTGAATCAGACATCATTTTTTTAGTTTCATATTTTTACAGGGGATGATTTAACGAACCGGTCAGGGGTTCGGTTACTGGTTTGAACAGCCTGCCCGTTCTGACAAAAAATAAAAAAATAAAAAATTAGAAAATTAGAAAATGGTCAAAACCGTTTGAATGGTTCGAACGGTTAATTGACCGATTCAGCGGTTTGCTGACCAAAATCAACGATTTTAAGGGAAAAAACGGTTTTGAAAGAAAACAGAATCAGTCAGGTGACTAATTCTCGGTTTTTCTGATCCGACCATCCGGTCCATTCCAATTCCAGTTTTGAAAACAGTGTTATAAATACAGTTATTTAACATTTAAAACATCAAAACTTTCAGATGCCTTAAAGGTGCTTCATGACCCGCTGGAAGGATAACTTTGAGCCTTGACCGAAGATCAATGGTTGAAAGCACTCAAAGCCCTAAAATAGTATCGATTAATCCATGTTTATCGGTTACACCACAACACACTACATCATTTGTTTAAATAACATAGGTTTCAATTTTTTTTTAACCTCGATAAAAAATTTTATGAAATTTAAAATTGGTGACGATGTTTGATTTGGTCGCTCCCTACTAGAAGTCAGTTCAGACGTCGGTTTATTACGTGGCTGGGCCAAATTGCAAAATAAATAGATTAGAGGTCTCGAGGTACTTTATCCAATGTGGGTACTCTGATGCTTAAGTTAGCATAGGAGGTTTTTGAGAAAGTTGAGAGCTTAGAATGCTAATAAGAAAGCTAAATCGTGCATCCCCTGTGAGACTGGAGGTGATGCCCTTATATTAGCAAGTTGTCGTAGGCCTTACAAAACGTGTCCGAGATCACCAGCCTGCGTGACACGGAGTCCGTTCCACACCTGAAAATGGATTCCGCGTGAGTTGATAAGCCTTATCTAGGTCTTTCCGATTTGAGTAAGATAAGGATAAGGTCCGTTGTCATGCGGCTTGATCCCAGAGAGATCAGAGATAGTTGGCTAGCTTCTAGAAGAGGGCTACGTGGCACTTCGGCAGGTTTGAACGCAATAAGCCGCTCAGACCTTAGTTTTAGCCGAGGTACTCAAGGTGCCCGAACTGACTTGACCTGCTGAGGTGTCTGGAAATGTTGAAATGTCATCTAATCATCAGGTTGCTCCATATGTCCGCATACTAATGAATCAGGCCAAATTACCCCTCATCAATTGGTATTTTTAAGTATTAGTAAAATTTATATTCATTTATGTTAAATACTTGGTTCTTCTTCCATTTTCATGATTCGTTAAGTGTATCCCAATAATTCACACGTCACATAAATATTAAAGTATGTGCATGTGTTTGTTATATATTTATATTTTTTAATAATAATTTAACCTTGGATTTAGTTGTCATTGAAAATTTATGATACTATTATTAACTTTGGCAACAATGAGAATTTTGGTAATAATGCATTTATCAACGTCTTAATTAAAAAAAAACATTAGTTTAATACATGGTTTTCGAAATTAGACCAGATCGGATGGAAAAATTGGGAACCGATTAGGTGACTGGTTTTGTCTTACCCCAAAATCATTATTTTGCCAAAAACCGTTGATTTGGTCAGTAAATTGCTGACCTGTGCAGCCAAACCGTTTGAACCATCCAACAATTTTGGCTATTTTTTATTTTTAATTTTTTTGTCAGAATGTACCGTCTATTCAGTTAGAATAGTTGGATTGTTCGACCTAGGAACCAGACCTTGACCAATTCGTTGTCCAATTCAGTTTTAAAAGCCTTGGTTAAACATTCCAAATACGATGATAATTAAAGTTGAATACAGTAAAAGGATATCAATGAGAACTTTGTCCACTTCTTATATGCCATGTTTCTCATTAATCTCACAATATACACCAGATCTCCTACTCACAAACTATTGCCACATCCATGCCCACATGACACTGCCGAGTGCATTTGTAACATCTCATGAATGACAGGGAGAGATTCTCAATACATAATTGCAGTGTTCTGTGGGTATAGATGTTGGAACTTGGAATAGTTTGTGGGTAGGAGATCCAAGTTCTTTGGTATGGGTTTTGTATTACTCGTTTTGAAAACCTAAATGTATTGGCTCAATACATGTTGATACTTTCAACCTTTGATTACATAATAATATTTAGG